>NW_026136707.1:14755090-15355090 GCF_905237075.1 Dicentrarchus labrax | reverse complement strand
TCCCAATCCCTTCACAATAACAGTCTTGTCTGACACATCCACACCGTAAGTCATATAATGAACAAGTCCCTAGAAGTTTATTCATTTCCTAGAGAGCTGACCAACAAGGGAAATCTGGATGATGTGTGTGGTTAACAAGCTTGTCAGCTGTTGTTTTGTGGTCAGCAGCTGTAGATTCAGACAAGTTCAGTTTGTCAGTCTCTCCTGACAGGCACAAAAAGAAGTTTGTTTACATCCAATCAAAGCTTCCCAGGTCTCCGAAGTTAATGAAATGATTGGAAGTAATTTCATTGTTTTCTTTTTCAGTAAATGTTTAATTATTAAGAGTTGATTTGTGCTTTCAAATCAAGCTATTTTAACTTAACTAGACGGCAAAAAAACATTAGAATAATATACAGTATGATTTTACTGTTGAAAACCATGACATTGATGGAATTGAGTTGCTCACCAGTGGAAATGAAACAGCAGGTGCAAGTACTGCAAAAACCTACAACAGACAGACTAACAACATAACTTTCTGGGAGAATAGAAAATGTGTTTATACACCATTTAAATAGCAGACAAGGAAGTCATAAGCTTGAACCCACAAAATTTAAACAAATGGCAAGATGTGCCCTCCAGTGAGCTGCTAAAGCGAGAACGGAAATCTAATCTAAAGACCAAGAAAATCTAATCTGCACTGGCATGGATAACTTTCACTGTTGAAGCAGTCTGACTACAAATGGAAGAAAACTCAAACTGTGCATACCATCAAAGTTATCCAGCATCTGAATAAATGCAACAAAGTGAAGGATGTACAGTAAAGAGCGAACTCCACAGCTGAGGAAGCGTAAATCAAGACTGTTTTTTAGATTCAGTCACAACACTCTTTTATGGTCAATCACGCGTCCATGCTCATGCACACACTGACAACCTACCAAAACCCAAATTGTCACAAACACAAGCGAAATCACATTAGGCAGGTTTGGCAGACTCGGTCTTCTCAGCCCACAGTTTTCACTCTGCTCATTGTGGTCTGGCAAGACTCAACAGGTCTGTGGTTGGAAGAGACGTCATTTCACGTAGGTTGTACAAAGGATGATGGACACGTCCTGCCTTCAGACAGCCATCAACATAAACCTTGTCGCAGTTTAAAGGTTCAAGTGGTGAAAAACAAGAACATAATTCACTTGTCGGGCCACATGTTGGGTTTGATGAATTCAATGGTACCGTTCATATTATACTGATCGTAACTAGAGTAGCTTGGACAAAAAATATCTATCTGTTGTGACAGAGAATGAGTTACTGAAGTAATATTTTCATACTAATATGTAGCAGCTAATATTAGCAGCTCTGGGAGGCTGTATTCAGGCGAAGCTGTTCATTTTAGCTAAACGCTATTTCAGCTTACTAATTTGCTCACAGTGGAAATGCTAACATGCTAATCTTTAGCGGGTATAAGTTTTACAATGTTCCTGATCTTAGTTTATTCTGTTAGCGTGCTAACATTAGCTATTTAGCATTTAACACAAAGTAGCTGAGGCTGATATGAATGTCAGTAGTTTTCCGGGTATTTGGTCGTAAAGGTATTGGAATATTTTATAATTCTAACATGATGATGGTGCTTGAGTAAAAATGTCAGCTGTATTACATTTTAAGGCAATACATCAAAATCTAAAATTTCAACCTTATGGTGGCACTAGATGAAAAGACATGGGATCACTAGAGTTAACAGGAGTCCTCATTTTGGCCTGTGGAAAATTTCTTGGCAATCCACCCAAAATAAATTTTTGTTTTATTTTAGCCTGGCCCAAAGTCGTGGACCGACTGAAACAACCACATTGCCATGCATACAGCCAAATTACTGATATTAGATAGAGGATGAAAATAAACACATCAATAAATATCACCCTCGGATTAAAGGCCTAGTCTGGCTTTAGAGGGATAACATTTTTGAAAATCTTTATACAGGCTTGTTTGATGACACACAGACTAGAGCAGTAAAGACTTGGCAGATGAGAGGCAGAATACAATGAAACACAATGTTCACCATGAAAAACTGCACTGAGGATAATCTGATAACACTGTAGTTACAAAGAAAAGCAATAAACAGTGCATTACATAGACTGATGGGATGAAACACTGATACTCTCTGCAAAGCAAACTGTAGCTTCTGAGTCTTGTGGCTGTGCTTGAGCAACAAAAGAGGAAAATGTTGGAACAATAAGTCCAGGAAAAACATGCCTTCTTTCCATCCTCGCAGCCACTCCAAAGCCTATCGAGCTGCTATCCAACCTATGACTTGTGCATCTGTAACGCAGATAACAATATGACCAATCATGCAAGCCAAAACAAAAAACTATGACCAATGAAAGATAGACTGTTGCTGGCTTAGCAACAGGGACAGCTCGCTCTCACAAGACCGAAGAGACCATCCATCTTGCAGGCTGACCAAGAAACATTATACTTTCACACTGACAAAGAAATCTCCCCTTTGAATTTAGCTAAAGAAGTTAAGTCAAGATTTACAATCTTGATACATTGCTTGTCATAAAGAGAATTCTGAACTCATGTTATGGCACAGAGGGCATCTTTTTTTATTTTACCCCTACAACAATGTATTTGTGTGTGTCTAACCCTCTTTTCGCTCAGAGACAAATTGATTTCTCCACTCGAAACGCTCTACCCCTCCCTCCTCTCTCTCCAAAAACTCTCACTGGGGTTTCTCCTGATCTCCCTCTTCTGTGTAATTTAGGCACTCCCACAGTAATGGACACCCTACTCAGGGGCAGTGAGTGGGAACCCAGCCCCAGTGCTCTCCAGCTACTGTACTCTCAAAGAATCCTAATCAGCTTCTCAGATAGCCACCAACACACAGCTTCTGTAGTGAGACAAAGAAAGAGGGTCCTGGAGAACAAGGAGAAGAGGAGTCGAGGGAGCTGAACCCTCTACCTCCTCAGCTGGTCACATGCTATCAGCCGTGCAGCTCCTGGTCTCCCTATGGGTGCGGGTGTCAGAGTGAAATATGGCATTCACCCTGGAGCCAGATATGCGCCATGTGCCCACCCTACCACAACCTCCTTCTTCTTCCCCCTGGCCTCCACATTGGCCCAGCAACCTGTCAGCTGACACTGGGGGCAAGAGGGGGTCCTCAGAGGACGAGCGCAATGCCATTAAGCATATTAGAGCTGCAGAGTGTTGATGAAATATCAAAGTCTGCAGTGACTAAGCCGGTGTTGCTCCCTAACACTGTGCTGACAGTGCAAAGCAGGAGAAAAGGGAGGAGGTGGGGGACTACCTGGATGCAAACACGGGGACTGCTGACTATTTGAGGTTGTTGAGGACAAGAGGATTACATAATATAAATCACTGTAACACCTCTGACTGAGGAAGAGCTTCCTACAGCTAGTCTCTGCCCTTTTCCCCTAAAACATATGCCACCATGTCTTTCAAAGTGGAAGGTGTTGTCTTGGTTATGGCTGTAAATCCTAGCTCTTATCAAGGTTTATAGTCCAATTCATTTAACTTTACAGTTATGTGCCTCTATAGGCCAGTATGTGCTGGCATCCACTGCAGATCTCATGACCACAGGAGCAGCAGCTACAGTATAGAAAACGGATTGACGGATGGCCCTTATGTGCAGGACTGCCATGTGTCAGCCTCAGCCATTTGCCTTCATTCTGCCTCTTTCCTCAGCTTCACCCACAATCCTGCCCACCTCATCCATCCATGCCCCCCCCCCCGAAAGGTGATGAAAACCTTGCCTTTAGCATCCAGCCGCAGAGGATAAACATTCAGCCCTGTGAATGGCGGCTCGCACCTTTTTTCTCTCTCCAATCACCTGTTTATTTAGTTAATTCTGCTGGGCGAGTCTGTGTCAGCACCTCTGTTTGACACCTACAAAACAAGCTGTTTTCTCTACTTTCCATCCATAACTTTCCTAACGGAGCAACTCATGTTGAGCAGCACCATCACCTGACCGTTCATCTTCAACTGTTAATCCACCATGACTGTGTGACAAATGTGACACGGGATTACTTCACTAAGTGGAGCTTGATCCTGCTTCAGATGATTCACCTACTGTCATTTCTTTTGTCTGACTAAGAGGCTGGTTGATGAACTTAACAGCAGGAGCAGTCTCTCTCACTAGGATTATTAGGGTTTTCAGACGCCTATATGTGGGTCTGTCCTTAAACCCAGAATCAGTAAAACATCATCTTAGACATTTAGATTAGGAGTATAGTAGGAGTGGAACCAGTACGCTGGAGGGGCAACATTGAGGTCCAGTGAGTGAGACAATCAGACATTTTGTGAAAGATTAGCTATCACTTTATTTATGAGTAACACTGAAAGTGATAACACCTGTAATGTTACTAATAGTCCCTCATTGAACAAGACAACTGTGCACAAGCGCCACTACTGGAAGTGTGGGAAGTCTCAGTTGAGCTAGGAAGTTGGTTTGTAAACGGTGTAGGATGTTTGTGAAGGAGAGTTTGGGTAAATATTTCTGGTGTTCACTTTTGTTTTCTCTTTCAAATAAATTTTTCTTCTACCAATCTGACTGCCTGTGTTTGTTGCTTAGCAGGAGTTACGGATCACTGAGGAAATGACCACACCTACAAAATTCTTGAAACTAAGTTGTAACAAGCAAAAATCCTACATACTTCATTTTTGCTGACTGTGTTATGCAATTTTAGATTTGTATCTATAGTTCCATACAGCCATTGACTCACTTCTACCAGTAAGTAAAATGAATTACCAAATAACAAAAAAATGCAGACTTGATATTAACATGATGATAAATTACTGCTACCATCTTATATTATTCAGAAATGAATGGAAATCATGTCTAAAACAGCAGACAAAATATATGCACATCTCTCTCGGGACGGTCATTGCAAATTAGCTAAGGCCAGTGTTTCTCTAATAAAGGTACACATACCCCTAGGAGGATGCAAGATTGTTTTAAAAAGTTAATTAAAAAATATCAGTTGTGCATAATTCCTAAAATAATTATACTATAATAAGTTCAATAAATCACATTATATATTCCTTTTTCACATTTTCAATGCAATCGTAATCTGTCAACTGCTGTTAAACCTCACAGAAGAAGAAGAAAGCAACAAAGGCAATCACATTTACGATGATGTTTGTTAGTGGGAAGCCAGTTTCGATATTGAATGGCTGACGGAAATCAAGAAAATTGTGGATTGTGGTTGAAATGTAGCAGCAAAACAAATGAAAGCACAGATTGAGAGAAGTGAAAAAGAAAGAGAAAAAACAGCCAACAAAATACTGTGAGTACCAGGAAGAATATATCTTCAAGGGATTCTTATATCTCAAAGGGGGTACACTGGCTGGCTTGGGCTATAAATGCTGCGGTTTATGTGGCATTGGTTTATGCTACATACTTGTCCCTATATAAATAAATAAAAGTTCTAAAATACAGCAGCACAGTTTGCAAAATGGTTAGTTGTGATGAAAAGCTTAAGTGATTTGTAGTGAATGATCAAAACAAAAATACAGGTATACATTCCTGTGACTGGGACTTCTTGCATCTGCTGTAACAGAACAGTCTGCTCTGTTCACTTGATGTGACAGTAGGGCTGCAACTGAAGATTATTTTTATGATTGATTGATCTGACAATTATCTTTTTGATTCATCAGACTATGAAATGTCAGAAAATGGAGAAACAATGGCAATCATAACTTCATAGAGCACAGGGTGGCATTTTCAAATGTCAATTTTCTGACCAAAAGTCAAAATCCAAAGGTATTCTGTAATATTACTGTATGCATGTGCAGTATATGCTATGTGACAAAGGCAGACCATTTGGGAAGTTATTATTACTTTAAAAATGATTAATCAATTATCAAAATACTTGCCTTCTTTGACTAGTCTCATTCAAAATATGTGAACCACTGGAATAAATGTCATTGGCTGACTATTGTATTCTGTTTCCTGTCTATATAAGAAATGTATAATCGAATAGGGAAATTCCCACATGTTTGCTGAATTTAATTAGCCATGTGCAAAATGTTTCTCAGAATCATTCCCCAGTGGTATTCAGCGAGAGAGCCGGTGTGCTTTGCAAAGTTTAGGGATACACTTGGTGATTCTGATTGGTTTTTACAAAATCAAACAACCAGGAGAGGTTTTTTTTCCATCTCTTGCAGAATAATAGTGGGCTATATAAGACCTTTCCACTGCTTTGGCAGAGTACAAATGTACCATAGTGTAGACAGATAGGTCTGGCAATGCTACACTAGAATATGACAGGCACTCTGATTTTATTGAAGTACAGTGGCAGCCTGTGTTCTGTCTAGACCAGGCTAGGAAAGTTGTTTGTAGGAATGCTCATGCAAATATTGACCTTCAATTAGGTGAAACAGACGCCCTCGCTTAGGGGCTGCAATATGGAGGCATCAGCAAAAACCTCGTAAACATAAACAGTCACAGAATATATATAAACACGCAGAGACATACCTACACAGTGTACACAAAACACTTGTGTAAATACGCCTTCGACTGCAGTGTGAAATGACATCAAAACGAAGAAACTTTGAAACTTGAACCTGCTTAAAGGTAGCTTTAACCTCAAACAGGATATCAGCACAGCATCAGTAGCATCGCAAAACCACAACAAAAATGAACAGTTCTACCTTGACACAACACACACAGACCAAAATCTGTAGAGTTTTGTGCCCTTTAATGGGGCGAGGACCAAATGACCTTCCCAAGTGATGGCAGTCGACCACACTCCTGCATAATTAACAGCATCTAAAATGAGGTGTTCTTTATATGACCTTACCTGACAATGTCAGGGCATAGCTTGCCTACAGGGACTATGCAGTAAATAACAAATACACATGCATGTGTGCCATCCACAGCACACATACAGACAAACTTCCTTCTTTAAATATCTTGTCTCAGATATTCTGTATGTTAGATTATGAATCACACAACAGAGCACGGCCCAAAAGAAGAAAAAGGACCATGTCTCAGAGCTCGCCGAAAGCCAACACATCTCATAGCATGAAGTCACGGCAGGTAAGAGAACATTCCTCAAGGCTGAACATGGTACACCGCAGACTGACAGCACAATGAGGGAGACAAAACACATCTGGATTCTACTGAAGGCTGTTCCACAAATTTCACAGCGTTTTTAAAGAGTGCAGCTAGCGGAGGGGGTCCAGGGGTTAGTTCAACTGCTGTGCTTCAGTGATGGTGACATGGCTGGGGAGGATTGTGCTGGAGCATCGCCTGCTGCCTTGATTTGCTCGGCAGATCCGCGGCAGGGTTGGAAGGATTTTCCCCCAAAGCCCTCTTACCCTCCCGCAGAGCAGAAATCCCCTCCAATCCTCCCTCGCAGTTACTGCAGGGACGCCTTACACTCTGAGACAAAGGACTCCAGAGAGGACAGGAGAGGAGAGGAAACAAAAGGAGAAGGGAGGAGAGAAGATGAGAGGAAAATAAATAAGAGAAGAAGAAATGAGAACAGGGGGAAGAGAGGAGACGACAGGAGAAAAGGAGAGAAGGGAAGAGAGGAGACAAAAAAGGGAGGCGAGTAAGAGAGGAAACGAGGACACGAAAGGAGAGTTCGAAGCCAATATAAGGACATAAATATCATCAGAAAAGTACTTTACTGTCCTACTCCTTCATCCTCTCACACACATACATATAGTTTTCGACATTGTCATGGGAGCTGGATACGAGAATACAGATGGAGACGAGGAGAGACACAGCAGGAGTGGCTCCAAAGTGAGAGTGAGAGACACATTATGGAGGACGTAAAGCAGAGATAAACCACAAGTTATCTTTGCAGGCGTTGGTTAATCAACACAGATTAGTGTGGTGAACAGACACCTGGACAATCTGTGCACATGCAGTGTGCGCGCTGAGGGGTGTGGTCCAAGGGGTGTCTTGGGACCCAGAGAGAGAACGATGTGAAAGAGGTAGAGATATCTAGTCGTGAAATATAATACCTCGCTTGCATCACCGATCGATACACACACTATGCCATGCATCTGTAGCTAATCTTTCACGACAAAACAGAATCCTAGAGAGCCAAGCGTCCTGAAGGTGAGGTTTGAATCCTTAAATTTAAATCTAGTAATACGTGTGTTATCACTTTTGTTTTTCAGGCATGTAATGAGACTCACCCAAGCATTACACAAACTTCACCAATGAGATCCTGGCCTGGCCCTCCCCAGACATACCTGTGGTAAGCAGCGCAACAGCTTACAATCACTATTACACAACACTGGCCACTGTGGAAAGTGAACACCTGCACAAAAATATTCTCACTGTTGATACAAGAAGATAACATATTGTAACATATACAGAAGAGAAGAATAGAAAATGTAAATCTTGCCCGAATGACACATTATGGCCCGAGTTGAAGTTGATGTGATGTAATAAAACTTGTGGCGTGTTTTGAGGGAGGATTGCCATTACAAACAGCAAACCCCTCGACATTCCACTTGGCTACCAACTGTGCCAAAGTAGCTAATGATTAACTCTTAGGAAGGGAGTGTTTGAATGAGTAAACCCCCTGCTTCTCCCTGTACAACCTCCTGTACATCATTGTCCACATATATCATTACATAACCTGAATCTGGCTGGCACACATGGGAGCAGGCCAGGCAGCCACACCAACACACATACAGGACAGACTCTCGTTCCCTGGCAAACACAAGGAAATTCTATCTCCATTTTGAAAGGGCTGGCCAACACACTGGCCTTGGCGAGAGGTTGAGCCTAGGCCAACCGCACCCCCTGACAAACGCACACACACACTGACCGACTGAGTAACAGAATCTTTATCAAAGATCTATTCACAATACATTAACAATGCAACTGAATGCATGTAGTAAAATTATTAGGCTAGTGGGGCATTTGTGAAGTTGCCAGACTGGCAGTCCTGGCCACCATTTTGCTTTTGTTTGTGTGTGTGTGTGTGTGTGTGTGTGTGTGTGTGTGTGTGTGTGTGTGTGTGTGTGTGTCTGTGTGCCCAAGGTCTTGTTCCTGGTTCACTCCGGTCTCCCAGCACTACAGTGGGTCTATTCTTCTCGGGTGCTTCAGAGAACAGGATTAATGACCAGCGGCAGGGACATACAAAAGTTGTGTCCACCAGCCACCAGGATTTTACAGCCTTGGTGTGTGTCACTGTGTGTGTGTGTGTGTGTGTGTGTGTGTGTGTGTGTGGTGTGTCTTGTAGGAGACTGACAACAATGCCATCCTTCTTACATGCTCCCTAAGAGAAAACAAAACTTAAACATGCTCATACATGCCATCTAATACTCCTGCCAGGCCAACAGTCAGGCGTGATGCAGAGCAGACTGCCAGCATTACAGGCACCAAAACATCCATGCAGCACCTCGCATCAAGGGTTCAGACTAAACTGCCACTCTTACTCTGCAGATCACCCCCCGACCCCCCGCCTTTGCTCCAGTGTGTCCATGGTTATCACACCTCATTATCTGTAGGAGGTGTGCCTGAAGGTCTGTGCAGGAACCCCACACGACCCTCTCGCTGCCGATGGCATTTCATGCATTTAAATCAACACGTTGCCACCTGCAAGGCTGACTCAGTGTGTGGGAGATGGAGAGGGTATGCCAGGTGAGTGTGTATGTATGTGAGAGCGGAGATATATACTGTGCAAGGTGTTGAGTGGTTCTGTGCTAATTGGCAGAAAACTGCCCTTTTTCCATGTGGAGTGTTGCTTGTTCCAGGGAGATACACACACACACACACACACACACACACACACCAACTTGTCTGACTAACTGACTGAGGTCTTCAGTAATCAGTGTTAGTGCTGACAGAGTTACGTTTCACTTTTATTGTACCTGAACAAACCCATTGCGCAAGTCTATGGCTACGATACTGAATGCCAAAGCTTTCTGTCATGGATTGGCGCTGCTAAACTGTTGACTGGTATGAAAACAGGTTCTACAGCTATACTGATAATAGTACATTCACTTCCAGCTTTTAAAACGTAGTAATTATTCTTAACAAGCCACCTTCTAACATTTCAGCCAAGTTACAATGGTATAAAAACATCAAAGAAACTCACAGCTTTTATCCCCATCCATGTTGAAACCATAAATGGCAGTAATCCCTAAAGCCCAGAATTTTTTTTTTCAACGATCAAATACTTCACGATGTCAAACAATCTCGGAAATTTGCAAGGAAATGGGGCTGCGGACTCCTTGGGTGCCTGCTGAGCTAGCGCCTTTCTTCACCCAGCACCACAAGTGGTCTTGATCCAGGCCAGAGCGGAGCACTGTAAGCCTGCCACTTTGTGCTGATTCAATAAGAAATAATTGCATATTGGCCTCTCTCCACTCATCCCCCCCACTCACCACCGTGGTCTGACACTTTACTGTATTTTTGTGCTGTAAGTTACAGTACGAACCCAGTGCTAGGGGAAGGACACTGCAGCATTGTAGCTGCTGCTATTCTTATCATTTTTTTTGAACATCCACATTCCTTCAGCTTGTACGGGGATACTGAACCTCCACTGATATGAGTATTTCTCAGCAACACCTGGCTTTAGGGCAGACAGCTGCCTAACCACTGTGGTCTTCATCTACAGAGATACACATCAAGTTCGATCCTTACCTCACTTCCTGCCAAACTGGCATCAGAGACACAGAAAGTGCACAGCCTCGTGTCAAAACGTCTTCTTTCACTATTTCTTTCCTTTATATTAATATGCACACGTAATGAGTATGCTTAAGGAACTTAAAGGATAGATCAGACAGACAGACAGACAGACAGACAGACAGATAGATAGATAGATAGATAGATAGATAGATAGATAGATAGATAGATAGATAGACAGATAGATAGATAGTGCTGTAAGCAAGGTGCTAATAGACATTTCTTTCTTTTTTTAACTACTGCTAAATACTCAAGGTGACTTCCTGTCACTCTAACAGATGGGGCATACATGGTTTGTGAAACTACTTTGAATAATAAACAGTCACACAGTCATCCATCGTGTCTGTATGCAAACGTCACACTACAATAACACTCATTAAAGGTGAAACCTGTTGTGGGCAGTCTGACAATAAAACAGCTTAAATAACAGAGGGGGCTAAATTACAGACAGAGTTTATTGTCACTGATTGAACAGGCGCCAAAACAAACCTGTCCTGCTCAACTTAACCCGTCTATCATATAACAACGGATCAACTGAGTAACAAAAGCATGATGTCATCCCTTAACAATCCGCCAAGTGTAGGTGCAGCCCCCCCCATCTACAAGTAAGTTCACGGGATCCGATCGTGAATGTTAAACTTGCGCGTGTCGGTCCGCGCTGTTGCCCCCCCGGGTTCGTTATTGAGGACGAACGGGGTGAATGGAGGTATACGTGATGAAGCATTATGCTGTCAGCTGTATGTGTGCAGCGCCCCGCCAGCACTGCTGCACGCGCACTGTAGTTTGGACTCGCGACTGTCTCCATAAAAATCTGTGACCAGACTGCTGCATGCCGTGTGTGTGTGTGTGTGTGTGTGTGTGTGTGTGTGTGTGTGTGTGTTTTTTTTGCCCGTCACCTTTTCATTATAAGACATAAAGAGGCAATCTCAACTTCACGGCACGCTGTCACTGTGAAAACACGGGCGGGATCCTGCGCTCAACTTCCCACCGTATCTCTCCCTCAACGTGACAGCCGCTGCAACGTCACCGAGACCAGAAGTCATACACAGGCAATAACAGTACGGTTTAATATTTACCAGCTCGCTACAGTGCTGGAGCTGCAGCCATTTATCCCGTAGCGAAAGGGCCAGAAGTCTGCATTTCCTGGATTGCGACGCGCTGGATGGAGCTGCTCTCGGTGCCCGCGATCCTGCGGACGGAGAGCCGGAGGGGCTCGGGGTGCTTCCCACTGTTGTGTCAGACCGGACAGCGATGCCACATTCAGCTGATCGCCACAACAAAACAACATCTCGCCCTACGCGAAACGCACTCCGCGGCTCCGCACCACCCCGCACGGCAGGTCCGGGACGTGGGCACCGCCCCCCACCACCCTCCAGCCTCCACCAGTGGGCTGGGGCGCCGAGCCCCGCCTCATGAATAATCATGAGGTGGCAGAGGCGGTCATTGGTGGAGAGGAGCAGTTCCTGGTTAATGCTGTTAATTCTAATTAGCCAGGCAGCCTCATGCAGGAGGGTTTGTTTTTTGGTTTTTTTGGAGGCTGATTGGGGTAATCATGCACCCACTGATCTGGTTTACTTCTGTCTGATTCAGCAGCAATATTTCATCTCCACACACACACACACACACACACACACACACACACACACGGCTATACCACAAGAATGAATTGCCTTCCTCAAGTGATGCTGACATGGCATCACACACACAAGAGGGATATAATGGAGGTCAGGGTCTGAGGCCACAAATCAATTAACTTCTCCTGGATGACTGCGTGAACTGTCCGAGGGTTGCGGCCGGTGTTCAATACTTTGCACACATCTCAGTGAATTTTCCTGCTGATCTGATGACCCCGCCTGTCTGACCTCCTCACACCTGAGGGACCGAGAGTGGCGGGGGTTTGGGGGGGTGGTGATGAGGGTCAGATACAGTAAAAGGTCATGGAAGGAAGCAGCCCTGGTGGCTGTGAGCGCTGCATGCTTTGGTATCCTAGAGATCAATGGTGCTTTAAAATGCCGTTGGACATCAGAGCTCACAGGTGGTGATGGTGACTGACAAATCATCTTTTCAGATCAGTCACATCACTGTCATGGTGCACAGGAGCAGAAAGGATTAATAAACCTGCTTTCAATAAAGACAATGAAACATCCAACAACTGAACTGCATGCATCATGATGTATAGTGGAGGAGAAACTGGTGTAGAATAAGAAACACCTGGTTCTCTCTGCTCTCTGCATGTGAGCGTACAGTTAGTCCCAGTCCTTTGTGTCTCATATTTTCAGAGCTGTCGATGCATCTGCATCCAGCAGAACGCTAAACTCTTTGTTCCTGGTGTTGAGAACAGCTCCGCAGCAAAGAGGAAAGGGAAGGGAAAGTGGGAGGGAAGGTGGGGAGAGGTGTAGTAAAAGAGGAGAGCAGAGAAAGACAGTGGGAGGAAGTGAGAGACAGAGCAGGAGACGGTGGAAGGAGTGCAGGGACACGCTGTGGTGTGAGCGCTCCGTACTGCTACAATATGACTCTGACAGGCTTATGTAACCAGACTGGCCTGGCATTTGGCTCACAGCAGACGCCGGCTGCACTGACTGTTATATAACTGCATTAGCTGCTCCTCTGAGCCGGGGCAGAGCATGCGCACAGGAGATCCCCCCCCCCCCACACACACACACACATACACATAAACACACTCAGACTTTCAGACTTTTAGACTTCCAGCTTAGGAGAGAGTGACTGCATTGCACTGCGGCCAGAGGGAGGGAATGGAAGCGATCGAACTAAATTAGAAAAAAACAAACAAACCCTGAAAGTCCATTGGAGGTTCAGCAATTTATTAGAAACAGATCTATTAGTGGCACCATTTTACTCACTGGAGAGAAACTACGCAATGACAGGGATCAGCATCTTCACTTCCCATCATCCAGCAACAAGTTTCCCATCCTGAAAAGCTTAATTGGGGCTTAATGTTGGGTAAATGTTTCCAGTGCACATGCAGTATGCCAGCAGGGCTTAAACTCAATTAGCTCCTCTGCATGCAGCACATAATTTAATGGGCCTGGATCCCACTCTTAAAACCCAATTACACCTCAGACAGGCATTTCCAGTCATTCTGTCAAAGAGGTGGTCAGGGATGCACAATCCTCTCACAAAACAACGCTCCTCCAAATCAGCACGAGGAACAGTTGTACTCTGCACGGTTCATTTGTTGTAATAACAAAACACTGGAACAAAGCTGGAATAATGGATGATGATCTGCGTGTTTCACTGTAGAGAATGACCTTATTCTTGACAAGTGAATGCAAAACGCAGCTAAACGCTGACATTTCCAAACTAATGTGGGAAAAGGGAAGTGAAGATTAAGGTCAGGGATAACACTGCAAGTGATAACCATTGTTTCAGTCAATCTGCAATTAAAAATCCCAGGATGCCTAACCAAGCATGGCTGCAGAGCTACACTAAGTGGTTCATAATCAGCACATTACAGCCTCTGATCTCTTATTACAGCGACAAATTGCATCTGATGATAACAGAGGAAATGAAGGTGGGATTTATGACACTGGAGCCAATGGCCAAAGACAGGGAGTGTCTTAAATCTATCCTAGGAGAAAAACCGAGTTCACATTTGCTCACCTGATGATAACAGGGGAAATAAAAGTGCGATTTATGACACTTTGCTAATTTGTTCTCAGATGGTGTTGGCTGTGTTCAGAGGCTGTTAAATTTCAGATGGGACTAATGGAAGAGTATAGTGCAAAGAGTTCTGTAGTCTTATGAAACTCAGTCTGGTGCTTTCATACTATAACCGCTTCAACCACTGAAAGAGACGGTTAGAGGTAAGTTTACAAGTGCGGTTCTTTAAAGAGCTAAATGCTAAAACTGGAGCAATAAAAGTGAAACAATTAAGATCAAAACATCAGAGATTTGGAGAAGACGCTGCCAGAGCGGACATCAAATGCTTCAGACTACTGGTGGTGAGTTTATTACAACATTTGACCTTCCTCTGTGCGTCGGACTGATGAAGTGAAGCCATGTGTCAGGTCCAGTGTGCAGTGTACTGCTACACAAAGAGACAAGACAGCACTTCCACTCTGCAGAACACGCACGCAAGGCGCAGTGTTCCAGCTTCCCGACAAGTTCTGTGCAGGAACACCAAGAGTTTATGCAAAAGAGTAGGCTTGCAGCTGTCAGTGCAGTGTTTGTCAAAGGCAGAAAACACCTTTTCGTTGTGTTCTTTGCTCTACATTTTGTACATTTTCCATTTGTGCATTTTTATTTAAATGAAAGCTTGTTGAGGACAGTGCTGGACATTTTCTCAATTACTGTACTTAAGCACTAATTCTTGAGGTATATGTACTCTACCTGAAAATTTCTTTTTCTGCAACTTTTCTACTTCTACTCCATTCATACCCTTCCAATCCAGTGAATGTGTCCATGTATCAGCAAATGTTGAATGTTTGTGCTAAACTGAACTAAAGTGTTAGAGTTGTAACTATTTAAAAACCCTCTTGGATGGTGGGGAAAAAAAGCTGTTTTTCTGTGCTCACGATCACTTTTTAGAGATGTGGTTCTTACAGGATGGCCACTGTACAGACATATAATGATCTTATACAATATGATTGCTGTAGATCAAACAACTCAATAGTATAACAAGTAGTTACTATGAGCTCAACCTTAAACATATACAGCAGTAAAATGCACAATACACATTAATGCAGCAGCAATATAATAGTGAAACACTAAAGGGGTCAGGGCTATTTCACTTTCACTTTTCATACTTTCATAGCACATTTTCCAAATAATACTTACATACTTTTGCTTGAGGAAGTTTTTGAATGCAGGTCTTTTACCTGTAGTGGGATATTTTCAGTCGTATTATTACTTTTACTGAAGTAAACTGGATCTGTTGTCCTTGCTGCAGCAGTTGTTTGATGCTGGTGTGTTTCATGTTTTAGTTTTGTTGTGTGGTCAAAATTTCATCTTTTAACATCTTATATTGAGTTTATATCAATACCCTCTTATATACTGAATATGGAATTGCTTAAACATACTGGCACTGTGACGCCCTGAACATGAATATATATTTGTACTTTATATCCCCTCACTTCTGATACAATCTGAATTTCTGCCCCTGCTATTTGCGCTCTTGTTTTTAAATACTTTCACAATGTTTGATTTTTACATTTACCGTTGTGTGTGTTATTGTTCTCCCTACAGTGCTGGGGGAAGTCTTTGTTTCCTCCACTACATGTAAAGAAAACTAAACTGTGAAACCATCCATCAAGTCAGGATTGTCATGGATAGGCTGAGCGAGGGGTGGTGTTGTGGGAGGGAAGTCGACAGGAGGTAGTGTGTCATGAACAGTTCCAGACAGTGCCAACTGGATTGAGTGACTGTAGCAGCCAAAACCAACAGGCCCCGTCTGCCAGCCAGGCGAGAAGGAAATAACACAGCAGAGGCTGCGAGCACTGGCACACACTGGTCTGTGTCCATACCAGCACGAAGGGACGGGTCAGACACGTTTACTGCTTCAATTTACAGTTAGGCAAAAGGGGCAAGTTATCAAATTATTATTATGAATGTGTCCCTAGTCACAAAACTGCTGCAGAGAAACGGTGTTAAGAGTTTAGGCAGCCAACAGGAACACAGCAGGGTATCAGATATTTAGTGTTTGCTTGTTTTAGAGTGTCATCTTTACATGATGCTTCACTCAAGAGTACAGAACATGCTGTGATGTGTCTGTTAGCCCCTCCTTAGTCCCCCAACTCTGCACCCCATGACCTAAATCTATGGGATGATGTATGGAAACGAAAAATAAAGTATTATCACACTACCTGCACCCTGATGAACCATTAGAGATAGGGAGATGTTATGTACATTCAGTAACATCCATGGGGCACTTACCCCCCCTCCTAAATGTAACATTACCTATACCTTATCAGTAGGTCAGAAGAATCAGGTAAAACATAATCAAATGTAACCAAAAACAGCTCCTATCATGCTTTTATTTGATACCTTGTAGTTTCTTCATATTTTAATATTTATAATTTTACTCATTTACTGCATTTGTATTTTTTGAGACACAACTATAAAGCTATATAGACAAAGAGTGAGTGACAGATTTCAATCTTTATTAAAAACGGTGTTTATACATTAAATACAATATTAATTCCTGTCATAGACCTATGCCTTATGGCATGCAATGAGCACAATGTAAGGCAAGGCAATACAAGCACACACCAGCATTAGTGTTTAATTTGTTTTTAAACGCAAGACTACAAAAAGGCACTTGATAGTGTTATGAAATATTACATGTTAACTTACATGGCAATTCTGCATAAACAATGTCCTTAGTAGGTTGTTAATGGTAATATGTACAATACCTTTGACATGTTTGAGAAACAAAATTAAAAAAAAGATTTCAACTTATCACAACACTTTGAAATACTCCTTTCACAATACTCATATGCAGCCAAATAAACAGAAGATCTGATTGATATGTGCAGGCAGTGAAATGTTGAAAATGAAAAACATAGACAAGGATAACATCTCAGGATTGTACCAAAACATTTCTTCATTAGGTACAAAATCATCGGTCTTAATATAACTCATCCATTCATATTGAAATTGAGGTAACTACTATATAATGCATAAAATTACTGTACCATCATTACAACCATCAACATACTATTGAAGTCAATACCACTTAACAGCAATTTATCAGGACTGAAATGTGTTGTTTTGTACACAGCGACAATTAAAAATCCCTTTCTTCTTGACTCAATAAGTACTCTGCAACATTCTGGAAATAAGGGCATTAGTGAGAGCACAGGTAGAGTGGTGTTCACGCCATCACCCCCCTGAGCCGCATCGCTGCACATTGCATGATGCTGACTGCTATAGATCAATACCTCTCCCTGCTGCAAACAGACTGCTATACAGGTACAGATTGTCGCCCGTGGCTGTACAAGGCCAAACACAGTCAGACATGGAGAGGTATAGCACCGGAGATAAATTACCATAGGATGGAGTAGGCGAGGACGAGCTGAGATTAGACTGGTGGTCTTTTAGGACTCTCTGGCTCAAGGTATAATGATGTGGATTTGCATACAGCCTAGCAGCAAAAGGGAAGCCCTGTTATGATCTGTAGGGTGTGTCGTATTAGTCTTATCTAACTCTCACACTCACCTCACTCTGGGGCTCCGAGGGAGAAATCTCCTCGTTGCCTGGCCCCCTTCAGCACTAAAAAGGTCCAGCTAATCAGGGGGATTCTAGACCCAGCCAATCAGAGAAGTCTGATGTCACAGGCCTTTAAAAGGGAATCTGAAACTGAAATGTCTGAGGTATTAGGAAAGTGCCCTGTTGCAGAGTCTTTGTGATTCTAGTGCAATAATTGAAATACAGCAAAAAGTCACACAGTTGTATTACGAGCACATCAGGTGGAAGGTAAGTTTCCTAATAAGGTGATTCATTGGCAAAATGACCAGCTAAAACATCATCAATCAGGCAAACAAAAAAAAAACCCACTTTACGCAGAAGCAATTAATTAAAAAAGGAATACAAATAGATTGAATGTATTTCCTTCGTAATATCCTTCCTGTTTCCTTTATAGCATCCTTTTACACTGCCTAAGACACTAGGCAAGAAAACAAAACAACAAAAATACAGCTAAGAGACAAGGCGCGTTCAGTTGAAATCCCTGTCGGGGAAGATGAAAGGGGCGATGAGGGTCCAGAGGTACAGCGCGAGGCCCAGCCAGCTAGAGCTCATCTTCACCCACACAGCTGGCATACTGCTCTGCATGGCCTGGGTGGTGGTGTTTGGTCTGGGGGGGGAGACACAGAGGAGAGGTACAATTTAGTAAAAACCACCTCAATATAACACGTACTGAAATTTATATAAGATATTTTCATATATGGCCCATGAATAATTATAAAAAGCTCTATGAGTTTTTTATTCTAAATTGAGGTGGTTTTAGAAAATGACATTCAAGCAGTGTTCAGAGAATGAATAACTTTCAGGTGAAGTAATGTGCCCTCTGGTGGCCACCCCGAAGGCTTACAATGCGTGTGCAACAACTACTGAAAGCTACTCATTGCAAAACATTAAGCCATCTCAGAAGCTACAAACAAAAGTGTGAATTATTCCATGTTTTTGTCTTTCAAATGTTTAACAATCTGTTGGCAAGAGATACTTACTGGTACCAGTTGGTGAGAGTCATCATGATGTACAGAGAGGCCAGACAGAGGTGGAAGTGGAAAAAGGAGTAGCTGTAGGTGACTCCCTCCTCCTCATTGTCCACGGCCCTGCGTATGCCATCCTCTCCCACCACACCCTCTCCACCTGACCCTCCGCCCTCCTCTGTCTGCATCAGCTTGTTAACCTGGGTGTTACTGGACGAACGGATACTAGAGGAGGGACAGAGAGAAATGTGAATATGAGAAATATTATAAAAAAACAACAAAATGTGATGGTTGTGGTGCTGCTAAACCTACCTGGCATAGAGAGTGCAGAAGAGGAAGATAATCAAACCAACAATGCCCTGAGCATCCCACCACTGCACCGTTCCTGGTGTGCCGTCACCAGATGGCGGAGTGGTGGTGACGTTGGACACTAGACTCAACAGGCTGGGGTTGCACTTTCGATCTATGACATCAGAGCACACACACTCAACATTAGGTGTGTTTTCCAGTTCATAAATATATTACTTACACAGAAATACATTTGAAAACTGTTTTCCTCTAAACAGAGCTCCACCCACACTAGTGACTTCTTAAATGTCACTGTCTACAGTGAAACACTAAAAGAATAAAAGTTTTATGTGCTACTGTATGTTCCTGTTTTACTAATTAATGTTTTAATTGCTTGATGATATGAAATAAGCAGATGTTGCCTATGATGTCTAGCCAAGACAAAAGTCGGTGCAGTGCTACAACATCAGTGTTACAACATCAGTGTAACGTGAACGAGATAGTTCACCCGAATGACAAGCAATATTTGTATTATTCAAAAAGAGGTGAAACCCAAATATATGCAGTGGTATAGATACAGTTTTGATCTCAGGTGCCCACATGTAGATCAAACTAACCCTACAGTTTCCACAAGCTCTGTGCTTCCATTCACTTGCAAAAAGGCAAATCACAAGACATGAGACAAGAAAGGCGTGCTATCAGCTATCAGCAAAAAACAGCTCTTTGTTCCTATAGCATGCCATGGAAAACTTACCAGTATGGTCAAAATGCTGCAGCAGATAATCAGCAAATACATATATGAAAAGAAAACAGTGAGTATGATCTATTCATAACTGAGCATGCAACCAAAAGCTACAGAGGAGAGCTGCAACTGTGGATTAAGACAACAGGAGACTCACTTGGATTGTTGGTCATTGCAGACCAAGTGACATACATGGTGTAGAGGGAGATGAGTGAAGCCTGGAGCAAACCGGAGTGTGGCTGGGCTTCCTGTAACAAACAGCACAAGCGTGCACTTACTGAACTAGCAGAAATGTAAACTAATGTTAAGCAGCTTTGAAACAAAAGGTAAAGTAACTCTATTTGGTGTACTAAGTATTACAATCAAAAACTCAACTGAGACTGGAAAAAACAACTCAAGTTCTTAACACCTGTTTCACCTGAAAATGTCGGCTTGATATCAAAGGAAGTATGGGGGGAAAAAATGTGTTTTCTAATGTATCTGAATTATGGACGTAGACTGGTCCACACTGTACCTGTATCTTGGGTAGGATGGAGACAATGGAGATAATGACACAGAAGATAAGGTTCAGGCTGATGAAGACCTTGTGCTCTGTGCAATCGTCAGGCTGTGTGTAGTAAACGTAGAAAAGCACCACAGCAGTGAAAGCCAGGGCATAGTGGAGGAAGGTGAAAGACAGCAGGCCTGGAAGTTACATAAAGATACATCAACATGAATGGCTTAAAACCACATGTATAACAATGCAAGACTGAAATGGACAGCAGAATAGAGCACCTCTGTTAAAATAAATGCTTCTTTTCAAGCAAGTGTTGTACCTGCAAACCAGCATTTGTTGTCACTATTTTCAGCATTTTCTACCCACACCTTGTTCCACGAGTGAGCAAAGTCAATGAGAAGAATAAGTTGGATTAGAATGAAGATGAAGGATCCCACCACTCCGAAGTAAAACCACACTGTGAAGTTAAAAGGAAACACACACACACAGTTGATTCAGTTTCCTAAAACTGCTGATCAGGAATAGATATCTAGATATCTCTCCTTTGGCTGAGTCACTGATAAAACACAAAGTCAGTGTCTGCTCAGGAAAAGGATATAGTATATAACTGCTTATTGTAATTCAACAGTGTGTTAGTACCAGTATGAAATGTTCCATCAGGGATGAAAAAAGCTCCCACTGTAATCCCAATGAGGATCAGAAACTTAAAGAACCAGAACCTGGAAAATAAACAGTTACAAACCCACTGTCAGTACAACAGGAGACGGAAGTAAGAAATGCAAATCTACATCCATCTCATAACACACGTATTCCAAATAATAATAATAATAATAATAATAATAATAATAATAATAATAAAGCACTCACCCATTTTGAACACCTGCACGTGGGTCTTTGCTGCTACGCACACCAATCATGATGGCGGCGAACAGAAAGAAGAAGCAAGTCATCGCGAAGCACATGCGGTACACGGACTTGTAGCCCACAATGACATCGCAATTAACGTGGTTTTCGATACCAGGTATAGAAGTTCCTCCCTGGCAAAATCCTGGGATCTACAAAACAGCAGAAGTTCAGAGATAATTTTGTAACTAAGGTTATCTTCAAAGTATTTACTGGAGAGAATATCAAGGAATCAAGGAAGTTTATTTATCAGGGAAGCTATAGTTTTAGATACAACCACTTCCAATAAGATATAAGTGAAAATCCTACAGGTAGTATAAGAAAAAAGCATTCACAGTAAACACATGACACACTAAGAATACAAGAATACAACACTGTAATTTAATAGCGTTAGGATGACCTTACTTTACGGAGCTGTGCCTCCATTCCAGGAAGGATCATAATGACAGACACCATGGTCCCCAGCAGCAAAAAGAAGGAGAAAACCAGCCGTGTGACGGTGGAGTTATTGGAGGAGGGACAGCAGCAACACAACATGCATGGTGCTGAACCACACAGACAGGAGGCCTATAGGTGATACAGAGGATGATAAAGGAGTTGGGGGGGGTAATTGAGAGTTAAGTTGCTCCATTAGAAACACAGTAAGTTAATTATTTATCGTGACAGTGAATTTCCGAGAACACAGTTTCTGGATCGAAGTCATAACACATAACTGACTGAAATACAACATCAAAATAAAATAAACCACACTATGGTTAACCCAGTTTATCAAGTAGCTCTAGAGTATAACTGACCCCTTATATAGGTTAACCTAACATTACTGACAGTGACTTAGCTTGCCGATTCTGTCTAAGCTAACGCTACTGTCGTATCGGCCCGACCAGGAGCTGTGGTCCTTAAAGCCATAAAGCATAAAACACATCTGTTGTGTCAGTAACTCGGTAGCAGTAACTAACTTGGCTGACGTTAGGTTCAATGTGTCCTAACATTAGTGTAAACAGGATGTTCTGACACTTCCTCAATCACTATCCTGTGACGGACTAGCTTACTTAAACAACTTCCTATATCTAACGTTACGTTTGAAACGTTAGCTAGCTAGCCAACTGTTATATGTCCAGTAACTCACTGCTTGTGTTAGCTTACTTTAATATTTACGTGAGGTATTTTACGTTAAATCACGTTAGTTGGCGTTAACTAACTTAACGTTAGTATGAACGTTCGTATACGTTAAGTTAACTGTCCCGTAACGTTAGCGCTCAACGGAACTCTTCAACGTTAACGTTAGCTAACCTCGGCTAATACAGTCTACCGTTATGAAGGGAGTGAACTAAAGCCGTCCGACAATATTCGTATGAGAGATTAGATACTTACACAGCTGGCTAAAGAGCACAAGGCCAGACAAGCCCCCATGTTGACATTAATGGTAGACTACCGTGGCCTTTGGTTTTCCTGTACAATACTATCACAAGACACGAACCGTGGGAAGTTGCTCGGCCGCTTTTCAAAATAAAGGTCTAAACGAGCATCTCAAATGACAAGCTTTTCAACATAAAATACCTGGAATGTAATATGTAGTCCACACCAAGGGATGTAAGTGCGAGTAGGATGAAAAAGGAAATTGTTTTAACCGAAACAATCTATGTGTATACAATGATACTGCATTTTTAGTAATGATAGCCCATCTCTGTGTGGTTAACGGGTTAAACTCTGTTTGTTTTTGCCAATCAAAAATAGTCTAGTTGTATCTGCAGGGGACTTTGAAAGCTACCATCTGTCCTCTCACTCATTATCCCAGGAGATGAGTGTCTGTTGTTTAAAACTACAAGAGAGAGTCTGTCAGGTGCGGACAGAAGCCTCTTTAAAGTCCCTGCTGTCGGTAGTGCACCTGCACAGCAGGGAGCCGACAGTGATTGGGTTATTAATAGTCCTTTTAATATATAAACTGGAACAGAGAATGGCATATAGGACTAAAACTCATTGACCACAGCAACTATTGCTATTCAAATCAGTGGCAATGTAGAAACCTGTGTTTTATACACAACATTACCGTTAACCAGCTTTCTTGATTCTATAATTTTCTAATCCACATTGGTCATAACTGATATGATAGATAAGTAAAAACTAATGATATCCTAATTAAACTGTCAATCTAACTGCCAAAGGTAATTTACATTCTGCTAAAATATTACCATAAACAGAAAAAAGCATGCTGCTAGAAACTCTTTTAGAATACCACCATATCACCATGATATTGTCTATATATAATAATACCTCTTACATAAAATTAACTTTTAAATAAATTTTAATTGCTACAAATGTGGAATACATACATGTGGTAGTTTTTGTTATTTTGCATGTTCCTGTTGTACTAAATAATGTTTTTAATTGGTCTGCTTTATGATATGAAATAAGCAGCTGTTGCCTATGATGTCTAGCAAAGACAAAAGTCACATATGTGCAGTGTTACGTGAACGAGGTGGTTCACTGGAATGACAAGTAATATTTGCATTATCAAAAAGTTTTATGTGCATTTGAAAATGTTGTCAGGTAGATTCCTCTACCCAACACTAGGTAGCAGCGTTTAACCACAATTTTACATTACTGCCATTCAATTTAATGATCTTCTGTAAACTATATCTCACATTTCAACAGGTTATACCTGAGAGTGATGTTACAGGGAATATTTTGGGACAGTCTCTCTGTGATTTAATGTAGCCTGTCCCAACATGTCACCATGTACCACAGCAGCAGCCGCAGCCATCAGTCTAATCTGTCAGAACATTAGAGAGCTGTTTATGAATTCTATTATCTTACTATAGAGGGTATGTTGATTCAACTGAAGCATCTGGTAAGGTAGAAAATTAAAGTAAGATCCTTTATAATGTCAGCCCATCTGTGCCATTATTAACTATATATTTGTTTAGGATGAATGAAGACAGGTGGGGTGTTTGCAGGGCTGAGATTAATACAGGAGGAATGTCTGTCAATGAAATATATATATTATATATGTATGTATGTATATATATATATATATACATACATACATACATACACACATATACATACACACACACACACACACACACACACACACACACACACACACACACACACACACACACACACACACACACACACACACAGATGAATCCCTGTACTGAGGAAGGTAAGTGTATTCAGGTCTTTGAAAGCTGTTGACATAGTATCTGCACTAAGGTTGGTATGTAGAACAGTAATTCAAACACTCTACATTGAATGTATTTCCCCATAATTAACAGTAGGGACCTTCTGGTAGTGGAGGAAGACCATGCACAATAATTAGACTGATATTAGGTAAACTCTGGGATTTAGGGTTTAATATTAAACTAGGTGTACATTTCTGATTACAGTTAAAGGTCCAGTGTGTAGGAGGATCTATTGGCAGAAATTGAATTTGTTCATAGGTATGTTTTCATTAGTGTATAATCATCTCTGAATCATCATCTGAAAATAAGAATCGTTATCTTCTATGGTTGTTCAACCAGGTTTCTACAGTAGCTCAGAGCTATCTTTAGATAGATAGCTATTCCTTTATTTTATTAATTTATTTTATTTTTTGCGTATTTCGCGAACACCATAGTTTCTTGGAAAGGAAGCAACTGACTTGCAATCTGCAACTACAACAGTAGTGACACTTATTTGTGAAGTTTAGATATTTGAGTAGTTCTGGCGGCAACCAGCTTCATAAGAACCTTTCTGATTTGGGATAAGCTATGGATTAATTACTATAATGTGTACAAATAAAAAGCATAATTGTATTGCATGTCCACTGACAATGGCCACATCATTATATAAGGGATCCTTATGTTAATGTATTGTTGTTTTTACATCACACCTACTGGTTTATGTTTAAAAGATATTCCAGGTTAAAAGTAACTGTAATATACCAAATAAATAATATTTTGTATATATGTCAATGTTGAGATGAATCAACCTTAATATAAATAATGAACATATGCTGCTATTAGCTGCCATCTGGAACCTAATTCTCAGGAATCATATGCTTCCTGTTTTCTTTTTCAGTTTGTGTAAATGCATATACTGGAATACCTGTGCTACCAACCTCTGTTATCCATTGGACGTTTTAGCCACTCACTCCTGTGCGTCTCCTTTAATCACCTCTTTGTTCTGGCACTGATGGGCTCACTTGGCTGGCAGCAGTTGGCAGCTAATGTCTGCCTCTCTGTTTTATTGTTCGTGGGACGCAGCTGCCAGGATTACAACTTCACTCTCGTCCATCACTACTCTTTCATCAGTCACTCCAAGGACCTTCTTGCAGTTTTCACCTTAAGCAAGTGCTGCAACAAAAGAAAAATGTTACAAGTAAGAAAAATTCTTGTTTTAGCTTGTTTTGAAAACTTTTCTGTTGGATAATGGAAAGGTGAAATGCAAATAAAGGCACTAAAACACTTTACACCTCTTGCCTGGAATGACTTAAATTGAGCGATGAATCTACTGTAGCATAGCTTAACTTCACCTCATATAAAGAAGAATATTAAAGAAACAAAGAGAGAACAGTTTGCTGAGCACACAGAGAGGTTGTCTGGTAACAGCTGGCTGCAGATATATTTCATAAATGATTCCATTGCCAGTTTAATGACTCATGAACTTTAATATACTTTTGGTCAATGATGAAAGTCTCAATTTATCTTCAGCTACTGATTGCATGGACTGGAAAAATAGGTGTCAGGGGTAAACATTCAAATGGACCATAACCAGTTATTACATAATGAACTACAATATTTGATTTCACAGTGTTGCATCCCTGAGCAGAGGAACTGACCAGTTTTTGGTTGTGTGCGTGAGTAATGAGAGAGACAAGAGGAACACGGTGATACAGAGTGCTTTACAGAAACATCATATATCATAACGCCCGCTTTAACAGCTAAAAAAAATATAATTAACTTTTTTTATCACCTTGATATTTCATGACTATAAGTCTAATACTGTACCATATGTATAAAAATATTGTGCATGTCTTTGTCTGTGGATGACTTTGGGCAAACAAAATAAATTGTATAGCTCCTATAACACATGTACCATTCCCTTAATTTATGTAATAATAATGCTTAATGGTAATTTCCATGCTTTACCACCTTCATCTTTGCAGGAACTTTAGGAAGCATGTGGACTATAAATAGGGGCCCCCAGTAGCTCACCTGGTAGAGCATGTGCACTATGCATCAAGGCTGAGTCCTTATCACAGTCAGCACAGGTTTGATTCCAACCCCTTTGCTGCATATCATCTCCCTGCCTTTCCTGTCTCTATCCAGCTGTCAGAATCACACATAGAGCAGAAATGCAGCAAAAAAATAAACTTTCTTTAAATAAAAACGAGACTGTAAATAGCCTTCACTGGGTGGTTGAGTTTGAGTGAGAAAGCGGTTTGAATTTTGAAAGATGTGGTCACTGAATACATTTTGTGTCAAAGCAATCTGATCAACAGTTTTGTCCACATTGACTTCTGTTGTGCTGACTGTGTGAACAGTTGTGAAAAAGTGAACTCAGTATCGTGAGATGCGGGTTACCAATTGTAAACAACAACTTTGCAGCTCTGTTAATACATCCAGGTACAGACAGGTGACAAATTAAAGGAAAAACCTGAATGAAGATGTGGAGAAACATTTTTTCCCTTAAACTGTCACCTTACAGGCCTGGTGAAACACAAGAAGGCCACTTTGCTGTACCATTTAAACTAAACTACTTACCAGCCAGGTTCCCTTCAATGGAACATACACTTTGTCACTCACACTTGTTTTGACTTGCTCTCACAGCCACGGGGTTGTGTCAGCTTTGTGTCTGTTATTGTGTCTCTGACTTGGGCCTGCTCGTGGCTGCTCCTGGCGCGCAGTTTGAACACTTGCTGTGATTGGTGGATTTGGACCAATGGGTGGCCGCAGCTCTGGTGACGTTGAGGTTCCGTAGAATAGTGCGCGAAGGTGCAGATGTTGGCGGTCTGAACACACAGAAGAAGAAGAAGCTGGCGGAGGTTTTCAAGCTGAGGCACTTCACGGTGAGAACAATGGGGTTTATGCAAATGTTTAACCAGGCTTTCAGCCCTTTCAAACAAAGTGTTGATAGAGTTGAAGGTCGATTTGGACACTTGTTTTCAGTATTATGAAGTCTGTTCAGCATCACTGAGGTCACTTGTTGTAGCTAGGTAACGGACGTTATTGTTATGGCCGTTGTTCAGTAACTGTTAAACGTTACGTGCACTAACTTTATGTCAAAATGACAAAAATATTTTAAAATTCATTTATAAACCGCATCAAAGGCATCATTTATCCCAATATCTTGCCATATAACGTTACTATATATATTATATTATTTAACTAACAGTAACTTTAGCTTAATGTTTTGTTGTGATTCTTTATTAACGTTATGTAAGTTAATCAGGAGCATGAGAAAGCACCATAGTAATTTAACGTTAGATAATTAGCTAACTAACGTTAACTAATTAACTCTAGCTCTTCATAAATTATCTTTTTTTTTTAAATTTATTTATCTATTTTCATTTTTCAAAATGACCTTGCGTTAGTATTTCAGGTCTGTGTATGTTTAATGTGGTGGTGTACAGTTTTTCTAGTGCCCAGCCCCCGCCATTTTGGTAAAAACACTCAGAAATATATGCGTGCAGACTCCAACAGTGTGCACCCAGAATCATCACATTTTACCCCGTCTGAGTTCACAGATGGGCTTCCACTGTGTGACTATCACACATTGTGGTTAGACCTGAGGCATCAGTGAGGTGTTCAACTTGTTTTGCCTGTCATGACGTGACATGTTGTGACTGGTAAAATAACAGGTTATGTAACGTTCATAACAATATAATGTGTAACTATACTGCAGCTACAACTGCTGTGTATGTCTGAGGCTGAGAAGATCAGTGATTGCATAAAAATATACATATTTAGTTGATGGATGGATAAGATTATTAATTTTTTTTTTTTCAAAGGTATGCTCGCATGCTTGATCCATGATCTATCAAAACAAGAGCTGTCACTGTTAGCTGCTGCTGAGAGGACATGCTGCCAAAGCCGCACTGCTTTCATATGTGGACAACTGACCAAAATAAAATTAAAGCTTACCCACAATTATGCATTACGTATTGCTTGCTAATAATCTATTTTTTTCAAATTTTCTTCTAGTATCAAAAAGACAACACTTTTGCAGAAATGGAAAACTGTGGAGGTAAGCAAATAGTTCTGTGGATGAGTAGTCTTTGTGTGCAATAGTACATTTAAAAAGGTTAAATTAGAAACCTTTAAGAGACCTTAAATGCTCAAACACAAATAAATGGCGGCATATAACTGCTAAACCAGGAAATACCTCTGAATACTGTATGCAAGACTGTAACATGTTTTTAACTCTATACAAGGAATTGGAGTCATTTGATGTGGTTAGTATAGCAAGTTGCAAACGTGAGCTATAATGCAGCACTCCTATAGTACTTAAAAAGCGATCTTTGTTTTGTCACATCTAGTTTTGGTTTCCTCTTCATTGCTTCATTCAAATGCTGCCACACAGCAGGATTATTTTTCTCTTCTGACCTCTCTGAAGAAGCACTGACCCCAAAAAAAGGCAGCAGGAGGCCGGCTCAACCTCTTTTTGTGTAATTATCCTCAGTCAGACAATGAATCTCAATGGAAGCATTATCTATCTAACAGTTCTGATAATCAGTTCATTGTTTTTAATTCATCAAGTAAAAATTATATTAGATTGATATTGCAATCTTGTGATCTTTACCTCTGACCTCATATCATCACCCATCTGCTATAGTTTGACCATCACATGTACCAGCCAGCAACAACAAATATCCTGTTTTACAGACATCCTAGTGAAGGAGTTGGACAAGCGTTCTTCAGGTCAAGCATTTGAGGTTATCCTGAGCCCCTCAACCCCAGATGCCAAGGCCGAATTTCCATTGTCCCCTCGGAAGAAAAAGGAAATGTCACTGGATGAGCTTCAGAGGAAACTAGAAGCTGCAGAAGAAAGACGCAAGGTATTGTCAAGAATTGCTAACAGATGTGAGCAAACTACCACTGAGAAAACCACTAGCTAAGCTGTAAAGCCTGACACATGGGTTCAGGATTCATTTACTGGAAAAAGTTCTCTTTTGTCCTTTTGCCAGAGCCAGGGGGCTGAAATGCTGAAACACTTTGCTGAGAAACGAGAGCACGAGAAGGAGGTCATCCAGAAGGCCATAGAGGAGCAATGCAACTTTAGTAAGATGACAAAAGAGAAAATCAATCAGAAGATGGAGGCCAACAAAGAGAACCGCACTGCACGCATGGCAGCTCTCAATGAGAAATTCAAGGAGAAGGTAAGCTCCTAATGGCATATCAACTTATCTTCATGTTTGATGTTGGAATAATGAAAACTACAGTGTTGTGATTCTCTGTTTCTTAAAACACTAACAGGACAAGAAGCTTGAAGAAGTGAAGAAGAACAAGGAGGCAAAGAATGAAGAGAACTGATTTATGACCTGGAATTTTTTCCCAAAGATAAGCTGTACATTTTAAACTGACACTTCCATGCTATTTTTTGTTGTGTTAGTTCTGATTATGCTGTTGAATGAAAGTTGGTTATAAAAGCGTGTGAGAGTCAGTTACTGGGTGCGGATATAGTCTGATTTTTGTTCACTTGTAGATTTCTAATTGGCAGCTGATTAAACTGTAGTTTTTGTAGTAAGAGCTATATTTTTGCATTAAGAGGCATTCTATTGTAATGAGTTGGTCTTTATACTTCATACTGTTGTAATGCATCATAAAATAGTTCCAAACTGTTGATAATGTTGTAAGTTTGAATTTACTGTGTGATATCAAGGTTCTACCATTAAAGTCGATATCCACAATTTTATCTTCTCTTTCCTGTTGTGTGTTTAACATATTTGTGCCTCATTAATATTGAAGATGAAGATATTTTATTTCTGTACCATGTGAAGAGGATGGACATAACAGTCATGTGGCATATTATAGTGTGCTTTGTAATACTTTGAAACTGCTGACCCCTAGTGGCAGTTAGATCACCATAATGATATTGTAATTATTAAAAGTTACAGTGACTCCCAAGGCCCAAGATAAATCTCAGGGGTCACCAGATTAAAGAGAAGAGAAAATTGATAATTAATTACTTTTATTTTAAGTTTTTCTGTTTTGTGGAATACTGACTTTTACCTCGTCAGGCCGTTAAAAATCCTTCCTATAAATCCTATAAACATTTGAGAAGGAAAAAAATCCCATTGAACCCATGTCCACAGTGAAGCCATCTGTGATAGGGGTGTCACAGATAAGGGCTTCATTTTTAGGGGTCACAGACCAATGGTTTAGGTTTAGATCCAAATCACTAATTTTACACAAACTTCTTGCAGTTATTGAGTTCATTATTTGGGTTAATTGTACAGTTTTTCATCCAATATGAAACGTCCATAAAATATGTATGGTCTCTACTTGTACAGTTATGACTACACTCTACACAGAAACACTAATAAAGTGTATTTTCTATTATATGGATAATAAAATGTTTCCATTATAAAAATTCACAAAACGAGTATCCTGAATATGTCAAATGGCAACAGAGGTTTTTGCTGAGACTATTGTTAGATGAAAGGTGCTGCCTGACTCCATTCCTGTTGTCATGTTTGGTACAGACGGTTGAGCTAAATCAGATCACGAGCCTCAAAAGGCTGGGAACCACTGCCATTATGTAATAATAATGAATACATTCTTGATGGCTCTTTCCTCAGTGTGTATCCATCACTCCATGGTTTATATCTGCTTATTTCCATTTGGCAGTTTCAGACTGACCTGACCAGCATGTGTTCGGACTATAGAGACACAAATATGCTTCTGACTACAAGAAAGTGTTAGTGGACAAAGCAGTGATCTCATCATGCATAAGCAGCTGAACGGGCCCAGTACTGACTGTTACAAGTTGTCAGACTAATGACATTGTCACATATTATTGTAGTGAGCACAGGAGTCTGAAATGTCCAGAAAACCTGTTTTTTCTTTGGGTGTTTATAAGAGATGACTTTTTTGCAAATATTGTGGGTATACATTGTAAAACCAAAAAGACTCAACTACAAGTAAAAGTTCTGCATTCAAAACCTTACTCAGCAGCTACATTTATTAAAGTATCAAACTGTGCAGCAAATATTGAATTTTGTATTATCTGTATATAGCTGACAGACGCAGCTATATACAGATACTTTACCAAAATTCAGCATTCATTTCTACAATAAAGTGCAGTGATGGTTCAAGCGTCTCAGACAAAACTGGAACTTCAGCAGACTGAAAACTCTCGCTGGTGGGAAAAAGACCTCTCTGCCTTTAGCGACAGCACCTACAGCTCCATCAGATTCAACCACTAAGATTTTTAGCTGCTGCTCAAACAGATTCACCCTCCAAGCCGTTTACCTAAGTAAAGGACCTGCACTTACTGCTCCAACCACTCATGTCCACACAGCCTCCAGCAGTCCTCAACCCGCCTGCTTCAACAGTCCTTACTGACCCAGGACACCGGTGTCAGTACAACGCATTCAGGAGCGTCTCTCCCTCCTAGAAGTGGAGATAATAAATTTAAAGAGAACAAACTGTTGGAGTCTGACACAATTCAACAGCTGAAAAATTAAATGAAAATGTTTAAAGAAGAAACCACAACTGCTGCTGGACTGTTGAGAGAAAATATGAATGAGCTACACAAAACAAAGAAACTCTCAGACATGAAACTACGTCAGATGAGAAAAGAGATGGAGCAAAGTGACAGTTCTTGTCGATCTGGAGGAGAAGTTGCTTAGGATGGAAGCAACAGAGCAAAACCCTCAAACCCAGTGGCTGTGGCTCAGACTTGGCATATTATAGTGTACTTTGTAATACTTTGAAACTGCCGACCCCTAGTGGCAGTTAGATCACCTTAATGATATTGTAATTATTAAAAGTTACAGTGACTCGCAAGGCCCAAGATAAATCTCAGGGGTCACCAGATTAAAGAGAAGAGAAAATTGATAATTAGAGATTGTGGCTCAGACAGCACACAGGGAGTTTCCTAGAGCTAACATCACCATCTCCACACGTTCCCTGGGACCTGGTCCAAAATATAAACAGGGTCATCATCTCAGAATGTGCAGCTCTAAACAGGGTCAACATCGAACCCCACTCTGACATATGAGCTTCCTATAAGACCACATCCGACTAGACCAGGAGAACAGCGGCCGACAGAGAGCCTATGGTGCTCTTGTAACACTTTATATACTTAACTAGTGCATGACCGATTTCTGTAGCTCCCCACTAACAAACGATCTGGTCACTGACTTTTTGTGATTAGTTCACGCTTAGATAATCAGTTAAGGATGTTTAATTCAGAGTTACTTTATACAATTTAATTGATTTGATTAATTCATGTATTAAACCGTCTTCAGTCTAGTCTAGCAGTACTTAAGTATGTGATTTGTAACCCTCATAAAGAATTTTAATTACTTATTGGGCCTCACGAATCCTCCTCAGCTCCAGTCCATGACAGGGGTTAGGCCTCGGCTCTTCTCAGGCAGAGCTCATGTAAAGTACCAATCACAGCATTGTTAACTGACATTGGGAAATGGTATACTGAAAACATTTAGAAGTTTAACTACCTGCAACAGTTTAAAATTTAGAGTTGTTTGCCATTTCAGCGCTCTATAAATACAATGTCTTATTATTATCATCGTCATCACGTGTGGAGTTCAAACATCAGTTGGACATCACTGCCCCCAAGTGACTGACGTGAGTGTTAGTAAAAAAACATTTTTGGAAAAAAAAAAGCCTAAATAAAGATGTGGGCTACAATACAACGCTGCACCATCACTGTCTGATTATTAGAATATGGTGCTGTTTAAATAATGTATATTTAAAATGTTTAGAATCACTAAATTCAATTAATTTTTTTGACATCACGATGCAATAAAGATTATATTGTGGCGGTATTTAACCAATTTGAGAAATTGCAATCTGAAACATTGGCTTGTGCTTCACTGTGGAATCTGCAGTGCAAAGGCAACTGCAGTGATAAAAGTCTTTTCTATTGGTTTTACAGCAGTTAGCAGTTGCATTGAAAATTACTAAGTACCACATACCCCCTTTTGACAAATAATGTTGTCTGTCCAGGTTCCATGTTAGACATTTAGCAGCGGCTTAGAGCAGTTCCACCTTTCTGGTGTTCAAGACCCACAGACTGACACTGCAGGCAATGGACGGTTATTTGGTAAGATTTGGATTTAGTTAATCCATAACCGTCTGTACTGTAGATTGGCAGATTAACAGTGTAGAGTGTGGAACCTATGGATAGAATAGTACTTAATCTTTCTCATCATTGGGCCATCTTTTAATCAATGAAATAGTTAAATTAAAACATTGCCCAATTTTCTGGGGGACCCCCTGTAACCCCTTCAATGACCCCTTGGGTCCCAAACCCACATTGAGGACCACTGGCTCACAGTGTGAGCAGACTTAACTGTACAACATATCACTAAAAACAGTACTGTCTACAACTACTTCAAACCAGTTTGATACTACCCAACATAGCAGCATGCTTTTAACATTAGTCAAAACTACAGAAACAGAATAATCTGCACAGCTCTATTAAAATGCTGTTCTAACAGTTATTAAGTTTAAGTGTATAAAGAATAAATCGTGCAGTCAATGAACAAACTTTATTTTTAACATTCAAGGCAGAGATTGGTACAAGAAAATGTGTGCCTGTTTAATACTCCTCTCCTTCATCCTCCTCACCCCCGTCTCCCACACTTTCAGCTCCCACCTCCTCATAGTCCTTCTCCAGAGCTGCCATATCTTCTCTGGCCTCAGAAAACTCTCCCTCCTCCATACCCTCACCCACATACCAGTGAACAAAGGCACGCTTAGCGTACATCAGATCAAACTTGTGGTCAAGCCGAGCCCAGGCCTCTGCAACAGCAGTGGTGTTGCTCAGCATGCACACAGCCCTCTGGACCTTGGCCAGGTCTCCACCCGGAACCACAGTGGGCGGCTGGTAGTTGATGCCAACCTTGAAACCAGTGGGGCACCAGTCCACAAACTGGATAGTGCGCTTGGTCTTGATGGTGGCAATGGCAGCATTCACATCTTTGGGCACCACATCACCACGATACAAAAGACAGCAAGCCATGTACTTGCCATGGCGAGGGTCACATTTCACCAACTGATTGGCTGGCTCGAAGCAGGCGTTTGTGATTTCGGATACCGTTAATTGCTCATGGTAAGCCTTCTCAGCTGAGATGACAGGGGCATAAGTTGCCAGAGGGAAATGGATACGGGGATAAGGCACCAAGTTAGTCTGGAACTCTGTCAGATCAACATTGAGGGCACCATCGAAACGAAGGGAAGCAGTGATGGAGGACACAATCTGACTGATCAACCTGTTCAGGTTGGTGTAAGAAGGACGCTCGATATCCAGGTTTCTGCGGCAGATATCATAGCTGGCCTCATTATCCACCATGAAGGCACAGTCAGAGTGCTCCAGGGTGGTGTGGGTGGTCAGGATGGAGTTGTAGGGCTCCACCACAGCTGTGGACACCTGAGGAGCTGGGTAAACTGCGAACTCCAGCTTGGACTTCTTGCCGTAGTCGACCGACAGACGCTCCATTAGCAAGGAGGTGAAACCAGAGCCGGTGCCACCTCCGAAGCTGTGGAAAACCAGGAAGCCCTGAAGGCCAGTGCACTGGTCAGCCTGCGGATGAAGGGAGAGACAATAATCACATATGAGATACAACAATGTCATTTAATTCAATATTCTAGTGCAAATATAAATCTAACTTCTGCTCTGAATTGACCCACCAGTTTACGGATCCTGTCCAGCACCAGGTCGATAATCTCTTTGCCAATGGTGTAGTGTCCACGGGCGTAGTTGTTGGCAGCATCCTCCTTGCCAGTGATCAGCTGCTCAGGGTGGAACAGTTGGCGGTAGGTCCCAGTGCGCACCTCATCTGAAAAGGGAATTACCATAAAATTATAAAAGGGCTTGAACAACTGTAAAACAAAAAAATCCACATAGCACTTTGATATTTAATCAAATTTCAGTTTACCAATGACAGTGGGCTCCAGGTCCACAAAAACAGCTCTGGGGACGTGCTTTCCAGCTCCAGTCTCACTGAAGAAGGTGTTGAAGGAATCATCTCCTCCTCCAATGGTCTTGTCACTGGGCATTTGTCCATCCGGCTGGATCCCATGTTCCAGGCAGTAAAGCTCCCAACAGGCATTGCCAATCTGGACACCAGCCTGGCCGACATGTACTGAGATACACTCACGCTGGATGACAACAAAAGCCATTTGAAACATTCACTAGAGCTGCAACAATTTCTCATTTGTCATTTATTAATTAAATGCTATTTATTGGGATAATCGATGATTCATTGAGTCATTTAAGAATGAATGTCCAAATTCTCTGATTTAATCTTCTCAAATGTAAAAATGTTCTGCTTTCTTTAGTCATCTATGACAGTTAACTGAATCTTTGGATTGTGTTCAAATAAAAAAGAGAAAATGGCTGACAGATTTTTCAATAATGAAAACCGTTACTTACAGCCCTAACATTTACCATAAAATGCTACGCTTAGAAACATCTGGGTTGAAGTCAGGCCCTTTCAAACAGACGGTAAGGCAAAAGAATAGAGCTTTTCCAACTGAGCCATTTTGATATTAAACTGTAAACACATGTGTTACTGATGATACTAATTAATAATATATTAATAGAGATGGAACAGTCCGAGTAAAAAATCCAAACTGGCCCGTTCGCTAGCCCCGGTTCAGGATGTGCGTGTATTGTTCATATTTAAAATAGGCTATACATTGTGTGTGGTGCCGTTGCTGAACAAAGTCAGACACATACAAGGAGAAACAGAAAAAAAGGCCAAAGAGCCTGTGTGTGAGAACGAGACACAGACGTTACCAGTTGACGTTATAACTGTGTCATTGTGTAAGGTTAACGGTACGTTACGTTACGCAGACAGGAAAGCTGGCAATTAATTATATATCTGCTTTTTCAATTAGAAAGAAAACACCAATAACTTCAACTACACTTGTCACTTAATATTCAAAAGCACAATTAAAAAATAACAATACTTCAAAACATGAAACTTCATTAACTGTTCTAACGTCACACCTCAGACTCTTCTTTTAGGCCAGTTAGCTAACGTTAGCTAACGCTACAAGATCGGCAGTTGGAAAGCTAAAAGTTCGGCAGTTGGCCAACTTAATGTCATTAATAGACTTTTTTTTAAACTGATAATTGGTGTTAACTGATGTGGGTTGTTAGTTTGACTAAATAAAACAAAAATCTTCCCGTTATCCCGTACTCACCATGTTTCCTAAAGGTGGAGATAAAATGTAGATACAACGACAATTCTTGCTAAATATTTCCGAAGTGGTCAAAAAACGGGCAGGTGGGGGTTTTTATACTCGCTTTTTTGCGGAGGGGGGGGCAGCTGTATCCGATTGGTTGACAGTCACACGAGCTCCTTTTCTATTGGTCAAACAACCACACTCCAAGATTTGTCAAGAAAGCGTAACTGTACCTGACAGATAACGTTAGGGGGCGTGGCCTCGACACCAACCGGAGTGATTGACAGACTATCCACAGCGTTGTTGTAGCAGGAACAACAGCTGGTAGTCAGGGCCAACCACTGACAGTAGATAGGGGCTAACCAGCCATGGTCAGCTGCTGTCAGTGTCCGCGATGGACACAAATTGTCCGCTGTAAATTTTAGAGTTAGCCTACTTGAAGCACTATCAATGCTGTTTGTAAATGTTTCTGTGTGGTACCTGTGTTTAGCTAAGCTGAGAGAGGAGAACCCAAACAAGGTTCAGAGTGATTTAAAACAGTAAGCGGCGTGTTGAGCCATTTTTCAACCCACTCAATGCAGATTTTTGGTAATCATGTACATTTTAACACTAGCACTGATGTGTTTCCTCATAGTACAGTCAAATAATTCATTTTACAGCTCAAAAGTCACGTTTAAGGATGGGGCACCTCTTACAGTAGGCCTATACTTTGTTACGTTCCACTGACAGTTTCAGTCTGATATACGGCAAAACCTGCATGATATGCAAAGTTTTGTGTAAGTACACTACCTGCATCCTACAGAGGCTTGCAGTCAGAGTCTAGTGTCCCCCTGTGTAACAAATGTCACTCAGTGCCAAGTGTTGTTTGTTCAATGTCAACCTGTTAAGTTGTTCCAGTGGTAGTTTGTAATAGTGATTACTGTCTCTTTTCTAAATTGGATATCAAGATTTTTTTTTTTTTGAGAAATGATACCTGAAACAAACCCATCCTACATCTCTTCCTCTAATGTTTAGATTAGTTTTTCAAGTTTCTTATGGATTTAATACTTTGTGCTCACAGTTACAAAAGCGAAACATATAGAAATGTACACATAGTTGTTTGTTTTATACACACACATACACACACAGTACTGCACAATCCCGTCTTTGTATGTTGGGTGGAAACTGCTGGATTCATCAGCCCAGAAAGCTGCTAGTCCCATAGTGCTGTGTTCCTCGACTGACAACACAGGACACAATAGCTGGCTCGACGCCAAGATCCCTTTCTTAGCCTGAGCTGGATGTTTGGAATCTTGCTCGTGATCTTGACTTTTCCTGATTTAACAATGTATTATCAGCATCTTCTCTACCCTATGAATCATGTTCTGAGCTTTTTTTTTTTGACACTTTTTCGCTCGTGCTCTCCAAAGTTGGCCTTATTCAGTTTAAGACACAGATCCTCCTGGATAAATACTCTGGAGGCCAAAACATATTCAGTGTTATCATAGACACACCCTGGGTCCACCTCTGTATTCAGACCACTGTAAGATGGCTTGAATCAGGAAACAATGCAAGTCTTTCAGAGGCTAACAAAGGGAACTTTGTAACTGAATGCTAATCAAGAGAAAAGACAGGCTATAAAACGAATTTGACCACACTAGTCAAGCAGGGAAAGTGCTTGTTTTGATAACCCAATGAGATTCAGTTGGGTTATCACAGTAACTTGGAAGCCACAAACTGACAGACAAATGTAAAATGTAACAACGTACATTTCCTCTTTAAAATCTCTTAAGACTCTATTATCCTATGGCTTTTGGTATTTGTTTTAACTACTTAAATTCAAATTATTATTATTATTATTTTATTATTGTTTTATATCTTATGTTTGGGATCTTAATATTATTTATCTTTGTTGTAAAACACTTTGTAAGTTTGCTTTTGAAAAGTGCTAGTAAAAGTTATTATTTAGGAGAGTAGCTTCAACTTAATCAACTGAAAATGATGCAAGTCAAAAGGAATAGCATGCAACCTTTTCCTTTTCATGCAGCCTAACAGACACACCATGATACATGCATGAGCAGGAATATGGAATGTAAAAATGATGAATAACACCTCTAGTAATGCCATTATAACCTGTAAACAATTCAAAGTAAAGCAAAGTGCGGATATTGTAGGAGTAGGAAATGACAATAGGCCTCTATATCATAGTGGACCCTCATGGTAAATCATTAATATCATTAATATAGTTTAGTCTAACTAATAACATTACATATTTCTAAATAATTTTGAATCAGGCCACCACTGGTATGACTGAAAGACACCGGTAAACAGTTTAATAAGCACGAGGTCAACAATAAGACAACAAACGGTCCTTATCAGACAGAAATGCCTCACCGGAGTGCCATACATTCATCTGGCAGTGGAAGAATTTCGGTGGGGGGGGCGATCGGCTAGGCGGCGGCTGTCATTGGTTAACACGATGTGCGCGGCGGCGTCAAAGAAAGGCACCGCGTTTGCTGATTGGCTACAAGAGCCGCCGGTCAAACTGTCCTGTATCCTCCCAGCAGCTGCGCTGTGAGAGCCGCCAGGCGCTGCTCCCGTCACGGTCATCCTTTCTCCGTTCACCCCTTCAAACAATGTTATCTATATTCCGTACGGCTCTAAATCATTCATCGACTGCTAAACGTAAAGCTTTGGACTGATTCTACCATATACAGGTATGTTTATTTTTTTTGTAATTAATTTTATCTCGACAGTTCAGCTATCTCTTTGGTAAAAACGGTATAGAGGCATAGCGTGAAATACGTTCAGAAGCGCCTCGAACGCCAAACCACCTCCCAACCCCACCCCCCCTGACATTTTCCATCAATGTGCAGCGCTATTTTATCCATCCAACAGTAAACCCCGCACAGCAGAGGGTTGGGATGCTCATGAGAAATTGAAACAGGCATCGAGGCTCGGGGGAAGGGTGAATGCAAATTGATTTCGGACACTGGATCTCAAATTTAAACAGGCATGTCGACCAGGTGCAGATTTGCTTATGGGAATTCACTGCAACAGGCCCAACATAGGCCCGTGTTCTATGCATATATAAAAAAAACCTTCATGGTTATAGTCCCGTAAATAATTGAAATGATTGCAACCCTTGCTGGAAATAGAGGGTGTGGACGTCGGATGGGGTTATGTTACGTAATCCCCTCCCATTCATCACTCCACGCCTTTCCTCCTGAACCTCGGCCTGTGTTCATCCCACACAGCCTGATCTCTGTGAGGATGCTTGTCTCTGCTCTCTGCCTTCCTCACATCTCCGGGATGTAGAGTACACTAACCGAGAAAGATGTGATGGGCACATCAAATCAAGGATGTGTTCAACTGATGTTAACCCTGCTATCAGTATATGTAGAGGGCGCTCACATTAGTTGTAGCCAGGAAGACACAATCAGTACAGTGTGCAGAGTTCAGCTTACTAGAGAGACATTTTTAAGTCAAAATGTTTTAGTGTTGCAACCAAAAATAAAAGGAGAGTTTATTGCAAAGCACTGAACTGTGAGTCTGAACTGTGAGTCTCATGTTCTCTTGTTGTTTATTTACTTAAAGGTGAGTCCCAGAACTAGATCTGATGAGGAAGAGCCAATCAGAGTATCATCTTTAGATAGAGATGCACAATACTTACATAATTACAGCAAAGGTCAGGTCTGAGTCATTTTCAAGTCAAGCAAAAGTGAAGCATAATGTGAAACCTATATCTTTAACCTGTCTGGGTGTATAAGGCTGGATTGGCCAAAAACACCTGTATCATTAATAGTTTATTTGTTATTTGGTAGCTTCCACTCTCTTTCGTATTAAAAACTTTTTTCAAACCCTTCCAACCGCCCCTCAAACATAGGCGGTGTGGGAAATATCTATTCTGTGTCGACACACACATCTCAGGAAGTACTTTCGCGATCGCAATCACCGATACTGAGAACTGAGAAAGAGCGCCTCATTGGTAGAATTTATGACTATGAGGACAGCTAAAGTCAGAGCTTTATTGCGCCTGAGGTCTTGTGGTTTGTAACAGTCCTTCAAAGTGATGCATCATGTTGTAGAACAGATTAAAGGCTTGGGAACACACTCAGAGACACCAATCAGATGGTCAGCCAAACAAACAAACAAAACTGCTGCCTCCACAAACAACACTCGCATCCAACAGTTTGAGTCCATGATTATGATTCATTCTGAAATTGCCAGTAATTGACTCTTGCAGAGGAAAACACTTAAAGCTGCACTAATCAATATTTTTGTTATTAACAATGGATCAAATGACCGTTTTGCAATGTGAATCGGATTATGACGCAACACTGCAGTTCCATATGGAGCCTTTTAGTCTCCTTTAGTCTGTGGCTTATTGTTTCGGTCTTCTGGCACATAACTGCAGCAGGCAGCTGTTTTCAACAATAAAGCCACCCTGCTCTACCCGCCCAGCACCAAATGCCAGGCACACATAACGACTAGCGGGTGAACATAGTGGAGCATTTAGCAACTGGGAGCTGGTAAAGACCAAAACCGAGCTGAAAGGAGAGTGCATGGTGGAGTTACATTTGTGAGATGGCCAAAAACATGGCTCCTGATGAATATTAATATTGCTCTGTATCTGCTCAGTGGGTTAACTGTTTGGTAACTTGTACATGTACAATGTAAAAAGGTAATAAGAAGTCAGTATTGTGTTTAAAGCTTAAAGCAACATTATGTAAGAATTGGTATTTTTTGTTACTTGGCGCCCCTACAGTTTAGTTTCAGAGTACCGAGGTGATTTACAGCCGCTCTAACCCCCGTGACATAGTGCTGTAAAGTGTTACACTTGCTTCTAGTACAGTGCAACAACGGGTGTGTACAGTTCAAAGCTCCTGTGCTAGCGGTGAAAAAACCAGGACTCTCAGTCCAGGCAGCTGCACGGCTGACTGAGTTATCTAGTTTACGCCAGCTACAGTTAAAGGTTACTGTAGCAACATGTAAAGCTATTTGTCCATCAGCAGTTATTTTCTACATACAATATTGTATAGTTTCACCAAATAAAGTTGTGTTTTTGTCGGGTTTCCAACCTAATTGTTTCATTTGTAGTCTGATAAACAGTAAATTCATAAAATATAATAGTTTGAGGTTGGAAAAATGATGCATACCGAGAATACCGGGCTAACTTCTTCTTAGCTGAAGACCCGCAGTGGGTGGTGTGTGTGACGTAGCGCTGTAAATGTTACGCACTTCTCGCTGGAGATTGTACCCGCTCAACCCAAGTGTGCAAGAACAGTTGTTCGGGGGGGATTGTGGGAAGAAAAGAGGCTACATTTTCCCTATTCAGTCAGTGAAGTCTCAAAATGATTTTGAAGCTGTTAATAGTAATAATATAAAATAGCTGCATAATGTTTATGAAAATGTATCCTATCTATCATTTATTTATCATGTGACCACAATGTTTTCATTTACCTTAAATTAGTGTTGCAACCAATGATTATGTTTATGATCAGTTAATCTGTTGCTTACTTTTGGATGAAACATTTGGGCTAGAAAATGTAAGAAAACATTGAAAATACTTGTTACAATTTTCCATTATCAAATTGCTTAAATGTACAAAAGATATTCAGTTTATAATCATAAAACTTAAAAAACATGGAAACAGACAATATTTGACATTTTTGATTGATAACTGACATATTGATTTATTGATTTCCCGAACTGTTGTTGATTAATGCACCACTTCTTTGCTTTGTGTTAGTGGTAGCATGGTAGGAGCGCACACATACACACACACACACACACACACACACACACACAGTACAATTTGTACACACACAGACCTGGAGACGACAGTAGCTCAAAGCCAGACAGATATTGACTAACTGACTGTTTGTTTCATTCTCTCCCCCCTCCTCTTTGGCCTCTAGTTTGCCATGGCGACCGTGGTGATGGAGCAGATCGGTCGCCTGTTTATCAACGCGCAGCAGCTGCGTCAGATCCCTCAGCTTCTGGAGTCGGCCTTCCCCACGCTGCCTTGCACTGTGAAGGTGTCTGACGTTCCCTGGGTGTTCCGCGAGCGCCACATCCTCACCGGCTACAGACAGCCGGACCAAAGCTGGCGCTACTACTTCCTCACCCTCTTCCAAAGGCACAATGAGTCCCTCAATGTGTGGACCCATCTGCTGGCCGCCTTCATCATCTTGGTGAAGTGGCAGGAGATCTCAGAGACGGTGGATTTTTTGCGAGACCCTCACGCTCAGCCCCTCTTCATTGTCCTCCTGGCAGCCTTCACCTACCTCTCCTTCAGCGCTCTCGCTCATCTCCTTTCCGCCAAGTCCGAGCTCTCCTACTACACCTTCTACTTCCTCGATTACGTGGGGGTCGCCGTCTACCAGTACGGCAGCGCCCTGGCGCACTACTACTACGCCATAGAGAAAGAGTGGCACACTCTAGTGCAAGGGCTCTTTTTACCCGCCGCAGCATTCTTGGCCTGGCTCACTTGCTTCGGCTGCTGCTATGGCAAATATGCGAGCCCTGAGCTGCCCAAGGTAGCCATCAAGCTCTTCCAAGTGGTGCCCTCAGCTTTGGCTTACTGTTTAGACATAAGCCCTGTGGTTCACCGCATCTACAGCTGCTACCAGGAGGGCTGCTCCGACCCAGTCGTGGCCTACCATTTTTACCACGTGGTCTTTTTCTTAATCGGCGCCTATTTCTTCTGCTGCCCTCACCCAGAGAGTTTGTTCCCTGGTAAGTGTGACTTCATTGGGCAGGGCCACCAGCTCTTTCACGTGTTCGTGGTGGTGTGCACCCTGACGCAGGTTGAAGCGCTGCGAACAGACTTCACAGAGCGCCGTTCCTTCTATGAGCGTCTTCACGGCGATCTTGCACACGATGCCGTTGCACTCTTTATCTTCACTGCCTGCTGCAGCGCTCTCACTGCTTTTTATATGCGCCAGCGTGTACGTGCCTCTCTACACGAGAAGGAGGAGTAAGATTTGAAATGAGTGAAAAAAAGAAGTCGAGTCTAATTTATTTTATTCCATAGTGACTAGTAATTAGAATAATTTAAATGTTTCCTTTTGTCATTGAACGTTATCAGTTTGTGACAGTGACATTATTTTTTCTTTATGTGATCTGCCAAACTACAGTAAGCTCAAAAAAAAAGTGAGGAATGAGGATAAGGGAAAGTTATAATTGGTCTGTAGCAATACAGGTAGTATTTAAAAACTGCAACCAGTCCTTGCATCTTTACTCAGCTCTTTTATTACTCTGCAAGGTTGTTTTTAGTCATAGTCTAAAGAAATTTGGTTTTACTTCACCATAAAAAAATACACTTTATGTCAAGTTAAACAGAAAGATTAAGAGACAGGTTTCTTAAGATGCCTTTTAGCCATTTGTATTTAGAATAATTGGACTGTTTTAATCAAATTGTAGCATTTCAATTCATGCAAGCATTTTTTTTTACAATTTACAGTCCCATACCACTTTGGATTCTGCAGTCGGATACAAATTCCAATCCAATTTAAATTGGTGGTCTTGATATGCCTTTCTGACGCTTATTGTTTTTTTTGTTTTTTTCCTTTTGATTCTGCCCCTCTCCATTAGGGATCAAAGCAGGGATTTTCTTTTTAATTTATCAAGGCGCTAACACTGTGCCACACAAATGTTTGAACATATTCTACGAAAGTTGAAAACCCAATTTGAAAACCAAATATTAGACCTCCTTTTTGACAAAAGGATTTTTTTTTTCTTTGGGTGATAACATTCTGTTGAATTATGTTTAAAATGAGGCTGGCACTCACTATCGGTTAAGAGATGGATGGAAGATTACTGATGTCTCTTTGTTGTTGTGACAATGTTAATATTTTTTATTCAAAGGGCTGGAACTTCAGCTTTTGCCTTTTCACATCCCATGATGTCAGTGCTTTAGCACGCATTGTTTTCATTGTCGGTTGATCAGTTTTGAGTCACAAGCCTTGTCTGACTGGTGTTCTGCTTTTGGTATGTTTTTGTTTTTGTATGATGAATATGTATGTGCCTCTACGCATGTCTTTTGGTATATACTGTGGATATTAAGTGTGTGAATGTCTATGAAAGCTTAGCCTTGCACCCCTTTCTTACCCTGTAAATAAGCTGTATTTCTCTAGAAAGTCATTTGCATCCCATTTTCTCTCCACCCAATAGCGCTCAGACCTGAATGCATCTTTTTTTCTGATGGAATACAGCACATCCCTATTTTGCTGCATCCGTTCAGAGTGTGTATTGTGTTCAGTGTCCTCCTGCCTATCAGACTTTAATGGCCATGAATACATCATTTCACACTGCTGCACTGTTACACTGAAGATCCCCTTTGTTTTTTTCTCTTTTGTCTGATGACTTTTGTTATAAAAAATATCACAGAGACATGGCTCACTGATAATGTTGCTTAGATTTTTATCTCACAAAATCCTAAATGTCAGAAATGATCTATATTCATTATAGCACTCTCTGTTCATGATGGTGTTTAATGTGCCAATGAATCTGTTATTGCTTCAGTGATGGTACTACTGAAAGATAAATTCAGAGACAGATTGTCAGAAGTGACAAGTTGATTTTAAATGATGTCTTGACCTGACTGCAAACATGTAACTGGTGGGATTTAACTCCTAAATATGAACCTTGTAACTGTTGACTTTGGCATTACTGACCTGGTCCCATCGTGCACTGCCTGAATCAACACTGTATATACTGTAGCTGACAACACTGGCTATGTTTACATGCATGGGGGTATCTGATGATAATGCGGTTATTCTGGATTTGTGATGTCATAATTCAGAATAACTTGGGTAAGCTTGTTCTCCATTTCAGAGAAAGACACCTCCCTTGTTGTGCATGGTTGGAAATTGGTTGGCAACAAGATTGAGGCTCTTATGTACAAGACTAATTTTGTACATGTAGCTTAAAAAAGGCTTCATTATGGGCTAATGATATCCATTTGGCAAATGAAGCCTATACTTCTCTCACCAGCCCTGCCTATATAACATGAGGTTATTGTCTTGACCATCTAAAGAACGATACTGGGATTATAATTTCTTTCCCACGTGATAGAGACAACCTAGCTTTGTTCGAACAGGGAGGGAGCAGCTGGAACGTAACCAGTATTTTTTGCTAAATGGACTGTTGCAACCTGGATACTCTGTCACAGATTATCTGAATTGCATGCCAATTAAATCTTAACTGGATTATGGCCAGCACTCTGTACTGTATAAGTGAAGTTGTGTGTAAACGTAGCCTCTGATGCCACCCAAGGTTTCCCTTTATCCCTTTATGAGAGTGGGGTGAGAGGGACCAGAATGTCGTCTGCCTCTAGAAAATATGTGTGACTGACTGTACTAATATTCTGTGGTATTTAAGAAAATAAAGTATTAGAGTAACTTCAACGTCTCCATGTTTATTTTTCACAGGATAGGGATCATAGAGAAACACAGATCAGCCATAATAATGAAAACCTAGTTGTGAAGTGTAACCACAGTTTGAACTGAAGTTTACACATTGATTTATAAAATATTTCACTCTGGAAACCATCTCTAGGAATTTTTGGACAGTCATTTAAATCAAGTATTTTTTAAAGTTTCGTAAATTTATTTAGTTTATTTTTCAATAACAAAAAACTTAAATTCAACAGACACTAAAATTCAAGATGTAAACTTAGTAAACTGAGCCTGAGAGGAATCGATCAGATCTGTACTGTGAGGTTATGTTGACCCAAGAAAAAGAAATTGAGATGAATGACTGGAAATTCTGGACGTTAAAACTGTGAATATCAGAAGAAAATGTTTTTAATTAACACTTGTTTTAAATTCCAAAGAGGGGAATTCTAGCCACATACATTTGGATAGGTGGTTTACAATGTAAAATTAGATGGTATTTAACATCAACACTACGTATTCTGGTAATAATTATGTTTCAGTTAGGTTTTTCAGCTTCTTCAAAGATTACTTTGCTTCCATAGTTTACAACACAATATAATTCAAATGAATGGAGCTTCACTGTGATTGTATTTCACATTTGTTCATCCAGGTCCATGCAACATTACAAATTAATTACAATTTTTTATTAAATTCTTGGTGAGACTGAAGCCTCATTCTAAGTGCATGCCACTGTAGGTCTTACATTTTAAGTTTTATGTTAAGACACAACATAAGGAGTATGTCAAGATACAAGATTGTTTAATGTCTAAATGGAGACTGCAGCTCTTTTTGACCCATCTGTTCACCTTGTAGACAATAAAACTGTTGCAGATATATATGTTTTAACCCATATCCCCATCAGTAATGTTACATGGTCGCCAAAATGTACGACAGGTAGTTAATTTTATTCTAAGACCTGACTACTTGTAGAGTAAAGGCCCTGGACGACAGGTAATGAGGTGGTAAATGCAAAAACAGACAAAAAAAACAACAAGTCTACTCTAAAATCTAGCTGTTCCTTAGACATGCCTCAGTTATATTATGAGTCATTGTTCCACTGCCACCAGAGGGCAGCCTTGTTATTTGGTAGGACAGTTAACAGTTTGACAGCAAAGGTAAAGCTACAGCATATTGAGAAGATTGACTTTGATAAAACCGACTCTGACAAGGTATTTTGAGATAAAATGGTATTCTCTGAGGGATGTATATATACTATATAGTCTTACAGTCTTTTTTCTGAATGGTTTTGCAACAGTAACTTATCATAATAGTGATGTTAATCACAAGAATATTTAATAATGAAGAAGCAATTAATCACAGAAAGATATTATAGAGACAGATGTGGCCTATGAATGTTGATTGTTGAGCAGAAAATAACTATAACTTATAAATCTGTAAATAAAATGGATTTAAATTGCTAATTAGTTCAACAAGAACTTATGCATAGCAATGAACATAAATCAGTCATTGAATAACAGTGGATAAGCAACTAATGCTAAATTAGATGGCTCATATGTTTAAGTTTTATCAAAATTGTGATTATTAACCATTAATTATTAACCATTATTACAAAGTTTGTCTATTTACTGCTGCAAGTTTAATGGACCATTGTGTTGGTCCCACTTGGGTTACAAAGGCAAAAATGAAAAACCTCACTCCTCTGTACAGCATACGTGTGTCAAATATACATATGCACATAATTATTGTCTTCTTGAACAAAGAGCTCTAAATGGTCCAGGACAAAAGTTGCATCATTTGGAGTCCTTGTGGACAGACAAGCTCAATAACTCTGGCAGGATTTATTTCATCCCACAAAACTGATGTTAAGAAGAATTAATCTTTCCATTAGGGGGCACAAACGATCTGCATAGCATCCCAAATATATATTATTGATGTATTACGGCACTTTAAATGAATTTGCAGGTCAAGCAAGACAGTTTTCTTTTTTTTAATAAATGCATTTTATTGATGGTGATGCCCTGCTGTTATAACTTATGAGAATATTCATTATAAACCATCTGCAGCCCGGATTACTAAACAACATACTGTATGCCATTTCCTTTGTTGAATTAGACCATCAGTGAAAATGAACAAAAGTTAATTATTGCTGTAAACATTTGCTTAATAGAGTAAGAATGATATTACATGATTAAATCTAATGTTATTCATGCAGATGATCCTGTGGGAACAATAGTTGCAGTGGCATTTTGCTCACTCTGCAAACCTTCTGGGTGGCACATAAGGTTTATGTATGCTAGTTCTGTATGTGTAGATGGGGTGGCTCGGGTGTTAAGACTTGTTTTTTGTTTACACATGTTTTTTTTTTTTTTTACTTCCAACATTAGTCTAAATATGTAAAAGTTTGTGTGGGTTTGCATAGCATCGTGCCTTTGTTGATATTTGTCAGGAGCTTTGCTTATGATGATTAAGCTGGCTCGTACACTGTGCATTCATATAAGTCTGTCTCATCAAGCTAAGGCTTCTGTCTCTCTCCTACCTACACACACACACACACACACACACACATAAACACATACATAACATTTATACCCTGAGTGAGTGGAAATTCATATGCTGCGCTAATTAGTACATCTCTAAAGTACATTTTCCAGTGATGGAGAGGAATAATTGAAATTTAAGGCAGAAATGGGCTCCTGATGTATCTACCTTGGATGTGATTAATTCACGGTATTACACACTCAGACGGTCTTAAATCAAATGGCAGAGATAGTGATAATTGCCTTACAGCCTGCTTCCTGTCCTCTAACTATCAATTGCTTCCCCAGACTCCATCAATTTTCATACGTCTGTTTCTAGAGCGGCTCACCGTCCCTCTCCACCCAGCTTCACTCCTCTCCCTCTGTCTTGGTTCCCCTCTCTGCGAGTTATGCTGCAGTGCTATTGCTCCTCTCTCCATTCCCCTTTAAACGCTTCATTTGCTGTATATGATTCGTATCAAGGTTGCAGAGGTATTATTATGGGGTGGCCTTGGTCTCCTATCGTGTTTTGTAATTAAAGGTTTGACTTGCTGGAGGGAACGGCTTTGTTCAAAGTTATTAAACCGCGTTCCCCTTTTTGCCAGGTGACAGACAGCCAACTTCTTTTTCCATCTCTCTCTCTTTTTTTTGATGAACTTCTTCTGTGCCAGGTATTTTGCTCCTACACCCTTTGTTATTGTGGCATTTTCATATGGTGTCTCGCTTTTGTTATTACGTGGTGAAAAGCTTTGGGAAAATGTCTGTTTTATGACGGTTGTAATCATATGAGGAACTGAACAAAGCATTATCAGACTGGAAATTAGAAATTAATAAAATGGAAAACGTAATACCTGTCCTCCAGTCCCTGTAATATACTCATACTAATAATGGCATGGAGTCAGAGCATGTTGAACAGCAGCACCGTCAAATCATTCTCCCACTAAAATCTCATTTTATACTTGATGTCGTAGATTTAATTCTTATTACTGTATAAACAATGAACTATTTTAAGTATGAAAAGTTTATTGAAAAGACTTTATTTGTCAATCATTTATTTGACTTTTCTGGTCTAAAATGTTTGATACGCTAAACAAAAGCGAGTACTATTTAATGTTCTTTATACATCTACAGTATACACCCAATTCACATAAAATTGTGCTGTGGGTTTTGACAAATCTGTTATTGTTATAGTAGATAACAATATAGATAGTTTTGGAGATCGACACCACTCTCATATCTGTCCCGAGACGGTGAGATTAGTTTAGCTTAACATAAAGACTGGAAAAAGGTAGACAGCTTGCCTGATATTCTTACCAACAAGTCCATAAACTAACATATTATATATAATTTACTGAATCCATACTAAAGCTGAAGTGTAGAAATAACGTGGACCTATGTGTCTGAAATAAAGTTACACTGAATGGAAAGTAATGGGGGGCACTGCTACCTTGCTAGAAATAGTGTGACACATAACCCCCTGTAACACCTCAACATGACATTTTCACACTTTGATGTGGTTGAAACAAGCGTGATATAACTTGAAGTACTCATAGGTGATTTTTTTTTTTACCTTTGGACAGATTCAGGCCAGCTGTTTTTTCCTGCCTCCAGTCTTTCTTGACAAGCTGAGCTAACCCTATCCTAGCTCCAGCTTCACATTAAACAGAGTGGTATTGATCTCTTCATTTAACTCTCAGCAACAAAGCAAATAATGAGAGTATTTCCCCAAAGGTCAAACAGTTTCTTTTTATGTACACAAGAACAAAGAAGACAGAAGAGATTTTTGAAAACCCTCACGGCTCCAGTTTTTTTTTTTTTTAGCTCTGCTTAGAAATTAGACAAAATTTGGATCATGGTGCTTTTGAACATCTATACTTGGGTTAAAGTTATAAAATAAATATTACACATTTTGTTCGGCTAACATACAGACAACACTTTACATGTTATATACCGTACTTGTCATTCATTTCTCCTCTTTAATATTGCTTTCTGCATTGCGTTGAATGCCACTGAGTTACATTAAGCAACTCAAGAGAGTATTGGTTCTAGCATTCCCACAATGCCTAGCAGTGTTTCTCATCGCTGATCATACCGTGTATTGTTAAGCAGAGAAACACACTGTGGTAGACAGATAAAAGCTAAATGAAATGGAAGCATAAAATATGGATAAGGTTGTAGATGAAGAAGACTGGCGAGCCTCCAGCTCACGGTGGGCCTTCAGCCAATCAATGGTTGTCTTAGACTGAATATGATCCTTGTAAAGTTACACAGTCACTGGTTTTGTAAAAGACAATGAGGTACTGGCTCATGGTAAAGTCTAATGTTAACTACTGATAAAGTAGCATGAGTCAGAATGTCTTCATACTCTCACAAACATTGTATTGTCCTTGCTGGCGTTGATTTATACTGTAGCGCTCCTTTTACAGCACTGTCAGAATTTAGTACAAACCTAATAGATTCAGTCTGTTCTAAAAGAGACACTTCTTACCTCCTCTTCATCTTTGTGATTGCCTTGATGCTACTTGCTTCACCAATCAGCTTGCCTGCTGATCGGGCCTATTCATCATGAGCTGGTTGAGGAGATACTGGAGGCTGGCGGAGGTGAGGAGGAAGCACGTATGCCCTATCTGAAGGTCTCTCCCTCTTGCCAAATCCTGTAGTCGCTCAAGGATAATGAATTCCCTCCTCCTGCCCCTTAACCTCTCTGTATACAGCAGGGTTACAGACTCCCAACACATTATACACAGATAACCAGAAAGTGAGAAACTTTAAGAAGACTGGACATTGTGTTTTTCTCACAACAGGCTTGTCCGAGTGCAGCTTAGGGGGGCACATAGACTTGTTTTATGGGTATATTGTTTGAATAACCTTTTGCTCACTTCGAGTTGAGACATGACAGCTAATACTCCGTACTTCTGCAGCACAATTTCTTTACTGTGACCTAAACCTTTGGATTCCTTAGTAATCTGATTTCGGCTATAGAGCTAACAGTACAATACTTCTGCTGTGTCCCAATTAAATCTAAGCTGATTTTTAGTATGCAGTGCGTTAATACAGGAAAAGTGACAAAACAAAGTATACTCACTTGATTTGAACTATTCTCTCATAATGCAGTGCACAAAGGCAGGAGATGAGCTACTCACACGTGGGGGAAAAAAATTTAAGGAATTGTTGGACTTTCTGGGAAATACACTTATTTATCTCTAAAACTCGCTAATTAACACATATCTTGTTTGTTTTTATTCGTGGGAAAACAATACATTATATACTGGGTGGACTATTATGGACCATTTCTTAGTCGGGAAGTGTAACTTCCTGGAGTGTCTGCTGGAGCCAAGATAAAGTTAGTCACATGTAAACTTGTTGGTTCTACACTTTGGTTTTTGTACAGGTTAAACAAACAAAGATAATTGTGCCCAGTGTATCAGAGGTCCTGTTATGCAGATTTTATCAAGTTTGTTGTTAATACCTGTTTCCAGTCTTTGTGCTAATGAGAATGGATCTTCTCATCTATGAGCCAGAAGATCCAGGAAAACCTTGGAAAACAAAAAAAATAACTGTTAAACTTTTTTGGTTTGTGAATATGCTAAAGTCGGGCAGTTTTATTGGCATCCAGTGGTGGACGTATTATTTCATTTCCTGTTAGTATAAAACAGTTTTGATTCTTGTATATTAACTAACATTGTACTAAAATTATATTGCACACACATACAGTTAGTATGTAGTATGGAATTGAGATAGAGTATTTAAATTATCTGTATTGATTCAAATATTGAATAAATTATAACACTGGTGGTAATGTGCCTGTCAAAATGTCAAGCACCTTATCCTCTTACCCAATGTATCTCTTCCCTGACTCTCATTGTGCCTCACAGAGGCATCTTTATGTTCCAATTCTGAAAATCCATCACCTGGTGAAGAGTCCCCTCCTCCTCCTCTGCCGCAGTATGAGTTTTGTCAAAAGACTCCAGATGGCTTGGGATCCTTTTGTTGAGGCGTATCTGTACGCTTCCTCTGCTCATCTCTGTTCCTTGATACACAGTATTCAATTACCCATGCACCTGCAGCGCTGGTTTCAATTTTCCTACGGAAGTGTTTGAACAAGCTTTTCATGGTTGTTGCTATAGAAAATGAGAAGCCATTTCGAGTTTCCTTACAATCACTAGTTTTAATACAATATACTATATTGGAAAGAGTTGTTTAATGATGGAGTGGTTAAAATAACTTCCTTCTCCAAGTGTATGATGAAAGTCTTGAGCAAGACAGAACAATGTTCGTACAGTAGATATTCAGAGTTATCTACTTTCTGTTCTGAATGTAATTCTTGGATTAAGCAATTGGATGGGCTCAATTATTGTTGCAACTTTTACAGGGATTACATCCACACTGAGGATTAGTACAGAAATTGTTAAATTGAATTTTGGGGAGGTACACAGATGATAAAGGGAAATGGTGCAATATGGTATATTGGCTCAGCATTACTGAATAGACCTGCTCCTCTTCAAAGAGCAGAAGACCTGAGAGCTGCTTGAAACTGGCAACCCTCTCTGATCCCTTTTCTACAGTCTAAACTGGCTTATTCAGCAACAACAGTCTGTCACAGCAATATAAAAAAGTAACATTTATTGTATATAGTGGCTGCACTAGTTGTGTAAAAAATAATGATGATAAAAACTGATGACCCAACTGTTTTATTAATCTATACAGCCGTAGGCTAACTACAGCCAGAGGCAATATTAAAAGAACCAGACAATAACTGATTGTATTCGAACCCTTTAACACATCACGCATCCACCCCTCTCGCTTTGGTCGTCCACCTACATCCAAACAAGCTAACTGTTTTTGATTGCAGTGAATTTATGCATCAAGTTTTCAAGGATAGACTGCATTGTCGGAGAGCCAGACTGCTTTAAAGGTATGTAGGGGAAATACTTTTGAAGCTGCACACAGAAATAGCTTCATAATAACAATTGATAACATGAAATAAACTCTGCAATCTTAAAGTAATGAACTGATTCTCAACTCTTGGATTGCCATCATTTTCTTGTGTGGGGGAAATAAATTACAGCTCTGACAAACCCTTTGTTACCTGCCCAGCACCGACAGAATTAGAGACTGGTGAACATAGTGGAACATTTAGCAGCTAAAGAGCCAGATACCTTTCTCAGGAGAACAAAACAGAGCTTAAGGAGAGTGAATATTGGATTTACATAGCCAGAAACATGACTTTAAATAAATGCTAATCTTGTAACGTCTGTTGGCTGTGTAAATAGGGAACTGTATCAGCGTTATAAGGTTCTAATATGTCAATCTGTGAAAAATATGTCTAAACTATCAATACATAAATTATATTTGTGTAACTAACATTATTAACAGTGACAGCTCTAAATATGCTAGCATCCCTCAGGCAGAACAGTGGGTTATAAGATTACAATCATTTTGTTGTGATTACCCATCACGGAACTTTATTTCTGTATATTTTCTGTCATCCCTGTAATATGAAGTCATTACTTGTATCAAGAGCTTAATCAGTATCAGAGAGTAAAATGTAATCTTCCTGACATAAACATAAACAATCATTGATGAGGAAATCTTGGAGCCACAGGTGGTGTTGTGCTCCAATCTATATCAGTCTCTTAATTCAAGCCTCCTATTAGCAGAAAAAAACAAAAAACAAATCTGTCTTTGTTAACTGGCCCACAATAATCTAAAGCTCGAAGTCCCTGTGTACATGTAACACATCCTTTTTCTTATCTGTTGAGGAGGTGAGTTGGGAGTATTAACAAAAGGACTGTGAAGATATATAAAAAGAAGAGAACCCCCATGCCCATCACTCGGAAACAATACTTATAATGTGATGAGTGTATCTTGACAAAATCTAAATAGAAGTGTCTGACGGGAAAACAAGGAATGGGTGGAGGCAATCGCTGTGGTGTGTAGCTCGTGGCTCTGTGAATCGACACAGGCTGATAGATGGCGCTTGGGCTGACAGCACCGGCACAGTAACTAAATCACAAAGAGGAGGGGCAGAGCTGATAAAAACTCTGGGACTGTCACACGGTTTCTGATTAAGGCTCTCTGATTCAGCCTCTCCATTGTGAGAAAACAGTACTTTTAAACTTGGTTTTAGAGAGGTTTTAGAGATGCTGGAGGAAGGTGAAGAACTTCCTTCTCATCCCAATTAACCTGAGCTCTGCAGGAGTGGAGTCCAACTTAATGTGCATTTATATGTTTCCCGTACAATCTGTGTAAATCTGGATTTTGTGCATGATTTATTTTTGCTTAAATTTGAACAGATACCTAAAGGAAAATTGCTGGCTTTGGGTAATTATCATTTTTCTATAAAGAACACCACTTATTGTCATGAGCCACTACTGCTGAAGGTGCTACTTAACAATTAAAAATATGTTGAAAATATGCCAGAAATAAACATTTCTATGTCTTTTTAGGGCGGTGAAAAACAGAATATTGTAAAATTGCTGATACATGGGCATAATAAGGTTCTGGCTGCATTCCACGCATTCTTGCTGTCAATTTGAAGATTAGTTATGGTGCTATTTACAGTAGAATCTATTTCAGCATTTTCAAGTCCAAATAAATCATTCTGTATTTTTTATTAAAGATTTATGATATGCTCCCTTCAAATAAATGCCTGCTATGAAGATAAGTAGTTTGCGTTTTGGTGGAAACTCAAGAACCCTCTAAAAGACTATGCCCTTCAAAGAGACCACAATGTATTTCAAGCTGTGTGAAGAGCAAGCCTTTGTGGTTTAACGAAGCGCACACCCACGTGCACTAGTGAGTCATCTCCCTCTGCTACTGTTGACAGCTGGCTCAACAACTTATATGGAGCAGCAAATAAGTAAACTTACTGTTGTGAAACAAGACTTGGCAACAACATATTTGAGTTAATGTAGTTGGGTTTTTTTAAAATAGTTAATCTCTTCATATTTTGTTTATTACAAATCTTTGGTATCCCTCCCTGATTAAAGACATACAGATGGGTGACAATTTAAAGGAAAAGCCAACACAAACCTCCGAGTCTCTGGAACCCTTTCTATTCTCTCATATGTGTTCAATTGATTCACGTCATTTTCATTTCTTATCAAACAATTCTGTGACTCTTATGTCCTGTATGAAAGATCTGCATTTGTCATGCCACTCCCTCATTAAGGTTTTTCCTTTAATTTGTCACCCATCTGTATACAACACATAAGACAGATTTATTTCTTGAATACACAATCAAATGTAATGTGATAAATCCAAAACGTCAAATGTATAAAACAAACATTTTAGTTTGTAATAGTTGTTACAGAAGTTAATTTAGGAAAAACAGAACAGTGTGCATATGGTACATTAGTAGATAATCTTTAGTGAAATGATATTAAAATTACATTCATTTGCAACATTACAACTTGTGGCTCTTTGTAAAACAATACACCAAACCTGACGTTGACAAACAAAGATTGAGATTATTTATTTCAGTTGTGCTATGAACTCTATGCACTGTGGTGAAATCTGAAATACTCATATTCATAATCATATTCACAGTCGGTGTCCTTGCATCACTGTGCATCATGGTGTAAAGGATGACTTCAACGGTGAAGCTACTGCAAGCAGTTTGCTACAAAACTGAATTAATGCAGCACTCCAGAAGCAAAGAAGACCTTCAGAGTGACTATCAAGCTTCTCTTTCTGAAGGCCAAGATGTCAAGCCAACTTATCATTCATATAGTCAATAATAAAACTACACTGAGGCTGCATTATGACTTTGATGCCCCCGTCTGAAACAATCGGTTTTAGCTCCTGTCTCTTTAAGGCCCCCCTCCCGAAAGGCCAGTCTGCTCTGATTGGTTAGCTCCTCACTGCTACTGAGTTTAGCTGCATTTCTACCATCAATATTAATTCAATAACTGCTTCTAAACCAAAAACTTCACCACCGGACATGTTAGAGCGGCAGTCTGACCTGAAATCACGAAGAACATCAACATCAACAATCAGGATTACAGCTTTCTGTGACGTTTTCCTCAGGTAAATACTGCTATAAAAACCTCTATCACATAATAGTAGTGTTTATACCTTAACTATGAAAACCAACACTGGGTTTTATGCTTGTCTTTACAGGTACAGCAGTAAGCAGTGACCTACAGTCTACACAGCCCAGTGAAGTTAAACAAATTATATGGCTGGAATACTTTATCCTGTACAACATGTCAACATAACTGAAGGAAATACTCATCTAATAAAGTAACTTGTTTATGTGGTTTAAAAACTGCTAAGTAACCAACTGTACTGTATCCATATTTCATAGTGTGATATTTTAACTTGAAGGTATTATTACCAATGTTAACCATCAGATATTTGTAAAAGCTGCAATTATGTTTGAACCCCATTAAAAATACTGTACATATACTGAATATTGTATCATTTATATTATATATTATGATGTCATTTATCTTCCAACATAATAAAGTTTGAATTTGAGACAGTAATGTATTGTGTTACAGGATTAAATTTAACATTTTCATATTGATACATGTTACATGAACCAGGTTTTCATCTCTTGTACATCCAGGAAATCTTCATAAAACCTCTGTGAAATAACATGTTATTTATATAAAACCACACTTATTACTGAATTTAAAAATGACCAAAACAATCCTTTTAAAATGTAAAACACTTGATTTATGTTTCATTCATATTCCAGTTACACATGTTGCAAGTAACAAAGCTATAACTTTTATGTAAACTGTGCAGATCATGTCCTCCATCAAGGTTTATGGTTTCTAGTATACTGAAGTGTGAGCTGGTAATGGAGCTCTGCAGTCAGTGTTCATCTTGATGAGTCTTCCTTTGGATACCCAGACTGTCCTGATGCTGCAGCTGTCTCTGTCCTCTGATGGGTCCAGGAACACCTGAGCTTCACCAGGTCACCTGTAAGACATGACAGATTCAGTGTTACTTGTAAGACAGCATATAATATATAGTATAATGTAATACAAGTACAACAGCTCATTGAGGCTCACAGTAGTCCTAAGTTATAAAATAAAATAATAAGCAGTGTCTCTGGTGGGTGCCTTGTTGCAGCTAACTGTAGTGATGTGTTGTTGAAACAATCTGAGGTTACCAACACAAATGTCTTCCCCGTGCAATAACAGACATTTAGCAGTGAGCCTCGGTGTTGTTTATTATACAATAGGAGATGATACTAGTATAAGATGTTACACTGGACCTGCACTTAAATACCAGTACTGGAGTAACGCTAAATATATGGATCAGAAAACTTTTATTAATCTCCACAAAACAGCCTAGTGAGGGTCGTAGTAACACAATATTACTAAACTAATGAATCCCTGCAGTTTGACTATTTCTCTCTCACAGTAGGTCTATTGTTAACTCTGGTGCACGTAGATCAAGTTAATTTACACACTGTAACACACACACACACACACACGCCCAGAGAAAACAACGAAGCTAGCCCCAGCTGGTTAGCACGTTGCAAGTTACACGGTAGCTTCTAACGAGGGTTAACGATCACACTGTCCCTGTATTACAACATAAAGTCACCCAGACTCAGTAACTATGGTAACACAGTGAAATCACAGAGCTGCTGTGTGCTAATCAAAGCTACAATCCTACCAAACTAATGACCTCTGCTGCTGAACTACACACACACAGTACGGTGTCTTCTTCTGATCACAGCTGTATTGATCCACACCGTACACAGATACTTAGCTACCCAGCAGGTTACCAGGTTAAAGACAATTAAACCTATCTGACGTTATCTTCCCCGTTCTACAAAATACTGACGAACATAAAGCCAATCCACCCCGGCACAAAGCTTGGTGATTCACAGCATAAACTTTATGTGAATCTTTAAAAAATATCAGCAGGGGAGAATATGGAGACATCTGCAACAGCTGGCTTAATAAATGAACCTCACCTTATAAGTTTCATGTTCATCTTGCACACATTTAACAAACATTTAACAAACATTTAACAAACAATAACTACGTTAGCATCACTGAGGCGCCTGTAGCTAACAACGGTTAGCATGTGCTAGCATTACACAAACAATGAAAAACAGCATAAACTCTTAAAAATACTTCCAGTTTCTTCCTCTGCCGTCTCTCCACAGACAGTTGGTACAATCCCTCTTTCAGGAACAGTCTTTCAGCCGGTCCAGTGTTGTACTGACCGAGGTTGTGAAACTGTCCGAAGGTTCACACACGTTCCGGTTTTTCCGCCGGACATTGCCGTCAAAAATAAAAATAAATCCAGTGGCTCATATATATGTAAATTAGTGTTGGGCTGTGCAGCCAATGACCGAACAGTTTGCCTGCTGAAGCCTTTGACAAGACATTAGGCTGCAGGCTGCAGGCTGCGCTCGCTTGCTTGTTCTCTGCTAGCTTGCTCTTTTATAGTAACAATGGCGGAGCTCCGCTAGTCAACACAGGAGGTAAACTGCGGTGGGTGGCAACATGGAGCCGAAATGACGTCAAAAACCCTGAACATCTGAAACTGAGTGATTTATCTCCTGTATTTTGACTGAGGCAGCCCACAAAAACATGACAGGGTCATTTTTTTTCACACTTTGCCTGCTGATAGGCCCTCCAGATTCCCAAATGTACATAATCAAATGATTAAAAAGTTGGTTTTGCATAATATGTCCCCTTTAAAGGTGCAAACTACCGATATTACACATCAAGATCAATTTACTTGTCATGGTCAGTCCTACTTAGTGAAAGTAGTTGTAAAATATTTACTGTGATTCAAAAGGGAGCTTTTCATCATGGTGTTGAAAAAAAGAACCCATATGATATTATAGAGACAATTATCGCAGCTTGGATTAACAAAACTAACAAAAACCCTGAGTTGCAGACTGGAGTTGTGGAGTTGGAAAGAAATGGACGTTAACAGGCAGGAACCAAAACATGCATTATGGGAAATGTAGGATTAAACAAGGTCTCCCGACTTTATGGAAGAGTAATGTTAAATTGATGGAATACCCCTTTACTTCAGCTCAGATAAAAGGAAATAAAGTCAGAGAGTCAGAGACATTCAGTTTGCTGTTTTGGCTTGTCTCTTTCTTTTGATAAAAAGTGCAAATCCCATGAGTCAGCTATATGACGACAACAGTCTTTGTCAACTTTATAGATGAAACCTGGACATTGTAAAATATTTATAATTCTGTTAGTTCAGACTGTGTCTATCACACCGGTGGCCACTGCCCAAAAAACTCAAACGATAACATATATCAGCACAGATGGGAGTGCAGTTGGAACACATATACAGAGTGAATATAAACATATTAAAGCCAAGTGAATGAGAGGAAGAACAGATGCTGTATTAATTTACTCGCTGTTAATCCAATACTCAGCGGCATGCCACACACTTCTTCCCCTCGGCGTGAAGGTCTGCTGACATAGAATTGGTATTCTTCGACAGGCACAACTTTCTGGGGTAAATATTTATAGAGGGGACTGGCATGAGGTGATAAGGCGTAGGGGTCCATTCATGATAACACAGGGGAATTTAAACAGAATATTTAATCAAGCACTAGTTGGTATCTCTGGGACAATAACATTTCAAAGCTTTTAAAGGCCTACCTTAAAGCATTTTGGCAAAGGTCAAGGAGGATTTCTACAAACTTTTATTCACCCTGGAGCAGAGTGCTATTTAGGGGCTGTTTTCACAGGGTTGTAATAATCATAGACAAAAACATGGCATATTTGTTGTCCCAGAATACAGTGCACTGTGGGCTGCCAGCTGAATATAAAAAGCAATCTGAATGCATGCAACATGCAAAATAAAAACTAAACTTGCAGCTGCTTATTCTGATACGGATATATCACAGACAGGGCTGTGAATTATGTTTTGCTTCTTAATGGCCGCTTCCCTATTCCTTCAAAACAACTAACACTTTAACCCTCAGTGACAGCTACAATGTACACAGAGAAATAGGGGGTATCAAAGGTCCATTTGTCAGAAAAGTAACCTGTAAGGTACAGAAAAGGCCCTTAAGGTGATAAATGTGGAACAAATGTGGACCTTCGTTTAATTTTAAAGGTACAAAATCATGGCTGACAGAAAAGGGTATGTACTTTTAACAAGCTTAAGGTGGAGGGAAATGTTACAGCAAATCAATGATCACAAAATCTTGATTTAAATACAGTATTGGGTTTATTATAATAAAATAGTCTACTAGTAAATTTCCATTCAATTCCTGGTCCGTGTGGCCAGGGAATAACTTGGACAGCACATCCATTCAACTTTTTAAATTTTGCCACACGGACATTTTGGGCAAGACGCCCTTCTTCAGCGTGTATTGGCAATGTATTAAATTTGATTTTGTTAATTTAATCAAGTAGCCAATTGTCTCTGTAGCAGAGTGAAATGCTTCCACTAGCCATTACCATTACTCCCACTGTTATTTTATTTAAGTAATATCACTGTTTTATTGTCCATTTATTTTCTCATTCTTTGCATTCCTCCATTGGGACTCCTTTTTATGTATTTTTTAAACATTATTTTATGCTGTGGCCCTCATTTATGGAGCCCCTGTGGAGTTGGGTAATGCAACCTGTTTTTCCCCTGCAGTCTGCTGTGGCATGTGCCCATGGCAAGTGCACTTGTAGTCGACACTGCTGAAGCTTACAGAGTTTAAAACTTGATTCAGTCTGTTACTGCATTCACTTGTTATGGACAAATCAGTTCTAGCTGAACAATACGATCACAAGGTACTAAAAAGTGTTAAAGAAACTAATTGTATGTTTTTTTAAAGGTTAGAGAAGCAACCTTGTGACCGTAAAGTCGGTTCAATCCATGGAACTAGCAGCACTTAATCTGGGTGGGAAAAAAAGTAAACAGCACTTGTCCCTTCCTTATTACCACCACTAACCCCCGACTGCTGTGGTTGTACTAGTATGAATGTGTAACAGTGTGAATGTGATCAGGACGTTCCTGCAAAAGAGAGGCTTAGTTTCAGTGAACCTCTCCTGAATAAATGTTTACAAAATGGCATGTTTCTTCAGCTGTACCTCATTATGTACCAGTTCTGTACCTTTCCAATGTCTACATTTTGTCAGGGGTACAGAAATGTTCTTTTAGAGGTACATAAAAGAAGGTACAAAAATGGGTTACAGCTGAAGCGACAAAGCATTTGTACCCTTTTAGGTCCATTTCTGTACCTTTAATTTCTCAGTGTGTGTGCACATGGATTGAGAAAAAGCACAGTGATTTCAAGCCGCTATCTGTATTAGTAATCGGTTCTCCATGAAATACTAAACATGGGAATCATTGTTCATTGCCATGTCATTTTTCAGTCTTCACAGTGTGTGACAGGAAACACAGATCTGAAGTGTGAAGTTGCAACAGGAATCAATACGTCATTCAGATAACAAGCCCCGATGTACTCATATTCATGGTTGAATAAGCCCAGAGTTAACAGTTTCACTTCTAATGTAATAGCTGAGCAAAATTGGAATCTCAGGGTGAATATGTATCAGACTGACTCTCTCTCAGTAGGTAGTAGCCTCCGCATGGAAAAACATTTAAAAATTATGGATTTCAAAACTTAAATTATAATGTTAAATAGATTGCATCAGCAACATGTTTATCTCTTTGTAAAATCTGTGGATATATGATAGAAATATGCAGGAACAAACTGACGGTCTGTGGTCTGCCCTACAGACAGCAGTGAAAGCCGAGGCACTGAAAGTGAGAAAAGCCAGCTGGCAAACTGCAGAACGGATAGAAAGGTTATAATGCCAGCCCCCAAAATACCAAACATAACCTACCTAAAAAATGCAGCTGCTCTCTAACTTTGAATAATGTTCATGGGATTCAAGGGGAAAAACGCAGTATCTCAACATAAAGGGTTTCAGCTTGTCCATTTTAAATAGTATTTAAATAGATAATGATACTAATATTATTAATTAATAAATAATTAAAATAAATAATTTATTTAAATATAATTATATAAGAGTTAATTATTTTAAAGTTTAGTACATTTGAATATGTGATTGAAAGGTAACCTCACCAAATCATAAATTCCACTACAGTCAAGTGCTGAGATGCCAGCTATTGAAGTTTAAGCTAATTGCACTGAGCAAAGGTTTAGCTACGTTTCTTTTTTGATGATGACAGTTCAAAATTCTGTATCAGAATAGACAGATAGATAGATTTTTAATTTTGAGTTAACAAGGAAAAATCAATGAGTAAATTTTTTTAACTTTACCTAAGGCTATCTGTTGCTGTTGCAAGCTTTCACTTGTTAAAACTCTTTTTCTTTAGTCGGTCAGTCAGCTGTTTCTTTATGGCAGATGTCACAGTTGGTTCAGTAGTCAGGAGATACTAAGCCAGAGTTACAGCAGCCATGAAACCAAAATTCAGTAAGTACAAAGCCTATTGTTCAGCTTGGTTTTAATTCCATTTTGTAATGTACCTACTAACACTCTTTGTCTCCTTTGGAGCATGAGAGGCTCATCAGCAGCTCAGCCTACAACTTTTTACACCAGGTGATCTTTGGTCAGCCTCGTTTCCTTTTTCCCAATGATCCTTTTGAAAGCCCCACTGACTCCTCCTAGGGACATTCGTAGTGTGTGCCCAAGCCATCTTAGACGACAGCATTTAATTTGTGAGATCACGCTTTGACAGCCAGTCGTTATGTAGAGTTCCATTTTCACAGAAATGACACATTTCTATGTTGCAGTAATTCTCATATAATAAAACTGGTTTTAAAAAGCCAGATTCTGATATTATCTCAAGTTTGACAAAATATGTAGATTTGCCTTTTTAGGGCAGCATTCTACCATATTTAATGTTCTTAAGATACAAATGGGAATAAGGGCAGTACAATACTGCATTTAAGATTGAATCATCTGTGGAGAAAGCTGGTCAATGCAGCAGCAAAAGAATACAAAAGCAAAAAGACAAAACATTGCTGTAAAATCCAGAGCATGTTAGAATGACCCTGAATAAGAATAAGTGTGTGGACTGCTTTATTATCAGAATCTAGTTGCTGGAAATGATTGAGGAAAAAAAGAAAGAGTTTATTTAACCAGGAAAATGTTGAGTGTGAGACGGTAGCTTTAAAATCTTTTCAAGGGAGATGCTTGGCAGCAAGGACCCTCGTGTGACAGATGGCTGAGGGAGGTAAGGGAACAGAGGAGAGCAACAGATCAGACCTGACTTGGGACTGAAGGGCTGGAGGAAGAGAGTTTTTGGAACTCAGAATGAAAAAAATGGGTGATAAGAGGAGGGATTGCAGGATTGACTCCAAACATGAATCACATAACTTTAATGACAGTTTGGAGCCTCCTGACACACATAAGTCTTTCTAGTGATTTTAACGAGTTTCCACAAACCTCAGTCATTTCATCAAGATGCTCTTAGTGAAGTTCACTGCCATGCATTTAGTTCTCACATTGAGTCTTAAGATGAGCAGAATTTGTTGCTTCACATCTTGAACCCAGGTCATTCTTATTTGCATGCAATTAGGAATTGCTTTAGTTGTGCAAAGAACATAGCTGCTTGATGTTGAATAGGCATACAGACGACTCGCTGCAAATATGATGACAAGAATTCTGGCAACACAGAGCCTTTTCACTGGCTTAATTAACCCTGATCATGCTTGTTTTGTGATCTGGTTTATATAAATGGCATTGCAAGGGAGAATCCTACAAGTACAAATGAGTTTGTAATGTGTGGGGGCACGGTAATGCATAGTTATTAGCACAAAGGCCAAAGTGAAAATGTCACTGAGCTAGACGGAAAATGTAAAAACATGCCACTTTGAAAGTAATGCTTGCATAGGTAGAACAATACTTGAATTGTATTAATAACTAAACTGTGTAATGATACTTTTGAAGCATCTTGTAACAGCATGTCATTCAGTGACACACACTGATTTAAAATGATTTTCTCCCCACAGATTTCTTGGTTTGGGGGAGCGTTCTCTCTCATTCTTGGCATGGTGCTCTTGACCCACAAGCCAGGCTTAATGAGTTTACTGGTTCATCTGTTTTTCAACATTCAACACTTAACACCATCTGTTGTGCTCAAGTACAACCCACCCGCAAGTCCAAGCCTCCGCCACCTGATTCTCGAGCCACGCCGCTCTGTTCCGCCATCCTCTTATCCGCTCCCTCCTCCTCAGGGAGTCTGTGTTTTTAGACTGCAGGTTGGGGGATAGAAAGTGTCCAATCTTTCTGGTGCATTGGGTATTCAATCTTGCCTTTTTTTCTCTCTCCCTCTCTGATGATCTTTGCAGCCTCTCCAAGCTTTATCTTTCAGATAGCTGCAACTATCTGCATCATCTTCCTCCCTCTGTAAATTGTTTTTTCCACACCTCCACTGACTTGTTGTAAGCCATCAGTATGATTTAGTGAGTGATGCCTCAGTGATTCTAGTATCTCTGTAGTGAATCAAAAGGAGGGCAGCAATTTAAATATGCCTTTTTTTTTCTCTGCTTAAATTTGAGGTGCTTTTCTAGTTTTAAGACAAAATAAGAACGAAAATACAAAAGGAAGCACGAAAGGGATGTTTACTTAGTGCAATAAGTCTGAATATTGCACAATACCAAGGGGCTAGTATTTTCATTTAATGTAAAGCCACACTGCCTGCATGAGACGTGTAAGTCTGGTGCGGCTGCAGCGATCATACACTCTCGCCTATTTTTTCTGCTAGCCTTGTGTTTCCCAGCAAAAAACGGAACAGTGAAAAGAAGCTTTTCATATTCATATTTATATCATACCGGCAACATAAACGCCTTTCACTACAGTTTTAATGTTTATGTCCCAGACATGAAAAAATATTAATATCTTTTAACTAACTCAACACTTCCTATATCCGTTTGAGATTTAAAGCTCTCTCGCACTTCTGTGGACACTAGTATCCATTCATATGTTAACAAGTGTTTAATTGTTTTGTATTTAAGGGAACCAGACGTATGAGCTGCCGCAGTTCAGCAAGAACAGAGTAGCTATGTATGGTTCACGCTTCAAAAACATCTTAATTATCTTTAGGTCTTTTCAGACAGGGACCGTCTGTGCAATAATGACAACTGGTGGCAATCCTGTCTTTGATGCCAACCACAGACTGTTAAACAGCTAAAGTTGGCTAATTTAGCATAGTCACGACTTTATAGTCTATCCTAAATTACATCCAGTCTCGTGCCAATGCTCTTGCTCTGCCAATGCAAATGACCTCGTTAATATTTAAAAACAGATCTAGATCTACAGTTCACAACCAGCAAGGATCAGTCCACTCGTCCACTACTGAGTTGAATAAAAAAAAAAAACATAGTTTCAGTAGTTACTAAATTTGGCAGTAGGTGGTCGTGTGCGTGAGACGAGCACGACTGTGGTCGTTTCCCGGGACTGCGCTTCCTGTGTGATGCGGCTCCTCAGTTCATCCTGTCTGAAACAAACCGTCTCTTCAAGACCCCCCCTTTCCACCTAAAATGTCCACTGTCTTCTGATTGGTTAACTTGGCCTGCTGAGGAGCTGTGCCTAGTGCCTTTAAACAGCGTTTCGTCCTCTTCCCTGTATGCTCGACGGCATGCGACAGTTTAATTTGCTTAGCTTGGACGATAGCGATATGGGGCACTGAATTTAAAGAATTAGGTTGGAAAAATGATTAATGTTACTGGAGACAGGGTCCCACTGATTACTGTACAAAAAGCACAAAACGTTTAGAACTTCATCTACTGATTTTGGTGAAACTGGATCATATTTCATATCATATTTTATTTTACTTCCTCGTCCTCCAGCAGTTCAACTTTAAGTGACTCACAGAGTTTTCTGATAGAAAAATAGCACTAGCTAACATAGCTGTTTTATGTGACTCTGGCTGGACTGGGAGCTAAGAAACTATGTAAATCCATGAGGGTTGAGGCAGAGGAGCAGCAACACATCAGGGGAAAACAGTAAATATGTAACTTTACTTCACAACCAAAAAAACACTTTCTATGAAACATACAAAAACTTGAGGGTTAGTCCTATCTCCTGAGCAGAGGAGTCGGATAACTTAGGCAGACTGAGTGGGTCCCTGTACTTGGTGGGCATGATATGGCCACGCCGCCATATCAAGAAATCTGTGACGTGTGTTAGATTGCAACACGTTGGAAATGTTTCATTCATAGCTCATTATTTGACAATTTGGCCTTGTTTAATATCAACATCTGACATTTGTAACATTATATATGACTAACTAAGGAAAAGCATAATAGGCCCATTTTAAACTATTTCAAACGGCTTGTACATTACTGAGCCGTTGATTGTAGTGGATTGTTAATTTGTCTTATCCTTGCCATTCCAATCATTATGATCTCCCTTTTCATGCCCTACAGAGCACAGGTCACGCCTGAGCTCATTCATCTGAAAGAAAGCACAGTATTTTCTTTTTCCCCCCTCTATTCAAAGCTCTGTTTGCCACCTTCTCAAGTAATTACTGAAATGACTTAATGAATGTGCATTCAACTGGAGGGTTGGTGCCTCCATGGAAGCAGTGTGAAGCAAAGAAAACAGCTTGCAGTAACCTCCACTAACCTCTGCTCCACAACAAGGCAGATCTGCACCTGGAGTCCACTCTAATTCAAGTCCAACTGTATAAAAATCTGCTTTAGTGGGAACAGAAATATATGCAGTATAGAAGAGAGATTTTTGAGGAAGCACTGGCTTTAAAGTGCATGCAAATATTTTTGTCTGAGCACCTGCTACAGCTCATGAAATCTAGGAAGGTGGCAGTATCAATATAGGAGCTCTGCTACTTGAATAATGCAATAATGTTCTGTCCAACCCAAAGAGGCCATATGAATTTATCATGAGACAAGTGCCAGAGGTTGAAATCTTACTACTGGATCTATTAAAGGCACAATCCACATGTAAACAAAAGTGTAGCCTCGGCACAGACAGACAAAGACGGGAACCTGCTATCACTCACTCAATGATTGACAGGTCTTTCAATACAGGGAACAGACAACAACAGTAGACAGCATCTAAATCTATTATTAATGTTGGAGAGAGATGCAGTAAGAGGCCCAGAGAGGGTTTTGGTAGGAGTGGGTGGGGGAAGTCAGGAGATTCTGTAGGGGGAGCTTTGGGAGTTTGCGGTGCTACTGCTTCTTTACACAATGCAAATTATGTCAAACTAGTTGACAAAGACAATCCAACCACAAGGCCCACCCAGTGGTTGATATATACTGTATATATATAGTGCCTTTATCCAAAGCCTTAACAATGTGCCTCTCATTCACCTGTTCACACACACACACACACACCCTAGGGCCGTCGCTGAATTTGGTACAAATGTATGAAACCACTCAGAAGAACACAACTTAGAAACTATGCTATAGGATAAGACATTTGCTCTTACCACACCAATGGGCCCCATATCCTTGCATATAAATCTTGCCACTTATCGGTGATGGGATTTTTACAAGCTTCTGGCAACAGCGAGACTGTGAATTTTGAATTCGAATTAACCACATTTGAAGGAATTTCTGAATTTCGAATAAAAAGTGACAGCCTTAATACACACAGCGATGTACCATACCATGCAAGGTGATGGCCTGACTATTGGGAGCAATTTGGGGTTCGGTGTCTTAGTACTTCCTTCAAAGGATGTTGATGGTCTGGTACGAATGTTGAAAGTCAAATATGCATAGACTGAAGCCTGGCAAGATGGATTATCAAACAATCTTCTGATTTCGTGATCCCGGGGGTCCAACTACCTTGCAAGCTACACTTCATCATCAAGAAAATCTTGACTGCTGCAGAGAATAAATCTGCTTCAGTTTCGACCTTGTTAACACATCTATGGAGAAATATTCTCGAGGTTCACCTACTACTACTAAAATAGACGATAAAGCTTGGCTTGGCGTGGCTACCTTATGATTGACACAAGCCGCTCTCAGTGAGCACACTGCACCAAACTCAGATCAGACTTTCAAACTAAGCAGTGCTGGTCAAATATGAAGCAACATTCTGTTTTTGCGTTGCCTATTTCTCACCTAAAATCTTTTCAGCTATGCTATGGATGAGTCGAAACTGTGCAGCCAATGAGTGCAGCTCAACTCACAGTCACCTCTGCTGTCATGGCGACGGCCAAACTTTCAAACCCAAGGCTTCAAAACGGTACTCCACAAACCAATGGGTGATGTCACGATAGGTTCACACTTGGTTCAGACCAACGTTCAGGACAGCATGATGTCCCATCTTTCGCAGTTAAATGGAGATCTGCAACAGATATTTCATTGACACTTCGCTCTTCCCTGTTTTTTGTACTTTAACTTTCAAGGCCCTCATTTTGTTCTTCTGTAATTACTCCTGACAATTTTGCATACATTAGCATAATTCCCTTGCAAAGTATTTATGTCTCTAGTAGTGCTGCCATAGCAATACAGGGGTCCTCTTTTTCTTACAAGTGGTCTGTGTCTCCTACCTGCAGGAGTCATCAAAAAACAAAATCATTTACTTTGAGTGATACATTCCTTGAACACATTCATTGCAGTTTATACCTTTTAGGTCACCAAACTAGAACAGTGTAAACATGGAATTGCATCCTGAGCAGCTTAACACAGGGCTAGTCAGATGAAAATAAAGTTCCAGAGGTATTAAAGAGTAAACTTAAGGGACTGCCCATTGTTCTGACGGCCATTATTCCAAAACCACAATGGTAAGAAAAAGGTCCCTTTGGACCGAAAGGCCATCCCACTGCTCCAAAAGCCAGTTTTCCCAAGAATACTCACACTCTTTTGGAGATTTTTGCCATTTATTTCAGGAAAGACAAAGATAGGTTATAGAATAATAAACAAATTCATAATGAACATAAACGTTTTGTCATCAACACTTCGTTGATTCCTGACCATATGTATCCTTATCCAAAGACCTCAAATAAACTCAAATTTCTTTTTATATGTATTGTCATACAATTGATTCGCCACAGTCAGCTCAAACTGTAAATCATATTTCTATCTTAATAAAATATCTTTAGTTTTTCCTACAGCCAATAGTTTTTGTTTGATTCCATATGATTGAAAAGCCATTCAGTGTTGTCAAATCTCTACACATTTGCCACTTTTCCACAATTGAAAAGAAAATATGACCTCTCAAGACAAGATACAGATACAAGATAAGTTATAGTTGTCTTAAACAACAACTCGTAAAACCCTTGAATGACTTAATAGAGGATTCCTCTTCCTCAGCTTTTGAATGAAAGGGGAAGCAAAACTTGGCATAACTAGTCCTCATGACATATTAGACTAAGGGTTTCAACACATAATACACAACCTCAAACACTCTTTTTAATTCAACTCAGGATATAACAGATGCCACTGTTCTTAAGTTAAACTACACAAAATCTGTTTGGATGTTTCTCCCATATGTCAGAGATGCCAGTTCTCAGAAGCCATAGTGTGCTAAAACTCAACCCTTTTGGTCTTTTTTATATTGCCTTTAAAGTCATTACCTCTAATCCAGAACAAGATCATTTACTTATCATCCTGGGCTCAATTTAAAAGAACGGTGAACAATTTCTGTCCTATTCCCTCATGACAGCAAAAAAATATTCTTACATATTGGAAGGCGACTCCTGCCCCAACCATTAAAGTGTAGCTGGAAGATTTAATTAACAGCTTAAAATTAAAAACAATGCTTAAAAAACAAACAAAAAAAACCCTCTCAATTTCATAGAATTTGGCAATGCTTTATGGAGTACCTTGCAGCTTGAAATTAGAAAAACATCTTTATTTTAAACCATTTCACAGTATCATACAAAATTTGAAAGATGTGGGTGAAGACATATAGGAGCAGGTGACAGGCTGGGATTATACTGACCATTTGTTGCATTTTTTTTTTTCCCTTCCTCAGTTTATTTTGTGACAGAGTGACCTTTGGCTTCCTTTTGGTCAAACTGAGCAACAACTGAATCATTGTTATCTGTATATGATGGACCAAAATGCTCAGTGATAAAATGTTTGAATGATATAGAGTTGCGTGGAACAGGGTCTTAAGTTATATCCGGCTGTGACTGCACAACACAGTGTCTGTAGACGATGTTTCGGTCTCCTCTGGGGATTTGCCAGTAAAAAAGCAACACCAGCATTATCACTTAAATAGTACTCTTCAGTAATAATAGTACTAGATGAGCTAAAACTGTTTCTCAAACCCTCTTGCATCTGTGGTTTAGTTTCTTCAGCTGATCTCAATATTTAGTTCCACAAGAGATATAGTAATTACTTGACCAGAAAATGTGAACCAGTTTTGGTTCAAATGGGGTGGCCCATTATATGCAAATCTCTCCACATGACTTGTGGAAAGAGGACAATGGAAACTTGCTGGCTTAGAAGCACATGGGACACATTGTGACCGACTTATTGAGTCTGTCTCAGGCCAAAAGAAAAAAAATAGAAAAAGAAGCAACAAAGAGAGATATTTCTGATTGTCAGGAACTGTACGAATGAAGCCATTTCTGCCCCAAAGCCCAGTCTCAAGGCCAGTCCAGTTTCTATGCCTCTTGTTAACACTTATTATCAATAAAGTTTCCTTCATAATATGGTTATTTCAACAATACTTAAATCATTTTTAAATCTGTACAGCTTTTAAATATATTTCTGAGTTACAAAGATTCTATTTTTTAAAAGCCAACCTGGTGTGTCAGTTCAAAATGCTATTAAATGTTGACAAATGCTTCAGATTACAGGGAGCAAAGGTTTTGTTTCTTTTTAATATCAACCAGGAGTGGAGCCAGGTGGCAGGTCAGACACAAATCATTGAAGCACTACTTATTACAGACAGTAAAGAAAGCAATTTTAGCTCAGGTGGTGAAAAAAGAAGGGTTGAGAGACTTAAAAAAGATGAGGGATAGGGAAAAAGGTCGTGTTTTGAGGAGACTAGGAAGAAAATTAAAGGGTAAAAGTTGTGAGGCAGATTCAAAGAAATGTTGAGAGATGGTTTGATATGCTCTGCTGACAGAAAAGTCTGCTTTATAGAGAGGGAAGCTGAGTGGCATGGTGTTGAGGGACATCATCTTTTAACTGGAAGAGTGTGAATTTGAGACTAAAAGCTTGGTTTAAACCTCCATGACAGCAGGTATCCATCCTGCTGAAGCATCATTGACCGGACCACTAAAACCCCACTAGCTCCAGGGTTGCTGTTTTTTTCCAGCCAACCTCATTGTAGAGGGAGGGAAAGTGGGCAAATTATTTTTTCCTCTGCAAAGTGTCACAAACAAAATTGCTACTTATTTTCCAATCTTCAGTAGTTTCCTGTGTGACAGGATGTTTGGTTAAAGTAATTAAGCTATTCACATTGTGTTCAAGAAAAAGTTTAATTTCCAAGGAGTGCACACAGATGTATGGGCAGCTGGCAGGGACTAAATGTGCACAGACTGAAGGTAGAAAAAAATCATAGAGGAGCTGCAAAAAACTTTCCACAGAATACTGTATCTCACATCAGCCGCAAACTAACAGCAGTCACCTACACCTCAGTGACTCAGTGAAAAAAAATGCAACGCAATCTAGGGACAATACACCTCCATTAGCAGGTGTTTACTTTTCTAAGACCATATGTGACATTCCTCTTAGGTAGCTAAGCATTCTTTGAGTGCATCCGTTGAACAAATGCTAAGACGTCTATGTATGTGACATTTGAACAGATTAAAAGCCAAAACAAATGTGACCTTTGGGAGCGTTATTAAGTTTAGAGGCAGACGAGTTGAGGTTATCCAAGGCACTTTCACACTTAGATTTTTTTTTTTATTACACTGTCACTGAGGGCTCATCTTGTTTACTGCTCTTGATGAGTCCTACTTGTGCCACTGTTTTCCCAGGCCATGTAATTTCAGACTGTTTTCACAGTTCAGCCTGCTTTAATACAATTGGTCAGGTTATTAGGTTTCTATAGAGCAATATTTTCTATGAGCAACAGTCTGGGCTGTTGGCTTGCTCTCCAGGTTGCACAAAATATGCTCTCATTTTTAACCCTGCTTATAGCATGACTTTAGGGATGGAAATGTATCCTGCCACCTACCTACTTATCTCGATGAACCAACTCCTAATACTTGGGGAAGTGGATGGAAACAAGCATTCATTCGCATTTTCTTTTGCTGATTTACTTGAAAATTTGGTTAAAATTTGGATGGAAACACTGCTACTGAGAACATGTTACATGCTGATGTTAGCATTTAGCTCCAAGCCCCACTATGCCAAAGAGCTGCTACCACAGCTGTTGAGCAAAATAGTTATTATTAAAACCTTCAGAAGTTATTAGACTTGTCTTTGCATAGTCAAGAAGACAAAGGGGTGAGTTCAGTCTCCACTCTCCTTAGCCACCGGGTTGAGGGATAATTCATATTCTACTAACCTTGCTCTCAGCTCTGTTTCCTTCAAAAAAGGCTTTCATTATGACAAACTGATCAGGCTGCAGTGCAGAAGAGGACACTTTCTTGTAATAACTGTGGAAAGGAACTTAAAGCAAGTTGACATTAACACACTGCACTCTCTGTTGCATCATTCAGCCGCTCAAAGCTGACAGTTCTTGCCAACATTTATCTTGTTAACTGTGGCTTCAGCATAGTGGTGCTTTGAAGGAGATACAGTGGTGTGAAATGTTCCATTTAGGGGTGGATGTCCCTCTTCTCCTCAAAAGTGTAATTACCTCAAAATAAATAGCTGCCCATTCCACAGGTCGCTGTTGCCAGGGTGAGCTCAGTAAATAGCATTTTATTCAACCCTCCGACTCCTGGAATCCGCTGTGTTTGATCATAAAAAAGACATTTCTGCCAATGCATGTTAACCTTCAGCATTTTCAAAAGACATTTGCGTGGATGAAACACGGTCAGTGGAAGAAGAATTATTGTCATCTATTCATGGAGGTAAAAGGACATTTTCTTTGTTTAGTCAGGATGCCAGGCTTCAGAAAAACACTGACTATATGTTGAGACTTCAAAAGATATTGCAAAGCGAATCACTATTTGTATTTGTTGACAGCGCTTACCAGACAGCAGATGTAGGGTATTACAAGGATCATTTTACCCTCCAGATGGTCTTTGCTTAGTCAAATCCTTCATTATATGTTTTGAAATCTGCTACCTCCATTCAAACCATCCTCACCTCCACCCATCAAAGGAGTTAATTTATGTTTACAGTGCTTTCAACAAAACATTAGTTCCTTGATTAAGTTTGCATTTATCACAATCATATTTAGAAGCTGAACAGAGAAATATCCTTTAGCTTTTTTATGCCATGGCACCATGTTATTGCTATAAAACATCCTTGAGTTCTTTAGTCTTTAACAGTATTTTGCATTTTTTTAACATTCACACACATGCACGCACATGTGCGTGTGACCCAGTGCTACGTGATGAAAGGGCTGCAGAAGCACCAACGATTATGCATGTCTAAAGCTAAATGTAAATTTAGAACAGAATTGTGCGTGCTGCAGCATCTGTATCCTATCCAGCTGTTGAGTGCAGGTAATCCAATAATACTCGCACACATTCCTCCTCGGTGAGTCTTATTTCATGTGGAAAACCACAAGTCGACAGATTGTATATCAGCATACGTCCACACAAACATTTTTATAAGTCTGGGGTCTGACCAGGGTCTGCATTTGCATAATGAAATCCTTTGTTTATTACGAATGTGCACGTTCATTTCACCAAGGACCATTAAACAAGCACAAAGTAGTTAAAAAATGTGGAAACTATGGTGCGGAATATAAAATTAAAATGCAAATGTGGCTCAATCCTGATATCTAGTCCTCCACGGACCAATATAACACCAGCCAAACAGGTAGTGTGTACTTGAGCTGTGGCGTTTCTCCACAGCGACAGACAGGGAGCAGAGGACCCAGAGGAACAGAGCCAAAGCAAGATGTGGATGATGACACTTGATTTCCTTTCATGAACGAGACTCTGGTGGGTACTGAAGAGTGTGTGTATGGAGGCGTGGGAGATGGTGGAGGAGGGGACAGTATTAACATGTGGTACATCAGATCAGCACTACTGTGCCATTAGTAGCTTCATACACAGAGAACAGCTACTTGTGAACTTGTTGTGAAGACAGACAAACAGGCAAAATTAAAGGTCAGGTCACTGAGGACTTGCTTGTTCACTCTGCATACATATTTATGTATGTGTTTATGCACACAGACAAGGATTTAGTTTATCCTCTTCCTCATCGTTTGCAATGTGCCTGTCACCTCCGTGCTCCGCCCATTCATCGTGACCCAGAAGTATAATGTTATAAATCAGTAAATGTATTTACTATCAGAAGAGTCTTATAAAGGGTGATAAGCCTGAATTTGTGGTAGAATTATCGTTCCCCAGCTACATGTAGCAGTGATGTACTGTTGTTTCTGGGAAAGTTGCCAAGACAACGTGACTGGAGTTGAAGTGTGAGGCGAGCTTACATAACCACAAATCTGTGTTTGAGCTGTGTCAATACCATGAAGTAACCCCAGCAGCAAGACTTGAGCCAATTTAACTTATGACAATTGCGTCTTTTCCCTGCAATGTTATGGAAGTCTCACTTTACATTGATGAGTTTTACTGAAGAGGCATGACTTGTACTGGATTATTACAGAGGAAGATCAACATACTATAGTTGAGACTTGATACATACTGTGACAGGTTTTACTGTTCATCAGGAAGACATGTTTGTCTATTGCAGGAAATAAACAACCAGATAGAACCATGAACCCGTTCTGGTTTATTTGTCTGGCTGATTAAACCTAAGGCAAGAATCTGATTTCATTATTATCATTTGGGCTTCCAGGACAGTAGATCCATCTCATTATGTAGTATTTAGATCTGTCACTTATTGTGTTATTCTTAGTGGGAACTGTTTATTTCTATGTTTTGATATTATTTTCACATATGTAACCTATGTGTATGTTCTTGATTAGTGTTGCTGTGCATGTTCAATTAAAGGTCCAGTGCATTTAGGAGGATCTATGTGTCAGAAATGTAATATAATATTCATAGGCGTGTTTCATTAGTGTATAATCACTGAAAGTAAGAATTGTTGTATTTTTGTTGCCTTAGAATTAGCTGTTTTTATCTACATACGTTGCAGGTTGTCTTCCATGGAGTCAGCCATTTTAAACCGCAGTGTTTCTTCCATGGCCCGTATTGGACAAACCAAGAATTGGTTCTAGATAGGGCTGTTCTCTTTTTTGTGCATTTCAAGGCCACTGTAGTTTCTCTCTCGCGCATGGAAAGGGAGGGTAAGGATAGTGTGTTGCAATCTTCAATTACACAGCTAAATACCACAAAATCCTACACACTGATCCTTACATAACTCATTTTGTTTTTGATCATGTTATAACATATAACATTAAAGAATTGAGGAACAGGTGTTCTTTACAAGAACAATCTCACAGGGATTTACACTTTTTGGATGAAAATTGAAGGCTTATGGAGAATCTTAATGAACTGCCATACCCAGATGACCTGATCTCCGCCTTGGAGTCCTGAGTAATCTACAACAAAAACCTGCAAATTACAGAATATTTGATTAACACTGAAAATGCTCTACAGTGTACCTGACTAGCATCCTAAGTGGGTGTGATTTAATTTTTGTTTCACCACTGTATAAAGTTTTCTGAATTAAAAACTCATGTGAGTCATTAAAGTCACATGATTAAACAGGATTCAGCTGCAACCCATCATATACTTGTTGAGATAATTTCAGTCTATAAATTTGGGTCTATAAAAGGTGGGCTGACCAACCAACACTGCTTAGTCCTGACCCAATGTGCTGGCTCTTCTATTCTGTGCCTTGCGTTTGTGGAGGGTTGTATGATTTGGCCAACAGATCTGTGCACTCCTCACTGCATTCTGTTGCTCTGCTGATGTTTAGGTATTTGGTCCTTTGGGCAAACTAATCGTTGCCTTAGTGTGCTGCCAGTTTTGTAGAATACCAGAATGTTGTGGTTTGCACAAATCCTCTGGTACTTTTCAAAGACAGCAGCCACATAAGGGATGTTTTGGTTTTAACAAAGGCCCTCTCAGGGTAACTACAAGTTCTCAAAGCCTGTTGGATGTGCGTCTGTTCCCTGGTGTTAGCCAGTGTTTGTTGATATTTTCTAAGGTTCGAACTCTCAGCCAATTTATGCTCAAGTAGCTGGTGAAAATCAAACAGGGGGTACTGGTTTGTGTAGGTGGGCTTTCTGTACACCTTAACTTCAAGGCTTCCTCTTCTTGAGGGGAGATGATGCAGTCCATGAATGCCAATTTGTTATTATGCAAATCCAGCTTTGAGAAAATGATGTTATCATCCACTGTATTGATGTGTTCTGTGAAAGCCACCACATAAATGAACCAGTGGCATGGAGCCTCCCACACCTGCATGTATCCACTGCCTTTCTCTCCACTCCTTCTTCTGTACTGCTGAGCCCATAGCACAGCCAATACATAAGAAACTTCTGTATTCGAAGTATGTCCTGTTCAAATGTTCACTGTCTCCACTGTTTTGTTGGAAGGCATGTGTTATTTTATAGCTCCATCGTCTCGTCTGCTACCAGCTTAATTATTTAAACATTGTGGACAAAATCCACAGAATTGTCAATGTGGTGCCAAATAAGTTTAAAATGAAGTTGATTGAATTATTGTCACTGACAAGTTGTTGGAGCGGAGTCTTCTTCTTACAGGCAGTGCAGTATGTTCACTGGTGTATAGATAATGGTACAGGTAACAGTTAATTGGTTTCTTCAGTGATTGTGAAAATTGATCATCTTTCAGTGAGAGTTGGTAGGAATTACCTTTAAGTTTTAAAAAAAAATGTTCTCACCTTTTTGATAGTCCTCAGAGTGCAACACTGTTCCCTTTCCTTTGTCTACGATCAGGGTGGTAGTTTTGCTGGTTTGAGCTGGATTAAACAACACAGGCCTCTGTGTCAGGGATGTTGTTAACGTCTGACTCATGTGGCCATGATAAGTTCTCTTTCAGAAGCTACTATGCCACAGGGAGTATTCATTTTAAACCTTCTGCGCTTGCCCAGGACAATGAAACAAACATTCATTTCCTCAGTGCGGTGAGCAAGGTGAGGGCATATTACTGACCTGTGACAGTGACAGCATGCTCAATCAAGGGCAAAGAGCAGGAGAAAATAAACAGTCGGCAAACATTTCCACAGCTTTGACATTTGGACTTCGTGTTGTGGTGGACAACAGGCACTGGAGAACAACTCATCATCTAGGAAAAGTCCTAAATATGAACCACTGCCAATAGTCTTACAGTGTATATATACCATTTCTACAACATATAACACACGTATCCTGGGTAATACGATAGCACTGCCTCTCCACAGTAAGGATCATGTCTGCCAAAGCCAAAAGATCAGAGGAGGAATTCAAATTTTATTTCCAAAGGGATTTTTACTGTGCAAATGCAACTCCTTCAACATCCCCCCCTCCACATTGTCATCTCCCCTCAAGCCCATCGAATCTGTTTCAAAATCCTCCCAAACATTGGACTCACAGTCCCCTGCACTGTTGCCATGGAGGCCACCTCAATATCAAGTTTCCCTCCTCCTAATATGGTTACAGGCCTTATGAACAGCACATTTCATTATGGCCCCCTAACCAGATTAAAGCTGTTTTGCCCTGGAACAACTGAGGGCCTAAACCAGCTGTCATAGTTTTATTGGAGGGCGGGGCCGCTACAAAAGCTTTGGCTTTGGATGTTCTGAGATGATGCCTCTTCTTTATTGGTCCATCATGTTTATCCAGTGTTTGTGAGCAGAGACACATATATGAAACATCTTTTCTATGAAATTATACTTGCTTATATCCTTTCACTGCTGAATATTAGCACTTTATTTTTAGTTCTTCTCTGTCTGCGCTCCTGCTTTTTATGAGTCAACAACATTGTTACTCCTATTTCTTTCATTAAAATTGGAATAACAGCAGATTTATAACCAACAGCACTTACATTTAGAGGCTATTATCATCAGCATGAACCATTACAAACCTTCTATCATGACGTTCCCTCGCAATGCTCAATGTCCTCCTCTTGCTCCCTCTCCTTGTCTCTGTGGAGCTTTGCCTTTGCTAACACTAACAAACATAAAGCTCACAGAAACAAAAGCTTAACTGTCAAACACTGCCAAAATGAGCTCCCACACACGAAACAATGTCTGAGGACTGTGTGTGCTGCACACTGCTGTATGGCCAAATATGCTATGCGAAGGGCTGGCATTCCAGTAGGCGGGTAAAGTACAATCTACCATAGTGGGCGGCTCTTATGGAATCCAAATGTTTCGTAGCTCGAAGATTAAAGAGGGAGCTGATAATTCCAGTTTATAGAGAGCCATTCAGATTAAGCCTCTTCTCTCTGTCTCTCTCTCCCTGTGGCTCTTTGCATTATAGTGGGCGCTGGATCCTGCAGAAAAACACAGGGTGAAGAGAACTCAGCTGCCACTAACAGGACTCACACTAGGTGTGAAATTCACAGTGGAAGACGTCTTGCATGTGAAAAAACTTAATCACCATCCTCTATTGTCTGTTGCTTTTATTTCTTGGCTTACAGCACAACGGCTGAAGGACTCTGAGACAGCTCATACCTTTTGCCACAGTGGTTCTCATTTGATATTCCTTAGTCTGCTGAGAATTGTTAATCAATAAGCCTATCAAGCCTCTCATCTTTCAAGGTCACAGGCATCTAAAATAGACCATATTTCATACAGTCTTCCATTTTTCATCGCTGTGATTTTAATTACATTTCTCAAAATTAAAGGAGGTGAAGTTCACAGGACACAGTGTGCCTATAGATAATCTGTATTCGTGTAGTATCCCTGACTGCCAGCGTAGATCGTTATCAAACATTTTGATACTTGTGAGTGAGACACTAAAACCCGACATATGAACCAGGGTCATTTATATTTTATTCAGATTTTAATGACTCGTGAGCTGAGGGATCCTCTTCTGAACGTTTTGATGAATATTCCATGTCAGCGGATACATAATTTCTCCCAGTAATGATTTTACCGTAGCTCCACATGAGGAAAAAAAAATGTATATCTTGCTGTTCTCCAAATCGTGGCTGAGTAATATCACCTGCTGAGATAGCTTGCATGCCAGAGGGATTTTTGGGTGAGAAATAGATTGATGTGAAGAGGTGTGGAGTTGCAAAGTACATGCAAAAGCCCCTCTGTTTTGATTTCTCTGTTTTGTCAAGCAGCAGGGGGAGCTAGTAGGCCAGAAACTGAGTTGGGAAGTTGGTTTCTTGTGAACTCAGAGCAGCAGCTGAGGGTTTTCTCCTCAGATGTGGTGTATGAGCTCTTCAACAATACAAACACTGCTCCCTTTTTCTGCTGCTAAGTGCGCACAGTGCACAAAAAATGCTTTCCAAAAAAACCTAAAACAAAACAAAAAATTCAATTCCACCACATTCTCTTTCACTTTGATAGAAAACTGAGTTGGAGTGACTTGCCTGTGTGCCTACCTCTCTGTACACGCACCAAAATCTGTGTCACGCTTTTAAATACTGCTTGCTTTATATTGCATAATGAATAACCCAAATAATGGGCCACTGTTCCGCCTTTGCTGTCACGAAACTGGGAATTCAGCAGCTGCACAATATAGCTGAACAGTCCATTTCAGAGTGATCTCAAAAATAAGCCACCGCCTGGAAGTACGAAAAACATTCTTCACTTTGCCAGCAAAGATAAACACCTGACTCAAAAATGGGTGGCTTTGCATAGTCTATTGTTATGCTTGTCGTTCTAAAGGTTAGCACAGTAGCTCTCATTACATAAAAGCGCTTCAGTACTAACGCACCTCTTATAACAAAGAGCTCACATATGGTTTGATTCTCTTTCTTTTTGCATTTCCCCACTCTCTCAGTGTCTTATGGTTTTCTCTAGATCTCCCATGCAAAGAGCTGCGTTTATGAAATTGGGCTGTCTGTCTCTGGATGTACTCTACATTGTTCCCCACGCATTCAAGTGTCTCTTTCTCAAAGACCTTTCCTTGGGAAGTGGACTGACTATAAATTATGTGTAGCCTAATGTCTTTTTAATGTTTAGGGCAATCTGAGCCTTTTAAAAATATTCTAAAGGAGTCTTTAGGGGAGCTTTGAATGCTGTTATTGAAAGTTGATCAAATGTGGTGAGTTCCGTCTAAGGTTTTGGTTTACAGAGTGCCTCTTCTTATGTTAATTGGTCCCTGTGAAGGTATCTTTTTAAAGAAACATTGGATCAATGTAAAATAGCTAATGCGCTGTAAATTTTATAAGCCATTATCATTGAAGGAGGCTGCACAGAAAGTAAAACATTTATGGAAAAATCCTGAAACTCAAACAGAAATCATTCAAATATAACAGATTCGGTTGTGAATTTGGACTACATGGAGGAGTCAGTAGCATAATACTTTGCACATGACACCATAAAGATTTAAAACTTTGGAAGCTCTGTCTTGAGCCACAGCAGACATTATACAGCTGCTTCACAGGTCAGTAATCCTTGTGATAAACTTCATGTATAAAATCTGTGGAGTGCTTCTTTGACATGTAATCTGGGTGGTTTCTTTTAGAATGTATTTGCTGTTGCAAATTAGTATTGTAGTAATTCTAGGGGACAGGCTGGCAACCCGTCCTTAACACTTGAACTTATGTTCAACTTCAGGAAGTTACCTCTCTAAATTCTGGTGTTTAGTGGACCACGTAGTTGCCAATGACAGTGACAAGAGTGACATGCAAAAATCCACACTGTAAAGAAAGTCATAAATCAGTGGAAATATATGGCCTGGTGCAGCTAAAAGAAGTATGAACTGGTGTTTGAGTCACTGTTTTCAGTGTGTGGCCGGGTATGTTGAATTATCATCAGTTTGTTTTGGTTGTGATGTTTTATATCACATTGTGTGAATGCACTCTGGGTTTTGGCCATCTGGATGCTAAGCACCACCATGCTCCTTAGTGGCTTTGGTTTCCATTGCTGAATTAAGAAGCTATTGACACCAGAGAATGGCAGCTTTATGAGCCAGGAAGTTTGTCCCTTTCTTCTTATGGAGGTAAAGAGAAAAGAATAGATATCATTATGAGATGTGGTTCATTAAAAAGCGGGCTAATGGCTGCTCTTTAACGCTGAGCCTGGGCTGCCTCTGCAGACATCAGTGCTCTACACTGATTGCCACTGCAGCCTCAGCATCACTTAACTTCACATTAAATCGGCCTGTGCTCTGTCTGCTTTGAGCTAGGGCAGGAAGGAGAAGCCAGTCAGCAGATTAATGATGGCAAAAGGAGCTATTCTCTTTTCCTTCCTTAGTGAGAAGAAATGAGAGACATTTTAATGTCTGGAGAATAGCGCGTGAGCTCATGGAGGTTTTTGTGAAGGGAATGGAGAAAGCAAAAGGGAAGGAATTACTTTAATCGGGGAACCTCATGACTTCATGATTTCTGCAGGTTGCTCTTTCTCTCGATTCTATTACAGCTTTGTCGAACATTTCTGTATATATAAGGAAGAATCACCTACATTATGTCATTAAATTGGGTTTTATATTGATATTTATGTGACAAATGCCTGTTTTCCCCCATAAATAGTTATACTGAGTGCAATAGCATGTGTCACTGTATAAATTGCATACATAAAGCTTCCATTTCAGGCTCATAAAGGCAACAGGCTCATAAAATGCTAATATGCTCCGAATTTTAACTCCAACTAAGGCTCAAATCAAACTTCTTAACTCGGGGCAACAAAATGAGAAATGAGCCCTGGAATCAATTTAAAGACTTCTCAGTCAAAATGAAGTTAATGCATAACTTATCCTTTGAAAAGATGGCAATATTTATTCTGGAAATTCTCCACAGTGCTCGGGCCGTTATTCAAGCACTCACAGAACAAAAGGAAAGAATACAGAGTCACTTTTCTTATCCATGATTATTTTCTCACACACCTTGGGGTAGATTTGACGGGAATGGAGGAGCTCACTCGATGATGGCACATAAATCCTTCCAGACACTATTGTCTGTCTCATTCACACAAATATCCATGGTCTTTATTACTTATTGTTTTCAGTTTTTATCTGAGACACTGCTCTATCCACTGTGTCGGTTTTTCCAGCATGAGGTGATGATGTTTGTTAGATACTGATGTTTTGATACTTTTTCTAGGTTTCACATATCACACTGGTTTGAGCACCAAACATGTGTATTGCAGTTAAGTTAAAAGTCTCTTAAGGAGATGTGAGACTTTATATTACTGACCAAATCTCCAGGATAGAATTTTTTTTTTTTTGCAAAATGAACAAGTTTAGAAATTCATACACACATTGACCAGATCTAAGGACGTTTCTATCTGAATGCCCTTGAGCATGACAGCAGGCATAACAAACCCCTCTATCACACAGTGGTGTTTAGTTTATGCCCAATGTAAAGGACGGAGGAGTTATTGCTGTGCACATCCCCTGTATTGACTTGTAGCCTCCCACTGGGAGATGCCGGGCAACCAGTTCAGCCACTTGTCCAGTGAATATAAATGACGAAGACGAAACAAGCTCAGAAAGCAAATGTTTGGCAGCGTAAAATAAGAACTACTGACATATCAATCAAGTGCCATTGTGACAAATGCCTATTTCTGTGCTGAACATAATTATAGTCAAATGAACTTGTCATCTGCCGCTTGGGAGATCATCACCAGCTCATTCCTGCTTCACATGGCCTCCCTGCTGTGAAATTACCACACCCACTTTTCTTACACAAAAATGAAGCTGGAGCTCCAAAGATGTTAAGGCCCTCTTAAGTGTTTGATAAAAGGCTGCACTCTTTGTAGATCTGTCCAACGCAATTTCATTGGTTTTGATGATTCTGCTCACACCTTCTCCAAATAAAATCTTTTGGTTCAGTCTCCAGACGGCTGATAATGGTGATCCACCAAGATCAATATTAGGCCTGTTGCTATGTACTCTTTACATAAATTAGATTTTTTTACTATGTTTTTATACTGATGATACCATCTTGTATGCCATCGCTCTGCAAACCAGACCTTCATCCGATCACAGTCTGCTTTTGATGATGTCCTTGTTCTAAACTCCAAAATATCTCTCCTGTAAAAGAGTGTAATCTTGACCTCAATTGGAAAAAAGTAACAGCATTAGAATTAGAATCCGACAAGCTTTTTTGTCCAATGTCGTGTCTCACAAAAGTACTCATATAATGAAAATATACATGTGGGCACCCGGTTAGCTTTGTTGGTAGAGCTGGCTTCCCATGTACCGAGGCTGAGTCCTTGCTACAGCGGTCCAGGGTTCTAATCCGACCTGCGGCCCTTTGCTGCGTGTCATCCCCTCTCTCTGCCCCCCTTTGTCTGTCTTCAGCTGTCACTATCATAAAGGCAATAAAAGCTCCAAAAAATACTTTTAAAAAAAGGAAAATATACATACGTAGCAAATAGTAAATACACATATAGTGTTAAAATGATGAAGGGGAAATATAAAGAGAGTAAGCAACTATTTTGACCAATGAAAATAAGTTGGAGGGAGAGTGAGTTACAAAACTTTTTGCAAAAATAAAACCAGGGTGAGCAATTTTTCAAAGAAACGATGTGTAGCTTAGCCTGTTCCCATGGGCATGGAGCTGGTTATGACATCTTCATCACAAAAAGCTGAAACAATCGAATGTTTGCTCGTTTGCGTGATTTCCAGTTAAGAAGTGGTGTAATGCGCTGGTCACATTGTGATTTCGCAGTGGTGAAACTGTTAAACCACAGCTCAGCTATCACATGAGTTGTGGAGTCTAAGTTACTTTGATGTCGTCCACAATGATGTTGACATAAGGAAATAGCACAAAGAACTGCACAACAGACACAAACAAACACATGCAGACACCCACACAGCTACAGGGTACACAAGTGATATGAAACTGTCTATGATCGTACATAAATATGCAGAGAGACAGCGAGTAAGAGAGGAACAGCAAAAAACGGAAATACAGGAGAGAGAGGACGAGAGAGCTATGGAGGGACATTGCCTGTGGGGATCTGTTTTTCTGTTTGCAGTGCAGTTGAACAGTCTTCCCATGCAATATTTTTACATTATTCAACAAATTGTTATCAAACATGTCCTTGGGCAACACATTGGGTTGGTTAACTACCCAATATAAGGCATAGTATATACACTGACAGCACAATGCTTTTGCTTTAACAATGCTACAACAATGAATATGCTAACAGCTCCCTTTCTGGAAACAACAAAAAAACTTGTTAAACTGAAAAAAGCAATTCCTCAGGATGTCTCATGTGTGAATGGCCCGGTCTGCGCGATTATCTCCCCTTTGGCAGAAAAAGCAATTTCCGCACAGCTTTCCACACCAACATGTCCACAGTTTGTACGCCTCCTGACCCTACTGTACCACCAAGAACATTAATATCAATTTGTGTGATTTCATTAGAATCTGCCATTATTTGACATCAGGACTACAAATTCTTTATGTTCCCTTTGCTATGAGCTCAAGATCAAAGCTCTAACGACCACTCCCTGCTCTCATTAGAAAGCTTGCCCAGATACACTTTTCATTTGAGCCTGTCACACACTCAGACTCGCCTGTCAGCCAAATGAATATAGAGGAACCCTTAGAAAGGCTTTGTTGTTTTGTTTCAGTATTTGTGTTGTTTTCTTGCGTATGCATGCTTTTTTCTCCATCATAGACTTCATTTAATTCCTCACAAATCTGAGTATGTTTGTGTGTTGACATGTGTGGGAATTGTTACATTTCTCTTAGATAATCAGGTGCACTGAGAAGCCATGTTGATGCAAATAATTGGTGAATTGACCTTTTAGCAGATATATACTATTTCCCAGGAAATATGTAAATATGCGAAACATTTTCAGTTTAATAGGGAAATAGCTGCTGTAAATGGTAATTAAGTCATTGTATGTGATCTGTCTCTGCACACAGTGCTGTTAATGACCTGATAACAAACAGACAGAATTACAAAGTGCAGTCAAATTAAACATGTGGACACTGCAGTTTTGTTGCTGAAGTTCTTTCCTTTTCTTAGGTTTTGATGGCCTTATTTTTGCTTCCAATCAGATAGCTCTGCAGCGCTAAGCACCACAAACTGAAAAACAAACATCCCTCAGAGGCGTCAGCTGTGCGGGTTTTTCCGGATAATGATCGGAGTTTTTGTGCTGGTGACTCTGCAAGTGCTGAGTTACGCTGTCCAAGTGTATTGTCTTCTTGGGTTTGTGCATACAAAGGAAAATGTGTGTATTTACGGCATCTCCTCTGACACGGTTTTTAATAATTCAGTGATTGCCATATGTAAATTATGCCACGGAACCCGCTCTTCTCAACAGGAGGAACAATTTGAAAGATGAAGCTGCTACAGGCATTTTAAGATGAACAGCAATTTCAGTGCAAGAACAATATGCAGAGGTGTTAAAATATTCAGCATAGCCCGCAAACAGTCTTTCCCTCTCCCTGGGTTATTGTGCACTGAAATATGCAGTTGATATTGGCAAAGGAGCAACAGCATAATGCTAACTCTAAAAACTTAGATGTAATGTCTTTGTATGAAATGCTAATATTGTCCAATAACTACACGTGTGCATATATATTTTGACAGAACATTTATAGGTGGGGGAAATGGGGACATAGAGTATACATATCCCCACAAACTTCCCAACACAAGAGGGTGTTTTGGTTCTCTATTTTGCTTTGCTGGGGTTTGTAATGAATCACAATTCAGAGACCTCTGCCTTGAATCAATACAAAGCGCTACGCCAGCACTATCTCTGCCTTATTACAATATGGTTAGAGTCATTGGAAATGAGTTCCCAGCAAGCATCCCACTAGTTCTTTAAAAATGCATAGGATTAAGAGGGAATGGTGTGCTGCAGTATCAATCAAGCTCAACCAAGTGAGTAAAAGGACAGAGAGGATAGGAAAATTGACGCTTGACAGTTTCCACAGACGTTGCTCTCTGAATACTCGGTGCCCAAATTTCGTTTTTATAAATGTAGACCCACTGTCACTTCTGTATGGGGTGTTAGTGGATTGGTGGTTACGGTCGGTAGGTGGCAAGGTCATTATTTAATGCTATCTGAACAGCATATTTAGTCTCAATTTGACCAAGTGTGGGCTGAAATGTACTGCAATACATGCAGAAATGGAAATTAATGTTTTTGACCCGATTAAGGACATTGAGACGTTACAGCAGGGTAGGTGTTCTCGTTTTCCATCATGTATGAAAGCAATTTAAATTCAGCTACATCTGTTTAAGAGAGAAAAAAAGGTTGTGGGCTTTTCAACACAGGTTTAAGGCTTTTTGTTTTTTTCACGCTGTCAGTACACTTTACTTGGCCAGTGGCTGAGACAGCACAGCTACTCATGATGAAAGCAAAATCCCTGGTGGGTTCATGTCAGTGAAGTGAAAATGCTCAAATATGCTTCCTGTGTTATCTGCAGTACCAGCTGACACCAAGCACATAAAATGTGGTCATGTATCCCTTCAGAATCAAGCTATGAATCTGAGAAAAAAAAGAAATCAAAACGCTTACACCTCTCCACCACTAGATAGTCAGAGACTACAAACGCGGATAACTTGAGTGAATTAAGAGCGTTTCAGAACAGAGCAACAGATGAAAATATTCACTTTTTATTGTTTGATCAAGTTGGCTTATTTCTACAGTGTACCCAATAGGGTTGAACATAACCCCTGGAAGAGTTGACACAGCATGACTAAAGTAGCTTTGAGAATAGTAGAGAAAAAGAGAACTGAAATTACTCTCAAACGTTGGCTTAATGTGTAGTTCAAGTTTCCAGTCACAAAGTGAATGTGTCTGCAGTGATGTTCACTAACGTTTTATGTTTTTCCGCTATGTTTAATTCAGCATAGCAGTATTTTGAAGTTTGAGTCATTTTTTAACATGCCAGGCACAGGGATGTAATGTCGGTTGGTCCAGACTGAAATATTCCAACAACAAATGTGTGGATTTCCATTAAATTTAGTTTAATTTATTGTCCGCAGAGGATAAATCTTCCTCTGTAGCATGACCAGCAGGTTGACAGTTTTGGTTTCTGTCTATTGAAAGGATTGTCGTGGTATAGATGCTCATGTCCCCTCAGGATGAATTGTAATTTGAGCATGCTGGCATGCTGTCATTAGCATTTAACTTAAAGCACGTGTTACCTACTGAATGAAGACAACTTCTATCCAGGTGCCAGATAGATTTATTTCACTTCAAATGCAACAAAATAACTTAGTTTTGGCTTCCTTTGCTGATATCCTCAATGTCTTTTTACTTCTTTCTAAATCAGGATTATAGCAACAGTCACTAACATACCAAAGCTACTGATACCTATCACCACTGTTGTTTTTATTTACCTTCCAGGTTTAAGACCAGGGAAATGTATCTTCCTCACTGATTAATTCAGCTGGGATTCCCTCTGTAAATAATCTTGACATTTTCCTAAAGGTTAGAGCAGTGAAGCCCTAACCAGGCTTTAAAGACTTTCTGCCCACTGGTGTCCATCTGCCTTGCAAAAGAGATCCAGGACCAAAAGAAGAAAAAAAGGCCTTGCAGAAAAGAAAGACCCATTAGAAATTCATTTTTATTCACCCATTTCTATTCAGCTTCACCTCCCCTTGCTAACCACATATATTTATGGTAGAGAATGTATTTTGATATGCAGAGCTCCATAATTAACATGTAAAGATAGAATTTAATATAATGATGAATAATAACTCAGCGATTTAAAAGCTTGAGGTGGAGAAAAGATTGTAATCTGGTTGACTGGGAGCAAGAACATGCTCATATCACCTACTGGATGGAGGAATCTCAAAGAAGATAACTGATAATGATGATAACATTTCTCAGCACCAACATGTAGATGTTGCAAAATTCTTATACTTATATATATATAATAATAATAATCATTTCTCTGACTTTTTTTTGGTATAATATTTATATTATGTGGATAACCAATGCAAGTATGTTCTGTAATTGGACATCACTTTATAATAATCATCTGTTAAAGGTTGATTGTGCTCAAGTTTTTCATTATTTTCAGGGTAAATTGCTTTCACACAGAGTCGTGTAGTGCAGCCACGTTCATCCACAACTGTAAACAAGGTGAATATTCAGGGGAACCTTGGTAGAGGTTGTGGTGGGTGAAGCAAGTAAGTTTGATCTCTTGGTTTTAGGCAGCAGGTTTACGTAATATAAATGTCCATGTCATCAGAGAACAGAAACAAATTAATGCAATGAGTAATAGACACAATTACTACAAAATAAAAAAGTCATTATTATTGAAACAAACTTACAAAGATCATGTTCACAGTCAAGAGAAATAAAAATGAGCAGATGACTTTAATCAGTTTAACAGACGGACAGTATCGTACTTAAAAAAAATACTGAAATCACAAATTAAATATAATTTTATACAGGATTGAACAGATGGACTGATTTACAAATTGGACTGATGGAATAAAAGAAAAGATGGCAACAAGAATAAAAACAATGACATGTCTAAAAAAAGAAAAGGCAAAAACTGAATACTGAATAAATATTTATAGCTATTCCATTCTAGTCTTTTCTTCATGTCAAACTTGGATTACCAGCTGCAACAGTGTGTAGTGCCAGAGGAAGGGGGTGACAAAGTAGGGAATGGATAATGGTCCACACTTTACTCTCCTTATTCGTTTTCATATTCGTTTAATCAACACATAATTATTACCGGCTGTCAGAGCCCCCTGCCCGTCGCCTTAATGGACAAAAGTAGATGTTTTTTGGATGTTTCATCAAAAATATTTTTTTTCCACCTCTCTCTCATGTCTAATGTGTTCCATTGCACGATACACACTGGAGCGATCCCACCGATCTCCAGTTTAAAATCTTTTTGCTTGGTAACTCAGAATAAGAAATCCAAACATGTATAGTGAATAATACGTTTGAACAGATAAACTGAGGTAGTTTGCTGTAATGAAGGGTTTGAAAAGGTAAACCTACAGTAAGATACTTTAAAAAAAACTGTCTTTCTTATCTTATCAGCACAGCTCTACCTATCAAATCAGTCCTTCAGTTTCCTCCACTATTTCTGCTCTCAGGTTATATTTTATTTCCCCTTAAGTGCAAGCAGTAATTCATGTTCTCTAGCAGCGAATAGTGGTTGTAAAAAACAGAAACAGCTGTACTGAGAAATGTTCTCTCTCACAAAGTAGGTTTCGTTTTATGAAGCAAAGTTTGGCTCTTATTTGGGATTCGGTCCTCTGTGCCTCAGTGAGAAGAATAAGTATTGTTCCAAATCACTTTTATTTGCTAGTTTCAGGTATGTATGAGTGAGGCAAGCGCCTCAGAATATCACTTTCATTCACTAGGAACCCATTTGGTGCAGCCAAGCAGCCTATTTATAGTTCCCATTGCACTGGCCTCTAGTGGTGGGATCAGACAACTCCTCACTACTTTAGTGTTCAAACACTCACACAGGATGACTCGTAGTGTGTGTATGTGTGTGTCTGTGTCTGCTTAACAAATATGAAAAAAGCTCACAGGTGAAGGCAAGCTTTGACTCCTAATGCACTGAACAAAGTTAAAATTTGTGAATTGTTTGGCTTATTTTTTCATTTTTCATTTTATGTAATCAGTAAATAATTACAGATGTGCACTTCCAAAGGGAATTGACACCATCCTCTTTGTTCTGGGCAGTGTGTCAGGAGAGGAGAGCTCTGGTTCTCTCTATCTTTGTAAACTCACTTTAATATCTGGTGTCTTCAGTGCTTCGTGGGACAGGATGGAAAACTGTGCCACAGATACTGTAGGGGGGAAGGAAAATTAATTTTCTCAGCCCCATCTGGCAAGATTTCACTTTCAGCTAAGGGGATTAGAAAAGTCCAAACTCACAAGAAATGCTTCAGATTTAAGCTTTTGATGCGGTTCATACTTACCTTCCAACAAACCCCACTGACCCCCAAGGTCCTCATCAGAACAACTAAAGGATCCCACTATTACACATTAGTAGTCTTTTTGATGTTTGCATGACAGAATTTTATAGTTCGCATTTGTGGAATTTCAGATGTCAGTTATCACATGGGAAATATGGGCTGTAATATCTTAGAGTAGTAGTATTAGTAAGAACACTAATTTCAACTTATTTTAGAGAATAAATACTTACAGAAGGACCCATTGGTTTATGTATTTTTGGTTTGTACATTTTCACTTTTAGACAATATTGGTTAAATTGTTATTTGTAATGGTGTCATTTTCATTTATTTTGAAACTCCACATAGTCCAGGATGCATGTGACATAGATATACATACAAATGTTTCTCCTCTGTTTAATTTACTGTCCAAATGTGTTATTTCCTTGCTTTTCAGATAAAGGAAGTTGGAGAAATCTACAGCTCTGACTTCATGAGCCTCGGGGCAGCTGGAGATCATGAACTCTGCACAGGTTTGGCTTCCAAAAAAACATCAGTGACACATTCCGATAACTAGGTTTTCAACATGCTTTTTTAGCATACATACATTGTCAGGCTGCCATGCCTCCCAGTATAAAACAAAGACTGTCACTGGATAACAGGGCCTTACCATTAGTTTTCAGCACATTGCTGTAACAATATGTGACACATTAATGTCTGTGGGGTCTGTTTACTTGCAGACAGCATCCTGCCAATAGGAAATATTCACACTGTTATGGCGCCTTGAGATAGAGAGGATTTGGTGTTTATATATGTGTGTGTATGTGTGTTAGAGAGAGAGGGTTACAGGAGAGCATGAATGGCTATGAGGAATGTATGATTGACAGTGAGTGCTAAAGACAGTGGACCATCTGTATCACTCTGGCACAAACCAATCTTCCACGCTAGTATGGTACTGAACTTGACCTCTATTGGTTTTGGTTTGATTGGGTTTTTTAATTCAGCCGGCAGCTGTGCAGCCCACCAGCGGTCAGACCATAAGTAACAGGAACAAATGACTAACCACATAATGAAACCTCATCTTCATGCTCCACTTAGACAGAGTCTGCTTTTACACTCCCCTGTGGCGGACAGTATGTTCCCTGTGAAGAAAAGCGTAGTACATGGAGGGTTGCATTAATACTTGTTTGGCTTATTTTATAATGAATTTCATCCTAAAATTTGAAGACAAATTTGTACAATGTGTCAGAAAGCATAAAAGGGATGTCTGTCACACTCATTTCCATCACAACAGGTATAACATAGGAAATATGTTTACTTGACTTCTTGTCAAGAATTATATGAGCAGATTGATACCACTCTTTTGTCTACAGTAAATATGAAGCTGGAACCAGGAAACTCTCTTAGCATAAAGACGAGAAGCAAAAAGAAACAGCTTGCCAAAAGGTAAAAGAAATATGCCTACCAGCACCTCTCAAACCCAATAAACATGTTATAAGTAATTTGTTTAATCTGTGCAAAAATGAATGTATTAAAAATGTTTCACAGGTTAAATGTTGGACTATTTCTTCACCTGGAGTAGTGACTTTCTGGAGTCTGGTGGGGTTTTTTCACCTTTGGACCCAGACTAGCTGTTTCCTCCTGCTCCCAGTCTTTGTGCTACACTAAACCAACCATCTGCTGGCCTGACTCCAGCTCCCTATTTAGCACACAGACATGAGAGTGGTATTGATCTTATAATTGAACACTCTAAGAAAGTAGATAGAAGTACATCCAAAATGTTGAACTATTCCTTTTATATAAACAAACTAAGATGTCTTAAAATGTTCTCATGTAGCATGCACAGTGACTAATGAGAACATCTGGCAAAAAAATTCAAGCTTCTTCTGTTAAGAACACCAGATGACTGATTATTCAGTGCTGAGATCGACAGCTGACAGATAGATACAACATGTGCTACTTATTGTGTACATTTGCCATATGGATTGTGCTAACTTGGCATGTACACAGTGTATTTTTATTTTTCCATGGCAGGTGGTTAATTTGGCAGAAGAAGTAAACCAGTAATGCCAACACCATATTCATAAAACTTGCATTTCCCACCTTCCCCTCATTAACACATTACAAAACCAAAAAGCACATTTATCTTTTAAGTTTGCTGACAGCCAACCAAACTGCTAGATACTTGATAACAGTAATTATCGCAACAAGAATATCAGCAAAGAAAATTCATACTGCTTTGGATGAATAAACAGCATAATCATTGGATTTTAAAACAACTTTAAAAACTGGGGACATATCCTTGACAGGGGACATATAGTAGGTCATGCATCTATAATCGCCTTTTGTTTTTTTGTGCAGTTCCTCCCTTCTCTTACCTGAAACCCACAAATTAGCTGATAAGTTCAGAGACTGTGAGCTACAGATTCTGACAGAATGACAGCATTAGCAGCTGTCGTTATCTTCAAGTTCAATAAAGCATTGACAAGAGGTTTTCCATGAGTTATCTAGGGAGAGGCAGCGGAGCACAACAGGGGACATCAAGGATGACAATGTTCATCCAGGGTTTCCATTAAGATCTCTGCAGAAAAGCTACGCTTTGCATGGAATATAAGCTGCCTCCCTCTCGTCCTATCATGTACTGAAGCGCACACCTCCCACTGCTTTTAGATTAACTTTGTATTCCCTCTTCCACTGTTGAAGCAAGGCTTTCATATCATCCCACCTGGCATGTCGTTAACTCTTTCGGCTGATAAATGCAATTCACAGCTTCCAGTCCTCCTAATTCAGCAATGCTGCACAAGCTACGCCAAGTGAATAAATTAGATTCAGTATCACAAAGTGGCAACGGTAGAAGAGAAACTTGAGAGCAAAGGTTTGTGAAATAGACTTCGATCAGTGCTTATCTCATGTTGGATCCTCTTCTCTCTGTTCTGTTTCTGTATTTCTAAAAGATTTGGGTTTCACAGGGTTTTCCATTATCCGGCTCTCTTTGTTTTTTAAATGGCTGTTGTGACAGGTAGACTCTCTAACAGACCTCTTGATGATACAAAGCCATTGTTTTATCTATGTGACTCATATATTGGTACTCATCTCTTCTGCCGCACTCAGAAGGAATCCTTACATGATCTAAAATATGGAAATAGCTAAGTTTAGATAACTAGAAAACCGGAATGAATCATCACATATTATGAATACGGACAAATCAAAGAGAAAAGAAACCTTTTACCGTATGTAATCAAATTACTTTAAATAAGATGTCATGTTTAATGTCCAACAATGACAATCTCAGAGTACATTTCCAATGGAGAAATGATTCCTTGTGATCTCGAGAAGGTGTGAGTGCTGGAATTTCTTTTACCACTTGTCATCCGTCTGCATCCTTGGGACTCACCGGGTCGCTCAATAGTGATCCGTATGACACCACAGTAATGGAGAATATCCATCTACTGTATGTGATTCTCTATTAAATGTCATTTTCAATTAAAAGTGTGCCACTGCACATTACGACTCCCTCTTCTCATTTATGTTCTCATCTTTCTGCCTTTTCATCACTTTAAGCCTGAGGATGATTTCTGTCTATTAACACTTAACGTGCAAACTATTAGAGGGCTTTTACATTAAAGCCTCCTGCTTACTGAGGTGACGAAGTGATGGTTCTTTATGCTCCGTCATTTGTTCAACTGGGTAAAGTCCTCTGTCACTGATAATTAGACCTCAGAGAGCCGTATAAAGACCTGCAAAAAGGGAATGATTGAACAGATTGCCAGGACCCCTGAAAGTGTTTGTGTGACACCAGAGGGATGTGTGTGTGTGTATATGTGTGCATGTGTGAGACGCAGACAGACTGGCAGACGGGAAAAGCGGGAAGAGAGGAAGCCATTATCCAATATGAATCTCCATTTTTCTTCTGCCAGCCTTCTGTCCGTATTCCACTCCAATGAATATCCCACTGATAAAACAATTAGACTGAGAGACAAAACACTGGTTTCAAAGACATTACTCATGCTTGGCAGTAACATATTTGCCACTGTTTCACTGCATATTTCATATAGACAAAGTCTATTTAATTATGTACTTACACAGTTCACATGAAGCATTTATATAAACCAACTCAAATTTGAGCTGTAACTGCACTGGACAAAATGTCTGCAAAAATGAGTTATGTGAGAAATTGTATATAAACCTCTGTTGTCTCAGCATGATTGCTCTGGTCAATGAAAGACTATCAGTCTTGCAGAGCTGGGCATTTAGGCCCATTTCCTCCTAATGACAGCAGCTAGAGACTCTTCCAGGCAGACTGGCCCCTCATGACACAGGATGTGATGCGAGACTCCTGCTGCATTAGTGGACAGGTCTTATTTGTCTCAGAAAAGGGCATCAGAAATGGCTGGGCCAGTGATATATCCAGACTCATTTTCCCCACTGGATGTCCTCTCACTTGTCAGCTGGAGATATGGCAAACATCAGACCAAAGATGTCAAAAGATGCCTACAGTACAGGAGAACATCTAGATTCAAACCAAATAATGAAAGTTTCAATCTAAGTGGATTCATAAGATTTTATATAATATAATATATTTTATTTAAATGCATCAATTGACAAAGCAAGAGCTCAAGCTGTAATTATGAACTTGTTATGAAACACATTCCTGTAAAAAAGCTATTGTCTCACTGAATAACTGCCATATATTAACATGTAAGGAGGAAAATGAAAGGAAGACCTATGCAGGGGAAAACCAGTGTGAGGCCAACAGTGCGATCTTCATCACAACAGCACTGAAGTGCATGTAAACAGGCTGCTGTGGGAGCACAATGGGAAACGATGGAAAAGTAATTTTCATCTTCTGTCGCATTCTACCAGGAGTGCCACCGCAGCTCTGAGTGCCCCCTGGCGCATTGATTCAAAGATGAAGGGGAGCCTCAGCAGCAGCGTGATCCTAAACGAGATGACACAGGACTCTGTGGCTGATTCTTTGGACAGGTGCATGCTGGGTGATTTATGTGCACGTCCTTTCGGAGGTCCCCAGGAGCAAATATTGACTGTTTATTTCTCCAAGCTCAAGGCAACAGGGAGGCAGCAATTTCTTTATTTTTGGACCTTAGATAAATTGAACCCCGCAAGATGCAAACGCACCTGACAGGGAGCAATTTTTTTAACCTACCCCCCCCCTCGGAAAATGGAGAGGAAAAAAGAGCAACTTAATAGCAGACATTATTGATTTGTCATTCCTCTTCTCAGGCATCCATACAAAATAGGGACATTTCAATTACATAGGGGCTTTCCAATTGCTTTTCCATTCAGGCCCCCACTAGGACAGGCTACCTGATGTGGATCAATGATGGACACCCACCAATATGGCATGTTAAAGCGCAGATTTATGTTATCTTGCACATGAAATCACCAAAAATCAGAGCACAATGTAATGGACACTGAGGCAGAAAGGGATAAACCACCCCAATTCAGTATTTTTTGTATATATTAATGACAAATAAGGTATGTGCATTAAATTCAAGTCTGACACAGGGTGAAGGTTAAGGTAAAAGGACATTGTTGCTGTGAATGAGGCATAAAAGACAAAAAGAGTTTATTTGAAAATATGTCCTTGATTTGTCCTTTAACTATATATAAATATATATACATACAGTATATATAAGTCTATATATATATATATATATATACAAATACTCAAGAGTCTAACATGCAGAACACATCATGTTCATTCCGGAGGGTCCTGTTTTTCCCTCTTTAATTTGCCCTTTACTGGGAAATGGACTGCACAGGTTTTTCTCTGCAAACTTCGCTCCTGGGGGAAATTGTGTTTAGCGTTATCGGTGGGAGATACACGGGCTCAGTCAGCCAGAACAAACAATTATTGTACAGAGGGCAGAGCCGGGGCGTCCGGATGGAACCGGCCCACATGTTTATATTACTGAATCCAAAAGTAATAGAATGAGGATTATGCATTATTGAATAATGAGGATCAGAGAGAGCCGCTCTGTATTCAATATTGTGTATTTATATTTCACCTCTGTCATTCTCTTTCTCACCTGTGTGTGTGTGCCATGTTTTCTTTGTGCATCAGCATCTGTTAAACCTTTGGATACACAGACTTTCAGTGGCCGAAACACTGTAAGTAAAAAGGAACTAAATCATGCATCTCACCTGCTGCACTGGGGTGAAAAAGTTAGAGGCAAAATGGATGGCATTGAAGAAGAAAAGGAACAGGAATCACTTAGTGGTCTGATAACATATTTTTATACAGAAAAAAATACTGTATTATGTTGTTTTGGTGCAAATATAGCCATAAATCCATTTACCGCCTCAGGAACAGGACGGTTTTCATAAGCATGATGGAGGAAAATGCATCAAATTATGCTTGTCAGTTATTCTTTTTGCAAATCTTGCTAACAAGACTTGATGATTTTTCTTGTTGTTTCCAGTTTTTTTTTTGTTAATCAATAGACTAAATTATGCTCTTATTCATAAATATTCTTTGTTCTAGTCCATGTAGACGAGGCAGTGTGCTGAAACTCTGCATCGACTCTGCTGTTTTCATTATTTCATAATTAATCAGGAGTTGGCTAGACTGAAATAATTTTTTCAAAGCTACATGAGGACAGTATTCTGTACTTTTAGTGAAGAAGTTAAAATTTCAGAAGATTTGTGTGACATGTTGATGCCTGGATATATTTTTATTTGAATGAGTCACACGATTCATTTTGGATGTCTTTCCTCTATAAATTACATTTATATGCTGCTTGTTTGCACTGGCAGTTCACTTATTTTCGAGTCAGGCCAGCATTTGGTTCATCATATGAAAGTATAGCTCATTCCTGCATCCCACAACTGAGAAATATTGCCAAAATTAGCGTTTCTAAGCAGTATTAAGTGTTTATTAATATATCTGTCAATAATAAAGGTGCTTTCAGACAGTGAGTGGATGCTGCCATGGCTGCCAGCTGGCCTCTCCCAGCCATTTAGCAGTGGCATGGTGAGCCAAAGTGTCAGTGGGACTTCTGTTATTTCTTATTTCTGCAGAAATAAGAAAACCTCACTCAACATCTGATTGACATTTGGAACAATGCTAATACCTGAAATTACAAGCTTGGAACAGTATGTTGTGTAGCTTACTTCATGTGTTTAGATAAGGACAGTCGTTTTTTGAAAAACGATCTAATATAGTTGTTATTTCGATATTTATCTCTTAGCGTCCATTAACTATTACTATTTCCTATAAGCCTTATATCTTTGGTATGGCTCGTCAGAAAAGACGAGTATGTGAACGAGTCGAGGGGTCGCACGTACACATTATGTAATAACAGCAGGACAGATTGAAACATTACTTTAGAGGAGAACATTGGTGAGTTTTGTGGATATGGAAAAAACAAGTTACAATGACTTTACTAACGTTAACAAAGATTTCAGTTTCTGTTGTGGTGGACCTGATTTATCTTAGAAGTAAATCTCAGTAACATACTTCATTTTTCAGAAAGACCAATTAAAGAAAAGCTGAATGAGAGATTACATTGAGTTACAGAAGCTAGTGGAACAGAAAAGCTGTCTGAAAGCACCTGAATGCTTCTTCCTGTAAAGCATCTGTAACTATTGTATACACAGATGAGGGATACAGAACGACATAGCTGTAATCAGATTTATTAATATATATTCATACATAGACAAATCCTTGGTTGAATATAAAACACTGATTACTTTAGTCCTGCCAGTGTTACATTGCCTTCCAGTACATCTTAGAATCCATTATCCATATTTTCTAATATACTTTTGCTCTTTTAACCCCATCCTTAACACTACTACTCACCAAAAGACATTAAATGTTCTGCAGTCTTGTTTATATCCTGCTTTTGTGAGCAATTTTATTATTTTATTTCTTTGCATGCATACAAGCACTTTGTAACTGTGGTTTTAAGTGCTCCATAAATGCATCTTACCTTCTTACCTTCTGATTTTATATTTACTTTAAATACATTTTCATGCAAAAAACCCCAAAATAAAACAAACAAACTAAAAAAAACGACAACCCATAAACAGAATGTTTGGAAAACTTTCTGTCTATTTTCCGGGAAACAGGCCTATTTGAAGGAGGATGATGCTGACTTAACAGATACACAGCCAACCACTGTGGAGAGATCGCTCACAGAAATACAAGAAAGTGACAGATACCGTCTGGCCCACAGAGAACTGTGTACAGACACAACATCCGACAGAGTGTTTACATTATCTCATCTTATCAACTTATGTTGCTTCTGAGGAGGCTACACCAAGAACCTGCATGAATCCTATACATCTACCATACAGCCAATGTTAGAAGGACATTTTTAAAAAAAAGACACGCAAGGAGAATCCTGTTGAAGACAAGGTACCTCTTGGCTGTCTCTTATCCACCTGAGTTGTTGTATTTTATATTATTTCTCTCTATAGTGTTTAATGGAGTCTGACTGTGCTTCCAGTTTGATCAGCCGATGAACTGCATTGATTTATTGATGCTACACCAGCAAAAACAATGCTGATGTCAGGACAAGGTTAGACAGATATTCTTCTTACAAATTTTAAAATCATTGTATCCCAGGCTTTTATCACTTTCCCTCCAGGATCCCCTGTCTGCTCACCATTAAAGAAGTTTAATTTTAAATATACCAACAAACTGTGATGCACTGTGTGTTCTGACACCTTTCTATCAGAACCAACATTAACTTTTTCAGCAGTTTGTGCTACATTAGCTCGTCTGTTGGATCAGACCATATGGACTAGCCTTCACTCCCCTCGTACATCAATAAGCCTTGGTCGCCCATGACCCTGTCTTCGGTTCACCACTTTTCCCTTCTTGGACCACTTTTGATAGGTACTGACCACTGCAGACTGGGAACATCCCACACGAGCTGCAGTTTTAGAGATGCTCTGACCCAGTCGTCTAGCCATCACAATTTGTCCCTTATCAAAGTCAATTAATTCCTCATGCTGCCCATTTTTCCTGCTTCTAACACATCAACTTTGAGCACATAATGTTCACTTGCTGCCTGATATATCCCACCCACTGACAGGTGCCATGATAACCAGATAATCTGTGTTGTTCACTTCACCAGTCAGTGCATTCCGTAATGTTATGGCTGATGGAAAATCAACCATAAAACAACATTTAATGGAATTTCCTGATAGTCTTCTCATATTTGTTTGATTATGTGAGAATATTTTTAATAGTTAACAATTCTTTCAGATGTGAAGTACATAATGTTAACCATACAGACTACAAAGTAATTGCTCTGAGTGGTTGTATAGACATGCATTACCATCTCCATTGGACTGGACGGGATTCTTGGGTACTGGCGCAAATGTTACCCAGGACAGCGGTCATGACCCCTGCAAGGGTATTTTCCCCAGGAAAATGGAGCAGAATTCAGCAAAGAGAACAATGGGATGATTTCTGGTGTTCAGCCGTTATAAGTATATGGCGGTGGTCCCCAACCTGAGGGTCAGCACACCCGAAAGGGGTTACAAAATATTTCTCAAGGGTCCTGAGATGATTCATGAGATAACAAAAAATCTAAATCATTTTCTTTTACACCAAATTATGTTTATTTCTCATACTTCTCTATAATCACTACTATTTTTCTTGTGATATACTGAATAGGTTTATAAAAAGTTTTTTATTATACACATTCAGTGTAGAAGAGAGGGTCAGAAGAGGACATTGCTTTTGCTACAAAATGTCTGATTTCCAGAATCACAAGTACAATCCCAAGGAACCCAGATTACAAAATGCTATAATTTTTCACACATTTTGTATATTGTTTAGGCTGTGAAAACAAACCTTAACCCAGCAATAAAGACGCCAAATTGGATATCTAAATGTTTTACCAACCTTGACAAAGTTTGTTTTCTACACTTTCTGTTTTTTTAAATCCCACAAGCACATGTATAACTCATTACAAGGACGCGCCTTGGCTCGGTCACCGCTCTACAAAACTATGAGGACAGTTTCCTTGCCATCAGAGTAAATAACAGAGCAAGGTTATTTTGCAAGTCACAGTGTTGTCCTGTCGAATTAGGAGATAAAACACACAATTTTAGGAGCAGGAGGGGAAAACAGACAGAACAGGTGAGGTGCTATATTCATGGTCAAAGCCTTGTGTTTGTGTTTTTAAATATAAAACTCAGATTGTCCCCCAGGGGCTTCCTGTGAGTCAAGGAGAGCTGAAGTAGATAAGCCTAATGACTCCCACACTTCAAAGCAGACTCATTTAAATATTAAATTATACCACATCATTAATTAAAAAAAGGAAGGAATTGAATGGGCAGAGTTTTAAGCAGCAGATGTTATAGATGACAGTGAATCCAAGGCCACAGACAGAGCGACACAAACACATAAAGAGAGGGAGAGAGAGAGGGTAGGAAAAACATAAACACGATAAACACTAATTAGCTACTCTAATTGAAGTGCACTCTTAAAGTAATTACTAGGCAGAGGAAGCAGTATTTACATTCATAAATAATCCTGACAGCATGGGGAGCCACTGCAGGAGGACAGTCCCTCTTCTCTCCTTTGGGTGCGAGGAAGGTGGGCTTCCCACTCTATAAATCTGTCAGTCACCAACAAAATCAGTTAGAGTTTACTGCTAATGGCTTTGTACAAAAGTTGATTTGTAAACATTAAATCAGCGACTGCCTGCCCTGAAAAACAAATGTTGTGGGTCTTTAAAAAATCTTTATACGAGCAGTTATTGGAATATGAGAGAAAATCAAACTGTATATCCCTGTGGAATAATCTCTTCATCACACAGTAAACTTATTCTCATATGAGTCTCAGGTCTTAAAGACTACTTCAAGGCATTGTGGGCTGCTTCCCACTGTGGCTTTTTGTTTGTGTATTATCACTTTTTACTAAAATATACCTATGCGACCACAGTTACCAGCAGGCAGAGAAAATGTGTTGAATGCATGTTTCTGTCTTCTTCTAATGAGCTCATTCATTAACACAGCATAATAACAGTAACCCAAAGAGGGAAAGGGAAAGATTTTTTTTTACTGCATAGCAATGGCCATTATGTATAATGTAACATTAAACAACCACAGGATAAATATATAAATATCAAATGAAACATTCCAGTGTGGTATGTATGACACACACACACACACACACACACACACACACACACACACACACACCTAAACTCTCCTAGAAACATGATTTCACATATGCAATGTCCAGTTTGGATAGGAAATATTGCTGTTAAATGAGAAGAGCCGGATAAGCCGGAGATGACACATCAATCAAATGACAGCACAGAGTCTTTGTCTCACACATCTTCCTGTCAGTTAGTCAGCCCACGCAGCGGAGAGATGGATATTTTGACTTCAGCATTGTTATTTATAAAGGTGATAGGTGGCAGAGAGAACTTGGATAGATCTAGCCACTGGCAGCCAAACAGTATCAAAAAATATAGCTGTGTTTTTAGCAGTGACCTTCCCCAGGACTGCAAAATCAAATCAGAAAATCAAATCAGTTATTATATTACTTACTCAGTTCATTATCAGGAACATTTTGTAACTGTAACACAAAACATACGCTTTATTTTCATTAGTATTAGAAATCACGTAGTATCATGACCTATTTAGTTGAATGTAATACCATATTTTGTTTACATGGCAAACACATATGAGTTATGAGTAAAACTAAGAGCTATGCTAGCGGCTCTGTGAGCCCTGAGCTATATGCTAATGTTAGCATGCTAACATGTGCACAACGACAATGCTTATATGCTGATGTTTAGCAGATATAATGTTTACTATGTTCATCATTGGTGTCTTAAAGTACCAGTGTGTAGAAATTAGTGGCATAGTGGTGAAGTTGCAGATTGCAAATGAACACTGCTCGCATCTGTATTTTCCAGGTCGTGGGAATGAAAATGGGCTGTGGAGTCTGTAGGAGAAACTGTTATTCTATCTACAGCCAGTGTTTGGTTTGTCCGTTCTTGGCTACTGTAGAAACATGGCGGTTTAACGTAACTCCATGAAAGGCGTCCTGTGTGTCTGTAGATAAGAACTGCTCATTCTAAGGTAACAAAAAAACACAACAATTCCTTATCCAAAGCATTACCCTTTTAACCTTTTCTCTGCATCATCTCCATGTTAATTGCCACTTGATCTAAGTGAACTTCATAATTTCATTGGACTTTGGATGCCTTGACATATGTATTAATGAACTGGTTGTCAGGTCGACAAAAGCTGCAGGTTTTCATTTAACTGACTTACAAACTCTGGCTGTCGGCCTCCCTCAGTTAATTTGTGTCTTTGCTGTCCCTTATATGTATGACCTAATTAATTTGTCCTCTTTGAATTGTTCTCATGGCTCCGCCAAACAGCACAATGACTCCTCAGCGGGGTTGGCCTTCATGAAATAGCCTTCTATTAAGTTGTCACTTATCAGCCAGGGGGAGCTGCAGGGGGTAGAAAGTTTTTCTATTCAAAATAATGTATGCTCACACAGAGGCAAAGTACATGGAAGATGGTGTCCTGCTGAGAAGGTATACAAGTCTGAGATGTGCCATTAAACATTCCTGTTGTCACAGAGAATTATAAAGCAAAGGCGGTTGAATTTATAGATTTTCTCAGATGCCATCAGTCATGCAGAGGAGACAAGCTTCGGATGACCCCAATAAAATATTACGTAATTTAAAAAAAACACATTTTGAGTATAGAGTCGAGAACTTTAAATTATATTTAAACAGTAAACTGAAGAGATATCCTTCATTTCCTTCTTATTATTCCCACAAAGAAGAAATCACTCCAGGCTTTTCATCAATCTGTTTTCATATTTAACATATTACAACTCTTCAAATGGTTTCTAATTAGCTCCTCCAGACTGACTAGCCAAACAAAAGGCCGCAATACAAAAAGAATCAAGTGCAATGGATGTTTAAGCACTGTAAGGGTGAGTTGAGATAATGATTTCAGTATTAAGGGATTCTTCAGATGTCTGAGGAGGCAATGATTCTGATTCAGTGACAAGTTGAAATCTAAAGCTACACTTGGTGTATAGAAAGACTCCAGAGGGAGTGAGAGGAGAATTAACCTGCAGTCAGGTACCACTGACAGATTGCGACCTATATGCACATTGTATCTATATACTGAGGCTTAGTTAAGCACAGAGGAGAGAGGGAGCAATTCTCAGGCTTCTAACAGTGATTTGGGTGCTCGTATTAAGTATTAAGTTTTATGAAGCATGAATTTCATTTTCTAATCTATTTGATTTATTACCCCCTGTGGATCTCTGTGAAGATGTGCACTGTGTGCTGGTGTTTATTGTTTTAGCACATTTACCACACCAGTCATTTTAGTCTGAAAGGGTTTTAGGTTGATTAACAGGTTCTTCTTTAAATGTTTGGGGGCCATTGGTTCCAGGTCTTTTCAACAGGATACTATAATCAACAGACAGTCGACCCGTGTTTAAGACAGAGCCTTACTCTAACTCTTCCCTGTGCTTTATGGACGTCACACTGCTTCTTCTTCAGCATTGTCTCTGAGAATGAATTGTTAATGCAGAATATTGTGTATGAATATAGAATGACTGAAACTGTTGTTTCAGAGTGCGACCCAAAACTTTATAAAATTATGTTGAATTGACAAATCCCTCTAGTGGCCGTTGTTCTGTAGTTATGACAGGAGCAAAGGAGGAAGTCAGGTGATGTTATTATAGAGCAACAAAGTCCATAGAGAGATGAATCAGGTTGGATAGATGGGTCAAGAAAATATTGGAATTTAAAGCCCCATTATGTACTTTAAAATAACAGCTTCAAATTATTTTGATGCTACACTGACTTAATTATGGTGAATGATGTCTGTTCTTGTACTTTGTAACTTTGGGCTCCATGTCAGGACAAGTGCTTAACACTTTACAGTACAGTCAGCAACTATGTCGTTGATTTTGGAGAACTAGATCATATTTTATGGAGAAAATGTTCTGCTGTTTTCCTTCTGATATCGTCCGACTGCTCTGCCTCAACTTTCTGTTATTTACAGAGTTTCCTGATGGACAGAAAGCTGTACTTGTTGCTAAAGTTAACTGCTTGGGTAGTTAGCTCAGTCCGTGCAGTCTGGACTGGAAGCTCAAAGAACTGGGGAAGCGTTAGTAAATTTACACAGACAGCAAAGGCAAGAAGCCACCAGACAAGAGTAAATCCCGGCTTTTAGTTGTTGGTAAGAGCTTTGTGAAATAAAATGCTGCAGACAGACGGCGAGCCTTCTTGGTGTTGGACTGGTAAATAATATTAGCTGACTTGCTATGTCTTGTGTTGTTTAACTTGCTTGATGTTTGGCTGTGTTAGAAAAGTTTAGATTATTAAACATGAAGCTTGAGGCACGCTCAAGGGTTTAAGGGGCTGACCATGTAATCGCAACGTCTTGTTTGCGATCGGCTAGAGAGCTCTGTTGCTTTTCATTTCTTGTCAGCTCTCTACTGTTGACCCTTTAAAAGTCACATTACACTTACATCCAATGAATATTTGCTCAATCTGCCATTCAATTCTATGGAACCTGAGCACAGTGGACAAATTCAAGCAGGGGTTTCCTGTGTTGGTTCAATCTCCTACTGGCTCTGATAGACTCAAGGTTCAGAGTTCATCAGTTTATTCATCAACATAAAAGAACGGTTGGCCAATACATGGCAAAGTGCTTAAAAATGGAAAATATAGCATATGCCATCAACTTCTTTAGTACAATATTATACCACCACAAAACTGCAGCATTGCTCTTACAAACTATTTACCATTATCACTCTGATGTGATTTATTTATATCTTGCATTGGAACTCTTTGTTAAACAAAATACTAATGTGACTGTACTGAACTGCTGTTCATACTGTTAATATCTTGCCAGCATATTCATATACAGTATATATCTATATTGTTATTTTTTATATCCCTGTACATATGTACATACTCCATGCACTTTACTGCTTTTTGCACTTCTGGTTAGATGCTAAACTGCATTTCATTGTCTTAGTACTTGTACTTTGTGCAATGACAATTAAGTTGAATCTAATCTACATCTTGCACGGTTGCTCTTGAGATCAAAATTAAGGCAGAGTTTGAAGATGGGTGTGATCCTACCCATGACTACTGAGTACTCAGGTAATAATGTAGTAATGATGACTGAGTATTCATGGGCTGAAACATCAACACGTTGACAGCTGGTGTGATCCCATTGTGAGAGTTTTTAAAAAATATATATTTTAACAAGAATTCTTTTATATTTTTATTCTTGTGACTATGCCTTTGAAAATAACAGAATGCGAATCAATACACACAAAGAAAAAAATGAAATAAAATAATAATTTGAACACATTATGTTCCGTCATCATGCATCCTCTAATGAGGCAAACATTTATAGATCTCAACATCTGACAACTTAAATATAATAGAGGAAGGAAATAATACAGGATCCATCCTCCAGTAATAGAATTCCACGCTTCTTCTTTTCATTTAAATGCAATTTGGTGTCTCAATCAGAGGAAATGCACTCAAAACAATAAGTGAATGCTTCACTCAGATGAGAAAAGAAAAAGCTGCTTTTAATCAATTCAGTCCGCCGATGAGACAGCAGCTTTTTAAAATTCTTATTTCTTTCATACTTTTGGCCATCGCTCCACAGTTATGATAACATTTTATTCACCAGTCTCATTTCTGATACATGGGACTGTAGCAACTCACCAGCTTTTCAACAGTAGGAACAGAAACATGACACATCAGTGAGAATGGATAACTGAAGGAGAACACTGAATTTACATCCTGAACTGTCCATTTCAGCTGTCCATAAGACTTTCTTTAGAGCTATTTCCTTGTTCAGCGTTGGCCTGTGCTGTAGTTTAGTCAGCCAGGAAACGAGGATGCAGGGTATGCAGAGTTGTGATTTGGCATGTAGTCTCTGACCTCATCAGACCCCCCCAAAAAATACACTAAGATCAGCACTGAGGAGATTGGGAAATAAGAATAATTCAATTTGCTTTATATACAGACAACAGGTAAGCAGAATTTTCTAAGTGAGCCAACAAGGCTCCTAAAACCACTGCAGGGACTCTAAACCCAGCATGCACCTGATTTGCAGCAACAAGCTTAAATATGGAGCAAGTAATTATTTTACTTAAGCACATTATCACAAAAATGCACAGTTTGGGGCAGACATATTTCTTCTGAAATCACTACATGGATATAAATTTAAGCTGAGCAGCATAAAACATAGAGGAGTTCATCAGTTTAACACAAAGAATACTATGAACTGACACATAAACATTGTTTGTAATATGGTCTGTGTCAATAAAATTTACTTTCAAGCACAAACTAAGATACTCAAATGGTTTCACTTCAATGTGACGACAGTCTTACATAAAAAATACAATACTAAATCAATCAATCAATCAACTCAACATATATCTGTGTTCATGTGGGTGTAATTTCAACCTAAGGTCCATTCATTAGTTGTTGTTTTTCTCTCAACCACATGTGCTCACAAACACTAATGGAGTTAAGACTAATTTGTCACACATGATCCCAAGGTGAAAAATACATTTCTATTTTCAAAGAAATTCAGAAGCAAAGGAATCACTTGCATCACTGCTGCTGTGGGAGAGCCTGCAGCTTCAGCAGCCTTGTAGTTACCCACAGTATAATTCGTGAAAATAACCTCAAAGGATTACCAGGATACTTTGAGAAGCCTACCCTCCCAAACAGCATGTACTCTATATATAACTCTTAATGATATACAGTATGTAGCCTGCACAATGCACGCAGCGATTCTCCTATTAAATATGCCGTTGCCTTTATGGACTCCTAACAGGTTTAGAATTTTTGACTTTTCGACATTATTAGATGAACAAAAAGCTAATCATTCTGTGCCTATTTATTTATTATAAGCTGTTACATGCATTCATTTATTGCTCTGTGTTATTATAAAGGTTTGATGACCCCATGAAGCTGCAGTTAACTTCCAGTCACTAATCACTTATTTAGTGATCAGACTCTGTCTCTTTAAACTCTGTGTCACACTGTGTACAAGCACAGAGTGGATTCTTCCCTCAAGTGTGAAACCGAATTGTAAATACTGAATAAAAGAAATTTACACAAGAGCTGTGAATCATTGATGAGCAGCAAAAGGCAAATACAGAAAACTTAACTCAACAAGTGGTGATTCTTTTAGTGTGTTTCTGCATGTAATAAGGAATGGTGAAATCAGAGATACTTTTTAAATAATACGGATATAAAGAATCAAGTGGGGAGAAATGAAACGTAAGGTAACAATCTTTCAAATGCAGGTGAGCTCACTATAAACTCAATTGCACAACAAACATTTGTTGTAAAATGGCCATGAGAGAGTGAAGAGTAAATGACTTGCAACATAAAGCAAATTGGAAGTTTAAAAATATTATTATTATTTTTGATGAGAATATCTCCATTATTTGTTGATTAAGATAATATCTTGAGACACCCATCTGTTTACACAATTTATAACAGCCTGAAACATTGTTTTTTTGTGAAATACAACCTCAAATGTGCAGGAAATGTTACATCTGAAATGTCAAATATCAGAATGTGAAAAATTCTTTGCTTGATATATCTGAATTTCTAGTCGGCAGTCGACGATGGCAGAAGTATCTCCTCACTTGTCACTGTCAAACATTCATTTATCAATGCAAATAACTCAAGCTCAAACTTGTCATACACCGGTGCTGTATGCATTTAACTGAACAGTTCCCTCTTCACACACTGAGCTGGGAAATACAGCTTAATCTTCTCCAAGGCTGTGGTGTATCCCACTAGTCATCTTAACCCCCATGCAGGGCATGTGATTGAACTCTCCTGGGCGCATGTGAGGTGCAAGAAGCATGGAGCGCCAAGGTCCAGAAGCCACCCTGTGGCCTCCAGACAAGCAGGGCGCAGGTTAATGAAAACATCAAACAACTCCCCATGGAGCTTAGATGAATAGAAAGCTGCCACGACGATCACAACCCCCTCAGGACCCAGCCTAAAAAATGATCCAAACAAACAATAATCTGCTATTCAAGCAAACACAAACAGCACATTTGTAGAGGACATACAGTACAACGCACTTCATCTTCTTTATGCTCTCACACAAAATGGAAATCTACCTAATGAAATTATCTCCCACCTAGCTTTTAAAAATAAAAGATGATTTTCTCCCTAAGAGAAAGAAATGTTCGGTGGGCTTTTTATGCAAATATCTATAAATAAATATCCTCCTATTCTTTCAGTCCATTATCTTCAACAACTCATTTTCAAGTGGGTGGTTACATTCTATAAAAGCTCAAAAAGTTGAAATGAAACAAAATATATGTAGATTTTTATTTCTATGCTTTATCTTCTATGCAATTAGGGTATATTACATAATGCATTTTTAACAAGTTTAATCCCATGAATAAAACCTACTGAATGTCCTCCCACAATATCTGTCCCACTTAATGTAAGTGTGTCACTGAAGCACCTATCACTTGCACTACTTGTGTAGTACAGTGCATATGGACTAATGAACATTATGTGAAGAGCTGCATATGCTTTATGATGAGGAGAGCTGTGTGTGGAGTAGGCAGTTTTATAGTCTCATTATGTCAGCGTACAATTGTGTCTTGATAAATCAATTAACAAATAAAAGGAAAATTGTAAAACAACTAGCCTTTCACTTCCAAGCGTTGCCTTTGTGTTTAAAATTACACTGCAATTGGAACATTTAAATTGCAAATTCTTTAGCACAAAATTCAGTATTTCTTTTTCTAGCTTTGCATATTTTGACTCCAGAAGCACAAAATCAATTTCTCAGGACATTTTCTTTGATCAAACCAGCCTACATCAGAGCCACACAAAAGCTTCTTTTTATAGTGATTATGCAATCATCCATGTGTGTGTAGGGGTGGCACTACTTAGAATCACCAATTATACAGTATACAATGGACTTGATGTATTAAAAAAATGCAGTACAGCATATGTACAGTTCTTCATCAAGCTACTCAGAGCTAACAACAAGAAATAAAGCATTTTGTTCAAGTATATATGAAACACTCCTTGTCAGTCACGCATGTGAACAATTTCACTTTATGGTAAAGCTTTAAGGGGTAAAAAAAAACCCTGAATAACACTGACAATAATAATATGACAGTATGTGGCCTCAAACATCACAATCAGATCATCTAAATTTTGACAGATCACAGTAGGAAAAGCACAGGTGTAAATAACACCTGACGATGACTGAATTCCATTTAGCTGCTTCAGTTTCAAGGTCCTGCTACTGTGGATTCTGGCTCACTGTCTCGGCTTACTGGGACACTTGAATAGAACAAACATAACACCTATATAAGTCATAATGCGTGCTGTGAAAAAGGCCTATTGCTTTAATATTCCATTTTTAAAAAAATATTCATTTCTGATCCATTGTTATAGACTATCGTCTTTTTCCTGACTATTTAGTTTGTCTTATAGTTTTACTGTATTACTGGTCCTGTATAATCCGTTGGAGTTGAAATAATTTTTATCTATTTTTTCTTCTTACATTGTGCCATCCCACTCTTTTTCAGACTGAGCAGTGAGACAAGGTCACTTAGCAAAGATTGTTATGAGACAGATTGTGCAGAAGCACAGAAACAGCTACTGTTGATGTTCACAGGGAGAGGACATTATTAAAGCATGGATTATCACTTTCACCTTGTGGCTGTACCTTGGGGACAAATTCCCGCTGCCCTCTGTGGTTATTGGTCACTCTAGATTGTATCATTTCATTCAACTAAGTGGAAGTCAATCTGGGACGCTTACTTCAGACCCCTTTAGCTGCGGAGGAATGGGTAGTTATGTGAGTACAGAAATACCTTTGTAACACATAAATCAACCCTGCAACACTCTTGCGAGACACCATGCTTTTTCTTAATTATTCCCATTAGCAGCTGAAGCGTCTGAAGCATGTATCACTGTCTTTGGAATCGACTCAGCAGATTCGCCAGGATGTGAGTAGTGACTTTTAGTAGTACGTGGAGGTTGTTATCAGTGTCTTTGCAGAGGAGAAAAACAAATGGGATAATATTCATCCATGTCTAACAAGGACCTGAGCATTAATAGTTGTCTGTAATTCTTGAAATCAAGTTTGTTATGAGTATCAATACTTGTCAATAGAGAGCGTTGGCTAATGCAGACAAACCAGATGCACCTGATACAACCTCAGGGATAGTATTTGTTTTATGGAGAGGACAAGGAGTGCATGACATCTCTTTCTCCCTCCACTGGTTAATGATCTTACTCATGTGGAGCATGGCAATCAATAGGAACACAGAAGCTTTAGTTTCCAGTGGTGCAAAATTGACTGCAAGATTTATTTAGTTAATTAGCAGGAAGAGAAAAAAAAACAATAAAAGATGCAATCGCCCCGTCCTCATCGTCTTTCTCCTCTTCACATTCTCTCTCCATTACATCAAAGACTTAATAATTGCCTGCAAGCTTTCTGTGTGGAGAATACAAATAAACATTGGATAATGATGATACGAGATAGGAAAACATGGCCACAGTCTATCTCCTTAATAACAGACAAAAACGCAATTTTGGTTGTTTATTTAATAGAATGATTATGATCAAAATCAAGTGGTAATGGCATTAGTGACTTCATTTTGCTGATAGCAGTGTTGGCCTGCAAATAGATTACGATGTTTGTGGCTGGATACAGAGGCCAATTAGAAGAATGCAATGACTGTTATCTACTTATATAGTATCAAGTGATGTTAAAACTCTGATTCTTGATTTCTTTTTAATTGGTCGCAAGTATTTATTGTTTGTGGAATACATTTGTAATTTCATTTTGAGATAAATAAATTGTCACTGGAGCCGACGCTGAAAGTCATCCTCCCTCTTAAATGTAGAATCATAATTCGAATAAATAAATAAAATAAGGAATATATTAGCGATGGTTAGTTTGTTTTAAAAAAGGGAGCTTAATTGATTAATATGGGATTAGTGTGGCAAACCAGTGTTTCTCTAGCTAAACTAAATCCAATGTGAAGTGAATGCAGGAAGTTATTGAGAGTGAAACAGTGTGGAAAAAGACTGTGATGTTTGAAGCTCAGGAAAAGTAAGTGTACCTTGACGTAAAATTATTTTGTCAGATATCTTTATTAGTGTGTTGTGTGACCAATCTACTGACCCGTTAACCTGTTTGCCACAGCTTAGAGCATTGAAAGCTACCCCGGGGAGTTTTTGACCACTAGTTATGTTATGGAGCTCTGTTTCTACGTGGGGTCCTTGTTTTGTTTGTATCATGCACGCACCAGTGGTGTGATATAGAGTACATGACTGGCAATGGTTTAACTCTATTCAACAAGTGGCAGAAACAGGCCAAGAGACACTGCAATGTGCCAAAAAAGCCGAAGCCACAGTTTGTAACCAGTTCAATTATTTATAGCTATTTTCATGTTTTCTAAACCATATCTTTGTTGCTATTTTTGAAAATGAATATTCCTTTAAACCTTTAACTGATTTTTTTGGGGGGGGGCAGCAGTAACAAGCTGTAAACAAAACAATGACATTATCTTTTTATGAAGTTAATATAGTGACTTACAGTTGTTTACATACACATCCAGCACATACAGAACAAGTTCATATTTATTTGGAGTCAATCTGGTGACCTGATGAACGTCCGATATTAACTCTCCATTTAGCCCTGTTATGGTTTCCACCAACTCCTGAGGGAAATATCCGTCCCTTCTGCTAAAGGATAATGTTCACTAGTTGCTAACTCTGTCTGTCTGTCTGTCACTTGGTGCTGGGCAAGAAGCGTTGTGTGGCTTTTTGGCTCAAAAAAGCTGCCTGCTGCAGCTTGAAACAACAAATGATGAGAGCAGTGAGACTTACACAGTAAAACTAAAACAAATGAATGGAAATACACTAAAATGCTTTGTAGAGCTCAGGGGAACTGCATAATTGGGTGATAATTCACTGTGGGTTTATCAACACAAGAAACACATTTCACATTACAGTCATTTGATCCATTGTTAATATAGAAATGTTGATTAAAGCAGCTTTGAGGACATATTAAGGCTCAAAATAGAAGTTTGTTTGGGAATTTATTTCCCTTGACTGACAGATCTCTCAACAAGACAAACACTTGAAACAACTTGTGTTTGCAGTCTCCTGACAGTGACCTCTTGTGGGCGTGTGAATAAGCGTAATGTACCATAATGTCTTAGGGGGAGGTTTCAGTGGACTGCTGGGCAGAAAAAGTGTTTCCCCAAGGCTTTGTCCACATGTATACAGATTTTTAGGGTATTAAGATAGAGCTTTTTGAAAAACGCCTTTTCAAGTGCAGGTTTTCCAAAACACCAGTTTGTGTGTATTTGTGTAACTGAAGAGGTGGCAGATCTGAAAAACCACTTGTTGGTCAATCTGGGGGTACAACGATTAAATTTGGAGGACTTGTTGCATTCAGCATATAAGATACTACTTGTAGCCTGTTCAATCCACCTTAGCTACACCCAAATTAATTTTATGCCTGTCTGATTGGTGTTTGGATAGTCCCTCAGTAAACAGGAGCTTCGTAGCCAGTATCCCAGGCTGGAATTTGATCAGCCTGACTGCAGTGGCACACATCTCCACGTCAGGTCTCTCTAGAGGAGTGTTAGCATCTCGTATAGCACCAAGGTGACTCCTACTGTGTGCTGCTATACTGAATGCAACCCTGTGATAAGATAAGAGAGGGGCATAGAGTTACTGCCCCAGAGATACAAGCTAAAGAGGAACAAGCTTAGTAAGCACAGCACTTAGGTCCTATCTAATGCCTGTGTGAGAATTTACCATGGTGTCAGTCTATTCATAGGTTTCCTCAGGTCTATCTGAGAATCACATCGAAAACAGCAGTATAATGAAATGTCAGTCAAAAGTGTAGGTTTGGTTGGAAAACTTACATTTGAACTTTAGCTACAGCGTTACGCACAGGTAAATGTGCTGCTGGGTTAAAAACAACACAGACACCAGTCTAATTCATATCACTCTCAAGTAATTATTTTTATCAGTGTTATTGTTATTTGTATTTTCTTTGCAACAACTAATTCTTACCTTAGAATGAGCCATTTATATCTTTAGTATATGTAACCTTCTGTTTGTGTTTTCCAAGCGTTTCACTTTAGTTTAGACTATAGTCATGCTTGGAAAGGGAGGGTGAAGTGAGTGAGCCAAAATCTGCAACTACAGGGCTAGATGCTACTAAATCCCACACACTGGTCCTAAAGCTATTTACATATCTGTAATACTAATAGATGCAACACATACATTTTAAAATGTACCATATGGGTTTGTAGCAGCAAATAAGTGATGGGTTATTTTGTCTTCAATCTTCCTGTCTACACCTGAAGTGTGTAGTTTGAAATTTGCTGCTTCTGATCTCATTGCGACTACATTTGAGTTAATATCTGACCTGATTTGTAATATAACATACAGCCTGGGGGAGAACATTGTCCACTATTTACATAGCTGCACTAATTAGATCAGTTCTCTGTCCACACAGCAAGCATCTTACTGTTACAACAGGATGCTGACTGGACAGAATGCATTAGTATTTGTGTTTTTATGTGATTATAACAATATGATAACATAACAGAAGTTGTTTGTTATTCATCCAAAACAGTAAATCAGTAAATATATATATTATATTACATCCTTGCATTTTTATTCATGTTGATAAATCAGATCCAACGAAGCAAAACACTTCTGGTTTCATTGTATGTGAAGAACACAAATAATGTTAAAGAGCCTGTATCATAATACTGATAAGTAAATCATCAGTGCTCTTTAAAATGTTCACCATAGAAATAGCTACTGACACACCACTAAGCAAGTTGAACTACTGTTGTTGAAAGCTATTAAGTTATTGCAGTACTTTCCACTGTTTCTTGTCCTTAATAATTCTCATACAGTCCCTGAAACTGCTTGGCAAAGCGCCCACAAACAAGTACAAAAACTAGTTCTGTTTTGTAATCAACGATATTTGTGTCCAAGTACATGAACCAGTGGATGTTTTGCAAAGTATAACTCAGTAATTCAATAAACTATTTTCACACGTTGTATTTTGGATGGAGATAGTGTGGTTTTCTGAGGTTTGGTGTGATACTGATGATGTAACACATAAAGGCTCTCACTAATTTGGTATATAACAAAAATCACTGCTTCAAACCACAAACTTGAGACACGGAAAGAACCCAGTTTAACTCATGAACACTCAAGGGTGAAGGGAGGTTTAATGTTTCATCTTCTCTCATCACCTCCCACTGTTTTGACTTTTCTCTTACAACAGGAGCTGAAAGGCCAAAAGCAAGAATGAGCATTGTTGCCATGCTTTTACAGTAGCATGCTAATGCTCAGAAAACAGAGTTTGAATTATGAAAGGGCTGATAGGTGTTTTATCTAGACCCCCTGGATGCCCCTGAAATCAAAGCTGAAGGAACACTGTTTGCTGATATGGCTATCATTGTGAAGGACAGCATTTCAGTAAAGTTTGATTTTGTGGCTGTTGTGTCTGGAAGTAATTTTCAAATGCACAGCAGGAACTGATTGGTACCATGGCAGCTCTCGGACAGAACATGTTCGCCTCCTCCAGACAGCAAGAGTATAGCTCAAAATTGCCAGCAGTATAGCACAACTGTGGCAGAGGGTGAGGTGCAGTCAATAAGCCATCTGTCTCTCTGACTGAACCAGAACATCCTTTTAGGATTTCTCTAGTTGTGAACATTGCGTTTAGAGTGAAATCAACATCACACAGTTTGTACTTGGAGTTGAGGATCTGGTTGTGTAAGTGTAGATTCGTATTACAACAGTCTACACTGACAGCCTGTTATTCAATTACTTAAATGAAAAGCAGGGCACCCAGGGGCTTTAGTGCAATTTAATCATGTTTGAAGGGTTTGTTGAAACTTCCCCTGCAATATAACCCTGAGGATTGTCTGGCCAGACCCCGCTTTTCACCATTTCTACCAACAAACAACTAAAATAAATGGGTAACAGCAAAAATTTCTGTAATTTCTTTGCTGTTTGTCAGTCTAGGTTATGCCTCGTACTATTAGTGAAATGATCATACTGTGATGCTCAAAACAAGATGCTTTTTTTGCAATAATAATACAAGTTAAAAGTGTTTTTGTTGCTGTAATGAGTACTGGGACTGAAATTGCCTGTGTTTTAACAGCACAGTGTACGTTTTAAAAACGTTTTAATGTAACTGTCTTATTCTGCATCTGTTTGTTCATCTGTCTGTCAGAGGTGTTATCAAGACACCTCAGATGCAATTTTAGGATACCTCAGGAGCATGATACATCTCCCGACTGCAATCTGGCATTTTCAACATTACAGTGATGAGCCCAAGTAAGCCACTTTTACAGGTATAAACAAGGTGACATATTTGTTAGTGTGAGCTCCACAGGGGCTCTGCATCACTCATGAGGAATGACATGTTTGTTTTTCTTTTGCTATTCTGGCAGAGGAGTGTTTTAGGAGCAGAGAGAGCTGGAAAGGAAATTGCGCTGACAAGCTTTATGCGAAGGTCAACTTATAGTCCTCTTTTCATCTCAACCTATTGTTGATTTTAGTAATAACTTGGATGGCAATTTCTACAATTATATTTGAAAGACTTGCAGTTTTCTGATTTTATCCTGACGTCACATACAATGCACAAACAATTCCAGCATCAGAATCCAACAATTATGGTTCAGAAGTTCTGATTATACAAACCAATTGAGCCAGTGCAAGCAACATACAGTCCACATTCACCATACATAATGACAGATTACGTACCTTGTGCCTCAGAAAAATACTTGAAAGTGTGATAATGACATGCCTTTAGAGTTATTAGTGGATTTCATGCAGTAGGAGCAGCATATCAAAAAAGCGGTTACCTATGCTTATCTCCTCCCAGTGAACAAACAAATAACATGAAAGCAGACTTTTCAATCAATTGATTTTTTTTGCATTATGGTGAATACTTTCCAAAGTCATCACCCTTTCATTTACGCAAACAAATCTGATTCTCATATCCGCACAGCTGCAAAGCCTTTCCAAATCAAGAAGTTGAATATTGGATTATTAGTTTTATTGTTCCTCATAGCGGACTGGCATACACAGGTGCTTTAGCAAAATGACGCTGTTGTGCACCAATAAGAATCAAATTAGTGTTAATACTTGCTTTATCTTTAATAAATATCTATCATGTGCACAGCTATGTGCATTCATAAAAGACACAAGAGTCAGCAGCTGGCAGGCACATTCTCTTCGAGCAGCATTACTCACTAATTATGCTTCACCAGTATGGTAAAGCTGATGTGTTCTGTCTTCACACGTGCACACTATCCTACAAGCACAGAAACACACAACCACTTGGCTCAAATTCATCTTTCTTTCGACTCAACCCAACATCATGCGTATCAAATCACAGATCAAAACAAGTCTATCTCTGACTTATTTCACATAAAAGGGCTGCATTAATGCATAGTGCTTAAATCCACCATGCTTTTAGTGATTCTTCTCAGTTTCTCTAGTTAATTATTGATCTGAGCAATGTTTAGAACCACAAATAATTAACACGCCTGTGTTGTGGCTGTCAGAGTGTAGCAATCACAGCAACATGTCAAAACAATATTGAGGGAAGTCTTAAATTATGCAGTATTGCAATCACACTCATTTACGTGTCCTCTGACCAATTTCGGCTGTGTCAGGAAGGAGCTGCAAGCAAATGCCTCAAACAGGACATGCAGCAATGTAATATAATATCACATAACATACACATAAAGTAATATAACATCACATAACATTGTCATTCTTTGTCCCTCACTCCAGCCACGTCTCCCCTTCCATATTCATTCAGTCCTTGTCAGTTCGCCCCTGGTGCAATGTGTTTTTTATTTTGTTTTTCTGCTTCCGGGCTTCTATAACCTGAACCTGAACAGGACCTGCACGTCTGTCTACCTGCACCAGCCGTCTGAATCAATAAATAATTGAAATCATCCCTCACTTGGAACCTTCACTTGTTGCCACTCTCCCTAACCGTTATGACAAAGATAAAATAATGCAACATAAAATAACACAAAATAATTTACAGTGTTATTATGCAGGATAAGTAGCATGTCAAAACAATATTCAGTGAGTTTTATTATAGTATGAGACCTTTGAAATGGATGGAATAAAAGTAAAATAATCCACTGACACACAAACAATGCCTCAGTCCACGTTTTAATGAATGAATGAAATGCACAACTTCCTTTCATTGTTTCCAAATTGTGCTACAACTGTTGAGGATTACAAAAGAACCTCAGCAAAGCCAAATATTGTATATTATTTTCCATTTTCCTTCATTTTTCTCTCTCTTATATCCAAAGGACATCCTAGTATTCTAGCTGTGTTTCATTATTCACCATTGTTTAATTATTCTTCTTAAAATAGCAAAGCAGGAAACTTTCTTTTTCAAAAAATATAAAAAATAAAAATACATCCTGCTCCTCATCACTAAAACATGCAGATAAAAACATATTCTCTCTTTCTGCTAAAATATGACATCGCCCACTCTGTGTTATATATGTGTGCTTGGCAAATTTTTAGAAATACAACCTAATGTTAATATTATCACAACACATTTACAAACAAGTGATTTTTATTCCCATGTACAAGCAGAGGTGTTACAGTTTTGGCCACAAGCCCATCAACCTACTAGTTAACTTCACTTAAGATAATAATAAAAAACTAAAATGAGGTTAACTGAGGCTGCGTTCTTGCTTATAACATTACACACACTACAACAGCAGCAAGAGCTCTGTACCTTTGATCATTACTGTGATGACTGTCAGGCACTTTGTGAGTACATGTCATTGTCATACACTAACCTTCTGAAATCTGTTTATCTGAGACATCTTTTCTCGTTGCTTCGAGTCATGTTTGAAAATAATTTCAGACTTTAAGAAAGCTCAAGGCGTTACTAACTAATCTGAGCACAGGGAATTAGCATTGCACATGCTGCCATGTCATTAATTGATTGTTTTTTACAGCAGTATAAGTAGATAAAGAGTCCTGACTGGAGTTTAACTACAGTTGTGGTGTCACTCTAACAACAACCATTTTTATGTTTTATGGAGCTAAACAGTTTACTTTATACTATTGAATGCAGTTCTTGTTTCATGACAGAGAGATTTCTGGCAGCCAAGTACTATTTATAGTCGCACCCTGATTTATCTCTCATTTCATGCACAACCAGAACACCAACACTGATCATTTACAGACATGCTGCAGCGATCAGCATTGACAGTCTTGAGGAAGCTTCATCCTAAAATGGACATTAGACAGCTCTAACTGTAAATATGTTTTAGAATAGTACAAGAGTTTATTTGCAACACTAGTTTGATTGATATTCCCTTAAGTGCACAATATAAATATAAAAAAACATGATTTAGATAAAAAATCGTTTTAGATATCTTAAGCCAACACCAGTTTGGTTGATACTCCCTGGGGTGCAGGAAAAAAACATGATTCAGGAAAATAAATAAAAACGGAGATATCTGTTTTGGCAAATCAACCCTTGTTACAAATGTTTTTCTGAAATGTTCTATTTTATGAACAAAATGCAGGGTTGGGATCCGATTCAATTACTAATTAAAAGCTGTAGTCAGTAACCTCATATTATTAGGGTAACCTGAACATAACACCAAATAAATAAAGACAAGAGAAAAGAAATATCCATAAGATGATTTATATTCTATTAGACAGAACAATGTGACCTTAGAAAAGAAAATGGAAACCAAAAATGTGTGTTTTTGAAGAAAAACATAAACCTTTCACAACTAGAAGGCAGATTTGCATTGTGCTGTGATGTTGTTGTTTTCTGCCTAAAAGACAAAATAAAGGTGAGCTTTCCGGCCAGTGAATTCTGTTTTCACTAGAGGTCATGATAATAAATTGGCAACTGTAAGATTAGCTATCGTTTCACTCAAAAGACCAGAGAGGTGTTGTGAGAGTCATAAAGACTCATGTGCATGGTATAATGTTCTCTCTTTTTAAATGATTTTAAAATTGTAATCCTGCTAATAATCCCCACTTTACTAGATGTAACTATAATCTGAATACGTCTTTTTTTCTGTTACATTACAGAATGGGATTTTTTGTATCCTGATTACTTAACTCTGTTACATGTCATTTGTTACTCCCCAAGCCTGATAAGAGTTAATCCACTAAACACAACATTCATTGTTTTAGATTTTCTTTTGTTTTTGTATTACTATCCATTATTTGTGTTTTAACCATAAATGTTTGTTAAAGAATGAATTAGTTTGGAATCCAAAAAAGGCTCTTCCAGCTTTGGTTGACGCAACATGAGTAATCCGTGTTGCCTACACCAAATCAAGTAAGCAGTTTGCATAAGTGGGGTGTTAAAGGTCTAACCCTAACCCACACACAACCTCCTTCACTTATGTTTGGTTGTCTTCTGTTGGGCTCATGAGTAGGTTGCAAACAGAAGTAGCAATGTAGGTCATGTCAGATCAGATTTCTTTTTGAGATGTGATCTATTAGTAGCCTAACGATGCCCCAGATCAACAACATTTCTTTGTCTGGACTTTTATTGCAGCACCCTGTGCTTCCTTAAGGGGACATACGATGGCTTTAATTTGACTTCATATTGCATGATTCACTAGTTCTCCTTACACTCACATTACATTTTTATTTCCCCCCTAGTTACTGTTGCTATACATTTCAAGTATTTTGTTGGAGCATGGAACACATGCAGTTAATTCTGATAATGATGGCAGACATACAATTTTTTATTTTTTCTTGTCTTTGTCAGTTTTGTTGGCTGAAATGATGCCTGTCGCTGTCCAATTTTATCAGCTGTAGCGAACTAGCTGGCTAATCAAGCTAACATTTGCTCCATCAGTTGGATGAAAACACTGCACTGATTGACTTTTTAATGTCAAGTCAACTCAAGTCACAATTTTATTTCTATAACCCAAAATCACAACAATATTTGCCTGTACAACATTCAACACCCTCGAATCGGGTGAGGAAAATCAAAAAACATTTTAAGAGGGAAAAAATTGAAGAAACCTCAAAAAGAGCCAAAAAGGAGGGGTCTCTCTTTCTTTTTTTTTTTTTACAATATTTTACTGTTTCAAGCTCTTGTAAAAGGGGCCTTAAATATGTGTGATAGCTATACATATACATACATAGATAGATTAGATTAAATTTGATTTGATTAGATTCAACTTTATTGTCATTGCACAAGTACAGGTACTAGGCAACGAAATGCAGTTAAGCATCTAACCAGAAGTAAAAAGCAGTAAAGTGCAGAGCAATGTGCATATGTACGGGGATATGTTAAAGAAAATAATAACATTATAGATATATAAATGAATATACTAGCAGGAGATTTACAGTATGAACGGAGTGAGGTGAATACACTAAGATATATACAGCTAACTATAGCTAGCTGTAAAAACAAATTGGTTGACAATTTTAAACAGACAGCTAGATATGATTACATTATAGGTAGATATGAAAAACACAGAAAGAAAGACAGTTCAGTGGGAAGCTGTTGCTGAGCCTGTTAGTTCAGGAACGGAGAGACCTGTAGCGCCTCCCAGAGGGGAGGAGGGCAAACATTTTGTGTCCTGGGTGGGAGGTGTCCCCTAGCAATGCTGCACGCCTTCTGCAGACACCACTTGCTCTGGACAGCCTCAATGTTGCTCTGGACAGCCTCAATACATTAACAATAACCTACAACAAATAACATTGTACATACTAAAAGACAGGCTAAAGCTGTACTAACACTTCCCCGAATCCAATAAAGAGAGGGAGGGGGAGCCACACAAGTTTTTCTTAGTAAACGTATATAAAGAGAGAGAGTCATCCGTTGACGGTGCTCAAAAAAGGAGGACATATTTATCATATTTTGGGGGGAGAGATTGGTACTTTCTCAGTATTGGAGGGGACACATCCTAGCAAACCCCTATAACCCCACCAACTACAAGTTTAATGCTTCTTGGTGTTGGCAAAGACCCTCAGTTACCGCTTTAAGTAGTTTGCCAGACTAGCTAACATTTGTAGTTTATGTTACAGTGACTTGACGTCCGGCATGGTGTGTCCGGGATTGTCCCAGTTTCAAGCTTGGTGTCCTGACTCCCAACAAATATCTGTAAAACACCAAGTTGTCCAGTAGCAAGTTGTCACAGTTTTCACTGCAATTTAAATAACATTATAATATACTTGTTTCAGCGCATAGACTTCTATCATGCCCGTCCCTCTCACTATAACCTAACCCAATATAAAACCAAAAACAAAGCACCACAAATCTACATTCAGCACTGATTTTGTCTGTATGTGTGTCAATAATAATAACACGCTAGGCCCAGTGGTTGAAATGTATTGCTGTTATTACATTCACATTGTTATTTGATTACCTGACTTTTCTATTCAGTTCCTGAAATGTTTCTTACAGCCAAATGCCAGCTGTTGTATTCGAATACCAGTTTTCTCTCAGCAGAAGCTAATCGGGCAAAATGTCGAGCTTTATGTCCAGTGTGTATACTGTGTTCCCCAAGGACATACCGGAAGATGAATAAACACATTGTTCCCAGCGGTTTGCTAGTGCCAGGGCTGCTGGTAGGTTGCACAGATGTCTGTGTGAGTGGAGGGGGAGTGAGGCAAAGAGACCATCAGCCCAACCACCTAACTCGACACACTGACATATGGACTGCCTGTCAATTGTAATTATTAATTTGATATTTCCCAGCCCCAGGAGCGTGGCACAACATGCTGCCCAGAGCCAGTATAATCAAATTACCGGAACATAAGTAATGGCTGGCCATACACCACTGCTTCCCCTGACTCAACTTTTAATTCTGTCATGCTGGCTCTGTGGGTAAAAAATAGGATATATTTGAATTGATAACTGCAGACAGTGCTCCAGAAGGGTGTGTTTATTGCTCACTCATTGGGATGGATACACATATTGTTTTGGGTGCAGTAACCATTGCTTTAGGGATGGATTTTGCAGTTGAATAAAGTTTAGGGTAAGAATGAAATCCCTAAACGGGTCCACTTAATTCTCTGGCCTTCTAATATCCAGGAAAAATTACATACCTACAGCACTGGTATTACTTTTTATTTGTTGTTGTTTCTCTTCATACTTTTCTCAAACACCCTGCAGAATAAAGTGTTCAATAAGAACAAGAAACTTCAGTGTAGCAGCACTTTTCAAAACAAAGTTACAAGATTCATTTCAAACTATAGAATATCAATAATTGAAATTAAAAAAGAATGAAAAGAAGAGCTACAGAAGAATAAAACGGGGAAACAGACAAAGACTGAAAATACACAAAACAAGTATAAGACTAGTCAGGTGAGCTTTAGCTTTTCCTCTTCATGCCAAGGAATTAATTCAATATTGGATGATTCTGCAGTGTCAATACAGGAAGTAGTGTGAGCTATATGATATTAAAGGTAAGGGTGTGTAGGTTGGGGTGGTGGATGGGCATGTAGCACGTTCAGCTTTCGTGCAGCAGACTGGAGTTTGCATCCTGTCATAAACCAGTGTTGTCATATTTAATGTTATCTACATTTTGCCCATAGCCACAATCTTTTCCCACCCCAAATGTTTTAGTTGCGTAAGCCCAGCCATACCCCACCATATCTTATTTCCATAACCATAATCTTTCCTTATTGTGTTTAGACATTGCAGAAAGCAAAATTAATTTAAAAAAAAAATAAAACAAATTAAATAGATTTTTTGTTACCTATCCCCTCGAGACATTACCTTTCAGTTAATGCGTCACCATTATCCTTTGATTACTTAGGCAACGTGAGCTATTATTCAATTAGCATCTTATCTCAAAACTAAGTTCTCCAACTTATTTTATTAAATTACAGACAAACTCTGGTCACAGGTGCTGCACTTGCGGGTCAGCATCCCAGTACTGAAATTTGTACAGTGACCATTACGTAAATAAGTCAGTGAAGGTATTTCAGAAATGTCTGCAGAGGACATCACCTAAGCTCCCACATGTTAGCCCTGTTCCGCTAGATTAATCCCAATCAATATTAATTAATGCTAATCAATGCAGTGCAATCTTTTTCACCCTCAGAGGAGTGGACCAAACTAATGAAATTAATGAAGTGTAGTGTTTGAGACTTTGGCCATCAGCCTCTGGTGTTGTACAACATCTGCTTACAGTACTGTACTAACAGTACAGTACACAGCTGTGCTTTGGGATGGCTTCTTTGTTGTGATTTATGATTCTGTTTCCCCTCTGAGAGCCCATTCTCCTGACTAGAGGACAAATATTTATTGTATTAAAGCATATGCTTTTTGATGGAATTTAAATAAAGCTCAACAAGGAAGAACAGCAATCAGAGCCAACGGATTAGCAGGGGACTACACCAAACACACTATGCAGCTTCTTTGTGAGACGCTAATACACATTTGACTGCCAAGGACATTACATGCAGACCATCCTCAAGGGAAAACTCCCCCTTAAAAGTCTTAGCTGCCTAGAATTTCATTTTCCTGCAATAAGGTTTATCAATAATTTGTTCAAGCATGCCTTGCTCTGCAAATGGAGTGATGATTACTTGTGCAGACTCCTAATTGCCTTGTAAATGAGAGCAGAATTACCAATACATCAACTTGGATCCAGTGAACTGTTTGTTTGCTCAAAATCACTGAGTCTAGACAATCCCCCAAAAAAAAAAAAAAAAAAAAAAAAAACTTCTGGAAAGGTCTAACTGCAAGGTTGTGTAAAAGAAATCATATTTGACAAAGGCAGTGATTGGATCATAACAGTTCAATATCAGTTCTCGTCTTTCCTTGTCAGTATAGTTTCCTTTGATTGGAACAGATCAGTGCCAGCTCGAGGTATTTTCATCGGTGGCTTAAAACACATGAAGCCAGTGACATTATTTCTAACATATTGTTCACCTGCGAGTGTGAATAGCACCCTGACAAGGTGCTAGACCCTCTTCACAGCTTGCTCCGGTTCATCGCGCTTGACAGTAGCATCTGTTGCCATGTGTGGTGCAGTATACTATACATCTACTCATTTATGTAAACGCATTCTCTCTCTTACCATAGATGTTAAAGTTTTTATCGGAGATAGATAGATAGATAGATAGATAGATAGATAGATAGATAGATAGATAGATAGATAGATAGATAGATAGATAGATAGATAGATAGATAGATAGATAGATAGATAGATAGATAGATAGATAGATGGGCTATACAGAGCATTTTAAACATGTAAGATGACTTTAAAATCAATTCTAAAACATACAGGCAACCAGTATATAGTTTATAGTATATAGTTTCACAAGTAATGGAGTGAGCTCTCCTTTTAGTCAGATTGAGGCTGCAGCGTTCTGAATTATCCATTAACCAATGACTGGCAGTTAGTGGGGGCAGAGGCAGTTGGCCTACAAAAGGCAGCGAAAAACAAGACTGCTAGAAAGCAAACATGAATGAAATGCACAATTTAAAGAATTTAAAAAATCGGCTTTGCAAATGTTTCATGAGGAATGTGCCCAACAAGTTTATCAGACTTCAAGGACACATTAATGAGAAACTGAATGCGAACATTAACTTTGTTTGTTTACAAGAAAACTCCACAGAGGGCCTTTACATTTTTAAAATGTTATAATTCAGAGTAAAAATAACTTCTCAGGGACCAAGAAACATCTTTCATGATTAGTGCGAAAAAATAAAAAAGAATCTCCTCTGTCTGGGTTTGGAAATCACTGCACAAACAGCAGAGGCACGTAGGATTCATGCTTTTGTCCAAACAGCTATGAAGGCAACACTGCTTCCCAGATTCCTGGCAAGTCCATATCCATGTGACAGTTTACTGCATTTCAACACCTCCCACTCAATATAAACAATAAGAATAAATAGCAATGTGAGCTCCCTTAACATTATTCAGTGTGGACTGGAGTCAGCTGGTACAGGCAATCTTGAAAAAAATGTCTTTGCTGCAGCTGCAGGTCTTTCTTAAATTTCACTTCATCATTCTTGTCGCTTTATTTTATTCGTGGGAAAAGTCCTGCAAGTGAAGTATCCATACAGAATACATAGAATAATGTATGCTCCAGTGTATCCGCAATTCATTATCCTGCTTTGATTCATCCGTCTTAGTCAGAGTAAAGCCCTATTCCCTGTCTCGCAAGCACCTGGGAAGGGGGTCTCTTTTTAATGGAGGTGACATTTGTCGTAGCCTGATGTGATTGATTAAACTGACGAGCTCTCATCGAACAGTGTTCCTCACCCATATGGGCTTCAGTCTGGGTGCGGTTTCTTCCTCCTCTGCTTCCGAGAGGTGCACCTGCACCATCTGCTGCGCCGTGTCAGGTCCTCTACACAAGTGTAAGGGTTGAATTATTGAGATAGGGACATGTTGCTCTCTAGACGCTGGTACTGTACCTGATGATAGTGCGCAATGTAAGCTTGGGCTGTTTACAATCAAGCTCAACAAGGCTCAGACACAAATAGAATACGGACATGAAGGCTGGATTGCTTCTGTTTTTGATGATGCTATTGTTGTGTTTGAATTGTCGCTTTACAGTTGGTATATAATCATGCATTTTATAGAGGGGGTGTTGAAAAGCAAAAGCTAAAGTGTATATTTTCTATCAAAGTATCAATAGATAGAATTTTTTTTTACTTCAGAGATTACACTTCTAAGACTAGTGTCTCCCTTTGGAGTACCTGTGAACTGTCTGTCTCACATAATTAAAAGATTTCCTTGTCCCTGCTGATTTCATTGCTGTTTCACATGGATGTTTGGGCTCGGGGGACAGACAGGAACAGGAGAGTGGAGGACTCCATACTGCGACAGTTAAACACCTTTGGGAAATTTTGTCAGACAAGGGGACAACAAAAAAGGGTCTCAATTCCTGTAATTGTTTGTATCAGCTATTTCAAACAGTAAGTGGTTGTAGTCCAGGCAAGCCTCGGTGGCAAGCATTATCATATTATCTGCGGTCGGGAAAACAGATTCTTTAGAGATTTTTGGGGAGGGTTTCATGAAATGAATGTCAGTATTCGTTTGGCTTTGATATGTCTCTTGGAACAATTACTGAGCCTCTTCAGATTTTTATTTTTTTTTTACAGAAGAAACACATACCACTTATCTTCAAACAGAGCTATATCAAGAACCTGATTGTCTAACTCCATGGAGAAAATGGGCAATAAAGTACAATGTATGTATGTACAATGCAGTACAGTTTAAATTGCTAAAATATACTGCAACCCAAGTCTTAAAGGTCCAGTGTGTAACATTTAGAATGATCTATTGGCAGACATTGAGGAATGTTTTCATCAGTGTATAATCACCTGAAAATAAGGAAATGTTTTTGTTACCTCAGAATGAGCCATATGGTAGCCTAGAACAGACAAACCAAACACTGCATTTTTTTGCAAGTTTTGCTGCCACTGTAGTTTCACACACGGATGCTATCTGCAACTTAACCTCAAGATGCCAGTAAATCCTACACACTGGTCCTCTAGGTGTGCTAAATGTAAGATATGGCAATTCTAGCTTTTGATTTGTTTATAATGGCAGCAGCTGTGCGAATAACACAACTGGCATTGTGTGTGACAAGCTTCTATAGATAGAAGATAATAATGAATAACTCTGGGGAGGCTCAGCTGGGATTAGTGAAGTATGAACTCAGTGGGAGCAGAAGAGGAATAATTTTTTTCGCTCAGTACTATATGTTAAATGGATGGTAAATGCATAGCACTTATGTAGTGCTTTTCTATCTTAATGGACAAAGCTCTTTACAGATTGCTTCCCCTTCATCCATTCACATGCACACTCACACACCAACACAATGGCAACAGAACTGCCTACCTCCTGAGCCACAGCCACACGAAGCACTGTATGTACCTGCAGGAGGAGGCAGATGATTGATTCATCAAGGCTGAAAAATCAATAGTAACCTGCTAGAGCTGCTGCTCATCGCATCAAAGCAATAAAAGCAGTAAATCTCATCTGACTCAGTTATAAACAACATAAATGTGAGGAAGATAGAATGGGAAGAATGATGGAATACAAGGGAAACTGAAAAAAAAATTACAAAATCAAAATAAATCTTTTTATTTATGTGTTTTTTGCGCAAAGGAAACCTTATATAGTACACAATTAGCAGCTGTTGGCCTTAAGCAAATTGTATTTGTATAGAATGGGCTGATCAATTGCAGGTGCTAGGACAAAAACACTGTGCAGTATATCACTCTGTACATACTGATTCACTTCCTTCCACACCCCATGGGAATGATGATATATACAAGTTGGATGCCTTCAGACTATAAAAAGAAAATAAGTAGATTTCTTAATGAGAAGCTTCTTGTCATAGTTTTGATTCAATTCAAGTGGAAGAATACTGAAGATCAAAATGATGCCTGAAATTATTGCTTGAGGCAAAGAAAAGACAACAAGAAAGGGTTATCTTACCTAAAGGGGAATGATGAGGCAAAGCTAATCACCATCTATTGATTTTATTGACACAATCCAGAGCATCTAAGCCAGCTTTCCATTCAGAAAAAAAAAAATCAATGAAAAACACTGTCATACATGTATAGGTTTGTTTGTTTTTTTGTTTGCAGTCAATCATAGCTAAGAGGCGAAAACATAAAACATCAGTTTTAATATGTTTGTGTCTGCGTCTTTAATGCACACAATGACTGAATAAACAGAAGAATTACATCCTATAATATACAAGGAGCCCCAAAGCAAAACCACACAGTGTTTTCCAGTTATTGTTGTGCTGTAAATAGTTTCCTTTTTGAAAACAAAGTGCTTTTGTCTTCACAGCTTGGTAGACTGTGCAGATCCTCTCATGGAGTAGAGGCAAAGGGCAACATGTGAAGATGAATCACTGCTGCTCAGTCTACAGAAAGAGCAGGCCATCACCGAGGTCAAAGAAACGCCAGCTGCTGCACAAAGTTGTCAGTTCCAAACCAGTAGAGCTGTGGGGTACAGCCCAGTGTTTGTGTCTTTTGAATGCAGGGGATCCTGCTTTGCCTTTATCTTAAATTCAGATAGCCTACCTGATGGTCTGAAGTTAATTGTTGCCATAGAAACAGATGAGAGGAAGAAGTGGTTTTAATTAGAGATGTCCGATAATATCGGCCCTCCTATATTGGATGGATGGATGGATCGGATGATATTCACTAAAAAAGTTAATATCGGGAATTATCGGTATCGGGTTTTTATAACCGATGTTTGTTCTGTAGGCTTCAGCATTTCCGAGCCTGCATGAACGCAGCATGGGATGTTTACTGGCGCGCGCTAGATGACGTATAACAATAATAACTACACGCTAGACTGGTTGGTTGCTAACCGTGGCTAACAAGCAAACAATTTAAAGCTGAATGATTTTAATATTAACACAAAATAAGTGCAATGCACCTTAAATATTTTACCCTGATATGAGCTGTTCCTTAACCAAACTAACAATTGGTTTAGAATTTACATTAGCGCTCCTTCAGGTGAATAATACAATTAAACACATTAACCAAAGCTAGTGCTTAGCTAGTGATTAGCGTTAGCGCTCTTTTCAGTATTAATACAATGAAAGTTGAAGTTGTTCTCTTATTTTGCACAGACAGTGTTTACATTTGGAAAGCCATGTTGCATTTATGTATGTATTTATGTATCTAATAAAATTAGGCATAATGTGTTAATTCCGCAATAGGAGATATGTTATGTTGTTACCTTACTTTGGTGTAAAAAGCCTGCATATATTGGTATTGGGTGATATCGGTATCGGAAATTGAGAGTTGGACAATATCGGAATATTGGATATCGGCAGAAAAGCCAATACCGAGCATCCCTAGTTTTAATTGTTTTTGTTCAGTTTATTCACCCTGTCCCATCTTTGCAGAGATTTTAACACAACAATGTGTAAATAAGTGAGAAGGGATATGATCTCTGTGTGAATAATGTTGTTGTTTCTCTTATTCCTTTTATTTTCTAATTAGTGCATGAATGAATGTTTGGAGAGATTCCCACAAACACAGTAGGACAAGGTAAACTCTAGGCTTTTATTTTTCCCTCCGCACAGCAGGTGGAAGAGCTTGATCAAACAAGAGAAGATATTTTAAACACTTAAAGTCTTACTGTGGCATTTTCAAATATCCCAGCAAATTACCCCAAGATGATGGTTAATGGCAGATGATCCTTTGAAGTGGAACAAAAGATAAGCCACTGATCCATGTCAAAGCCCCATCCACAAAAACACAAGAGCGTAGCTGAAATGCATTTTTTAAAAATATTGCTACAGGCTGTGGCAATTCCCTTTAATAATACATTTGTTGTCAAATGACAGTCTAAAAGCCTCTATCAACAACAGCGGTTTATGTGATTTCTTGTGGCCTACAAATTCTAATCTCTATGCAAGTAAGACAAGGATAGTTAACCTCACCCAGTGAACTCCACTGCTCTCATCCTTTCAGTTTCTAAGTCTGGTTACTTGTGCTCACCCTATTCTTCCTTAATTCTAATAAATGCATGCTGCAGTAATGAGGCAAAGTCAGAGCCCCCCTGTTTCCTTTCATTTGCTGAGAGATCACAAAGCCAATGCATCACACAGGGGTTTCTAGCGCCCTCCCAGCTGACCACGGCTAAATGGTGTTTTTGCTCCGCTGAACACTAATCCTTCTGTCAGATAAGGCCCATTATAGCAGGGGTGTAGCCAGCCTGGTTCAGTTTGAACAGACATTGAACCCATCTGCAGCAGACGGCACAGTCCTGCAGGGGACGGCAGTCCAATGGCGCTGCTGTGTTTGTGCGTTTATAATAACACTGTGTGTCTTTCTTGCAGCACAGTGGCTTGTTCCTCTCAACGCTCAATATTCAAAGGCTTCATTAAGGAGGCTCACTGGCAGAACAAAAACTGCTCAAAAAGTAGCTTTCAAGCTGCTGCTGTTGCTCCACACCTGTCTGATATAATATGCAAGGTAGAATCAGATTCAATCCCTCTTTATTATTCGACTTTGACTCATATTTCACAATAGACAGACAGAAATCAGGAGATGGAGGGAGTTTGTAATGCATCAACCATGTTTGGCTGGTGTGACAGCACATAGACCATAATATGAGCTGTTATCCTCTACATCTGTACATTAGATTTTATTGCAAAATGAAGGTTGCTCTCGTGAAACTCATTTGAAAGTCAGCAGATCTATCATCGGCTCTCCAAGACTCAGACAGCTGCATGGAAATGAGGAGCCAAACAGATGCACTTTATTTTGTGCGAGAGCATACAGGCATTGTTATTTCTCTCTCTCTGAAAATGAGGAGCTGAGGCTGGACTTTGCAGCCTGAGGGGATGGAAATTTAACTTAGAAATGGCTCATATATTGAAGCCCACAATCATTGGAATTCTTTGTAGTGTATTTTTAACGACATACATCAGCCATTTTGGGGTTATGGTCGGAAAAAGAGCATGTGTGATGCCATTAGATAGATATTTTCTTAACAAAACCTCCCGACCCCTAAATCCTCAGAAAGAAAACAACACATTTTTTTTTATTGCATTGTACTTAATGGAAAAGCAGCTTGCTCCTCATGAGTCACGTTGTTTTTCATGTGTTTTCTGGAAGGTTGTAGACTCATCTGTTAGTGGCTGTTTACCAATTGTTTCTGAACACCTACATTACACCCAGTAACACAATGACCACCTGGGGCGCTGTGGGGGTACAAACATCAGCAGAGAAATGTTCCATTCCTGCTGCTGCCGTTGCGTGTTCTCTGCAGCTGCAGAGGCCTTATTAATGTCATCAAGGGTCTATTCTGTTGATCTTTCAAAGAGGTAACATCTTTCACATAAAGCGTGGAGGAATCTTGGGAGTATAATGTCAAGGGAATAGGCTGGGAGATTGTAGGGAGCTCTCAGGATGACTCTGCCTGCTTCCTTTCAACATCACACACATACTTGTGCAGTTTCTCTGCCCCTCCTATATCGCCTGTACGCCAGCACTTCTATTTCGGTAGAGCTGTGTACTGTCTGATGTGGATGTCATTATGGGAGGCAAACACTCCCACTAATGAGGTTTTGGGCACATCAGTGTAAATCTATTAATTAAACTGGAAGCACAGTAACATAAGAGTTAAAGTACAGCCATTTTATTTGCAACTTGTGCCTTATAGACTAATTCTGGCATACTGTTTTCATATCTGATTTTTTGGGGGGTTGTCTAGGATAACTTAACTTAATTTAATGATTGATTTTGTGATTACATTTTCCATTTTCCAGTTCCTACTTTCCAATATTTGTTAGGTCAGTCAGTCTCTAAGTTGATAAAAGTTGGTACACGGTGAAAACACCAGGGAAGATGATAGAAATAACCTCCTATCCTTCTATCTCTGATAAAGTCTGACATGTTGTGTTCTATAATATATTAGATTTTTACCAAACCAAAAAGTTACTAGAGCCTACTCAACTCTGTGCTCAAGGATTATTTATTTATCAGTGATTTCTGTTGTAAAATCTAATAATTTTAAATATTTTAGCAAGGTTGACACAAGTTCACCTGTTAATGCTGAACATTGAGGGCTGTTACTACCAGAGGCTCATACATACATTCACATTATTCAGTTTACACATTATAACGGGAAGAGTTACCTCTCAAAACTTCTGTAGATATCTAGCTAATTAAGGTAATGTTAGCTCCATGAGTTGGTGGAATCACTGTCTACGGCTGAGTTCTTAATATTTCTAGCTGACTCATTTTAAGAAAACTACAAGAGTCATAGATATGCACTTGATGGCTACATATATGATATTGTGCTAAAAGTCTGAAGCTGCATGTCTAAGGCAAAATGTTAGCATCGTCACCAGTTGATGATCAAGTAAAATGCACTGGTGATATTAATCCACAAACCAAATAAAACACTCACAGGGACCTTTTTTCTGCAAAATTAGTACTTTTACTTTTGATGCTGTAAATTTTGTTGATATAATAAGGCACCAGTGTGTAAGATTTAGTGGCATCTGGTGGTGTAGTTGCAGATTGTAATTCACTCGCTTCACCCTCCCTTTCCAAGCGTGCAGTGACTGCAAAACATCGCAAACGGCCCTATGTAGAGCCAGTGTTTGGTTTGTCCTTTCTGGCATACTGTAGAAACATGGTGGTTCAGCATGGAAGGTGACCCGTGGCTTCTGTAGATAGAAATTTTTAGAAATTTACACTATTCCATTTGTGCGAATAGATCCTCTGTAATGTTACACACTGGACCTTGGACTTTTAGTTGTAGGTGAGTATTTTCACAGTGTGGTTTTACACACTTGCTTGGCCAAACAAGAAAGATATTGGGGATTAATGCTTCGTTGTATTTTCAAATGGTATATTTCACTTTAATGAAGATGAGGGTTTCAGGATCAGGAATTTGTTTTTTGAACATTACACTATCATTGATACACTGGCATTTCTGGAATCTAGGACTGGCTCCCACACATTATGAAACTAATACATGGTATGTCATAGCTGTGACCAGGCCTTTTTTTTTTACCCCAGAAAACCATTTCTTACATTTCCCTTTTGTGTTGTTGTTATTGGAAAGAGTAAAAAAGAAGAAGAAATTATTATATACAGAATATTGCTCTCACTACAGCCCGGTGAAGCTTTGGGGATGTGGAGAAATCCAAAACTTGGCAGACCTGGTTACAATTGCTAAGCTATGATTGGACAATCACTGTTCGCAGGATGGGTTTAGTGAACAGTCAATTGTGCTTTTCATTTGGTGCCAGTGTAGCTTGTGACTACCACAAGGCCTCACTGAGAAAATTGCAATTTGTTTGTTTGTTTTTCTTGTGAGCAGTGCTCTGAGCCCTTCACCGTGTTTGACCTTTAATGATAAGATTTACATAGTGTCATTTCAGCAACCAGCATAACCATGTACACAGGGTGAATATTTTAATGAACACGTCCTGTTTAAATGTCAACAGCTCAAACGGAACAAGATACAATCAAAGGCACTTTCATCCAACTTTATCTACTAGCCCCTGGTGACTTGACATGACACAGCAGCCTTCTCCTTGGTGAAGAATTATGTCAACTTTGGATAATCCATTCAAGTCATCTGGCAATGGCTTAATATTTTTTGATGAATAAGATGATTTTGTAAAAATGTCAGAAGAAAACATGCTTGAACCTTTGAACTCAAGCATCTACACTGACTGAGTTTAAGTTCAGATTTGAGCTCAATTTAAAGTTTTAGCCAGCAGGTATTGACAGGATCATTTGTATTGATCAGTGGTTATGAATGATGTTCTCTTCTCTTTCCATGAGCAAATTACTGAGAGCAGCAACACATTATCATAATCGTTTTCAGCCTACAGTATTAAGCAATTACCAAAATTACTACAAATTGAATATAAACTGTGCTTCACAGATTAAACTCTGAACTGCACTGGTTGATTTGTATTAAAGTTTAAAGACTCATATTTATACAAAAGTCACAAAACTGTAGACAGTAATCAAGCACAGCAAAGTCTAGAATGTTACATACAATGTTGTGAATCATTGAGTAATAGAAACAGTTTCTTGCCTAATTGAAGCTACAGCCATTTACAGCATGTCCTCGTAGTTTTAGAGTTTTGATTTGATCATTTTGGAGACCAAAGTGCTCAAGAGTGAAACAGATATTTTCAGTTCATATCAGGGCTTTGACAGAGACATAAAAACATGAGGAAGCATGGATATTTACACAGACAGAGAGTGTCCTCATTACTACTATTGATTTTATTGAAAATGTTACAACATTTACTCTCACTTGATTGGAATCTGAAGTACAATTAACATCAATCATAATGTCAAACAGAAACTGTCTACACAGTCTGAATATGATTGCTGAATCAGGAGGAACTGCGCCCTACAGAAGCAGAATACAGCTGTGGTTGCAATTTTATATTTTACTCTCTTTATCTTGAAATAATGATTGAAGTATCTCATTATCTCAGCATCAAATATTTTTGCTCATGATCATGGTTTAATGGTCTCATTTGTGTGAGAACATTCAATGTTTTTTGTAAAATCACAGCTTAATTAGGGAACTGATTGAGGTTGCACTTTCTGCCTGTGTCATACATGTACCCAAGAAGGCCTGGGATTCAAATCTTTCTGTGAATTTACATGATGTCACTGCATTTCCTCTCATAGTCCAAAAGCTCGCAGGTGAGGTGAATTAAAATGCTTTAATGGTTGTCTGTCATGAATGGAGTCAGTCCTGTGATGGACTGGTGACTTATCCAGGGTGTCCTCCACCTCTCACCCAGCATGAGCCCCACATGACCCCAATGATTTATTTAATATTTCTAAACAGAAAATAGATAAGCTATGAATTCTATTTCAAATAGAAACAAATCTCATTAGATAAAAGACGAAGGGAGAGTAAGAATGGCAGAATGGAACAAAAACAAAACACACAAAGGAATTGATCACCAATGAAGTTGCATACTTACATAGCCAATCTTGAATTTTTTTGTATATATATATATATATATATATATATATATATATATATATACAGATGCAAATCTCCTGCTCCACTTACCCATTATTATTTTATATTATATACATGTATATATTTATATTATATACATGTATATATATACAAACATGTATATACTTACTGTATGTAGTGGAGTTCAAAAGAAACTAAAACTATGTAAAAAAACATCCATGTCTTCTTAAAACTGACGTGATGACATTTTAGTGCAAATCTTTCCAGTTTAACAAAGTAGAAAATGTCTCTAATGAAATAATAATGGGTAAGTGGAGCAGGAGATTTGCATCTGACAAGAATCAATTGTCTAGCTAAGTTTCAAAAGCTATTACATATTTATATTATTTGTTATTACTGGTTGTGAGGATGACTCCAAATATAGCTGCAGAAATTGCAGAGGGTTTGACAAGTTGACTGTGTAATGAGAAAATTAAGTCAAAATATTGTTATGACAGAAATGAAAAAACACAATCAACCAGTATTGCACAGGTCAAGTGAAGTCACAGATACACAGGATGAAATATGACATCATGATGTGACATCATGACAAGAAGTCTTAGCCAAACTAAGATAATTTCCATGATTAAGATGTCATCTAAAGGATTGTTTGTTGTTACATCATAATGAGATAATTAAATCATGATTAAAAAACAACATAGGTTGATATATTTAGATTAAAGATCACGCATTTGTAAGTTATGAGCTCAATATACAGGTAGCAGAAATTAACCTAGTTTTCAGGCTCTATTGTTTCTTTGTACACGATTTGTTCCGCCTACAATTCTACCTTAAAAAGAGCAGCTCAGATACAATAAATACAATATCTAAATTCAGAAGAATGGGCCAAGGGCCTATGTCTAGGTCTGAAATTCAGGGTCTCTATGATATTTCATTCCTTTTTATGTGGTAAAACGGTATGCAGGCATAATATTTTCCCTTTATTTTAGACAAAAGATATACTGCAGAAGAGGAGAAAGGCCTCTTATGATACAGTTCATTGCCTTTTGCAGTTTGTTATATACACTGTTTATGCCTCACAGACTCTGAATGTTTTCCCCCACAAATATATTCAAATATTGCATTGCATTGCATATTAGACAATGATATTTGAAACTGAGTTGGGTATAAAGGATTATTCTAACTTAGGAGAAACTACTCTCTCTGATATTTTGGGTAACCTGTTTCACTGAATATAATCTCTTATCTGTGATTGTGAAATTATTCAGTGAAAGGGGATTATGAGTTTAATCTTAGCAGGGATTTTCATGATGAAATAAATTATTTTTCTTCCTTAGTTCATCAATATAAAATGATTAGAGACAGGATTTTGCCACGTCTGAACGAGATAGGTATGAATGTAGTTCTTCAACATCCCTTCAAAACACAACAGAGACTCATCACTTTGCTTTCTCTGATAGTATTAGTGTGATTATTTCCTGCTCTGTTGCTTTCATCAGCTGTGCACTAAGCTTAATCAGTCAAAGTGAAGATGAATCCATGTCTGTGAAAGCTACACACGACCATTCATTTAGTTTATTATGTGCTAAGACTATATCACTGGGCTGTTTTTGTCTTCCTCAATGTTGAATGAACTACATATTCATAACACAGCCTCTATTATGTTGCTTAATTACCAATAGCAGAAATTACCCAGATTTCAACAGGAATTAAATTATGTGTCCATCATGTGAATGGTGTTACATAATTTAGAGGCCGTAATAGTAGAATATGAAATGATCCCGAGGATGATTGATCTGTTTTTAAGCCTTTAACAGCACATATAACAACATACAACCCTTTTTCTTTGTAGATATCACATACTGTAAACCTATATAAAGCCTATACAGCCCACAATACTCACAATACACTTAATTGGCTTACCCAGTCAAGCAAGTGTTTGATTTAATGTTTTAGACATTAAATACATTTGCTTTACTACAATGGATTTGCAACCTACAACCGATAACAAGAGTTAATAAGGTTTTCTATCAAAATTAATATATGAATTACTGATTTAGATGCACACGTCATTATACCACAATGCCAGAGGTCAAAATCAATGCCGTCCTTTATTATTCCATCACTGTTATCATGTTATTTTGCAGTGCCGAGAAACAATCCATCCAGTACTCGATCCACTGTCCCAGTGCATCATAAATCATGAATGTATTATGAGATGTTGATGCTGAATGTTAAAATCATGTTGGTCACAGACTCATCAGGCTGCTATCCCTAGCTGCAGCTGACACCCACAGGTTGTTTCCAGCCGTGCCTTAGTTTGAGACAGTCTTCCAATCCTAGGGGAACAGTGGGATTTTTCCTCAACTGTGTACACCACCACCACCACCACCACTACCCCTCCCTTAGGAATAACACAGTGGTTCTTTATGATGTTGAAAGATAACCTTCGTGTATCTAGGTACGCGAGAAGACTACACTTCAGACTGTCCCTGGTTGTATCTTCTGATCATAGCTTCCAGTATCAGATAACCAGGATGCTTAAACTCCCAGCAGAGACAGATTTTTGCTAAAGTCACCTGGTCTGGACTTATCTCAGATGGACCTGAGAATTTCTGGCCTTAATCTAAAGTCAGAATCACCACGGCCGCATTATCTCAGAGACATTCTCAACGCAGAGTCAAAGAAACGTCTCTAAAGAGCCCCTGGAGGGGATTCAGCAGGTGAAAATCCAGCCGCTGAGAGGAGGATGTTGAATTTGATTCGGCAGTGTAAGACTGTAGCATACACTTGCTGCATATTGAATTGTTCCAAGAATGGCAGATATTGAGAGACAAGAGAAAGATAGAAGGCAAAAGAAGGGGTGTAATTTTACTGAGATGAGAAAAGGGGTTGGGTTTGTTGACCAGGCTCTTTTTGAAGTTGACATCCTCCTATCTTGATCCGGATTTTCCCTATAATCCTGTCTTTCAATTTAGTACCTCAATCCAGTTTTCACTGAGGTAAACAACCCGGGCAGCCACAATTTCCTCTCTGTAGCTTGTTGTACCCACCCCTGTCATGTTCTCACACAGATGGATGCAGGAGAAACTTGATACAATCTGCATAGAAATGTCCCTCAAACTCAGCCAAAGCTGGAAACAATATGACTGTCCAATACACTGCCAATTTTCAGCCATGTTTTCAAAGAGTTGTCATATGTCTATATTCCCCCGTAATACTAACACAATCTGTATAGACCTTTTCAAGGCAGACATTTTGACCTGTCATAGTAGGAAAAGAACAAGGTGTAACTAATAAGGCACCATTCCATTTAGATGTGCTAGTTATTTAGTGTAACAAAATGTACATAAAGAATATATCTTTAAGGCGTTTATTGACCAAAAAAACACCAACAATTTAAATATAACTTTCGCTGATACAGTAAAGCATGCTTAAACCTATTTATGGTTATGTTTAGACACTTACATGTAGCTTATTCAAGAGTTAAATATAGAGAATATTGATACTACTCTCAAAATTTAAAGAAATGTAACTATACCTACAGCAGCTGCTTAGTTTAGCTTAGCACAAAAGCGAAACAATGAAACATGGGGTGTGAATGGGTTTTGTTAAGATTGACTTTACTTACTTATTGTAAGTGAACTGCTGTTTAGGTAAAAATATTAATAGTAATTGTCAAATTAACCAATTTTCTTTTCTCATATATTTTTATTAATGTTCTTCTGACCTTATTTATACGTAGTACTGTACGTAGATAAGTATTAAAATTGTGTTACTTCTCTTTGCCACACACTGAACTTTGATCAAGGTGACAAAACATTACCAAGTCGAAAAAAAGTCCAAAAGTACACTAAAGATAGAAATGTGTGCTGTATGTTATCCTACGTAATGGCTTTGGGGTCAACTCCACTAAAACCTCCTATACTCCTTTAAAACTCCAATATGTGAACATCAAACAGCCTTGAAGGAAGAGTGCAGAGAGTATTGTTAACACCAAACACAGATAGAGAGCCTCCTATTATAGTTAACCATGTTTTACAGAGAACCAAGCAATAAAAAAGGATTAAATACAGTACATGGTTAAATACATGTGTGGACTTCTGAAATATCCCATTATTTTAAAATCATGGTAATAAGCAATGCTCACTAAAGTATCAAGCTGGTAAAACAAACTGTTTTTTGTGGTCTAAAGCACCCCAAACGAACATCAGAGTTACAAATATAATTGGCAAAACATTTAAGTGGTATATAAATGTACAACAGGGTTGACTGTAATCGTATACTGTATGCAGTGCCTGTGTTTGCATAAAGACTTGGTTTTGAATGGCAGATATGATAAGGAGCTATGGTAATCCATGTCAGCACACTCACTTCCTAACTTGTGTGCATACTGGAAGGCACTGTGGGAGAGGCTTGGTGAGCAGGAGAACACTACGTTTTCTGTCAGTATGAATTATATCCAAAGTGGTTGTAACATGCAGACCCCCAGCTCATTCTGGACGCCCACCTAGGTAGCTGGGAAACATTTCTTTACAGCCCATGTGTGCATCCAACATCCCTCAGAAATGGATATCTGGTCGCTGCCTGTTTATCACTGTTGATTAATTACAAATAATCTCTCTAGCAGCAGATTATGAATTAAATAGTGTTTGGATGCCTGTGGGTCTGCTAGTGTTATAAAAATAACATGTTACTGATGGGAAAGGGAACCTGAGGACAGCAGCATCAATGCGGCCTGTCACATTCATCAACCTCCTCTGTTTGCCTTTTGATACAGTGGATCAGAAGTGTTGTAAAGTCACGTGGATTTCAGTAATCACCCCCCCAACTGCAGGTTGTTCTGTCTGAATAGACCTCAGATGATCCTCCTGGAGCTCCTGGAGGCTTGGTGGCTGGAGACCGACTGCTCCTGTGACACGTTTGTAATGGAGATTAATAGAGGATTTAAATCACTCACATCTATTCATCTGAGTAGCAATCACCTTGCTTTTAATATTTTTTTGTTCTCCTCATGCCATTTCCAGTGGAGCAAATGAAAGCTTTGCTCGTTTCAGCCTGGCATTCAGACTGAAGTAAATTGCAGGGGATGGTGGTTTTCAGCTGAAGGCTGTGAGACCTTACTTATGTCTACAATAGTGGACTGTATTCAATGCATCAGGAGTTAGCACTTACAGTATGTACCATTCTATGTCTTGATTACTTTAACCAAATGTTTTCTTGCTATTGCACCAGCTCAGCTCACCAGTTATACACCAACTTGTGCATAGATATCTTTTGTCTGCAGTTTGATATACTGTATAAAGTAGTCGCTATACTGTATTATATGTTGCTATATTTTTCCCATTATTTTAATATCATTCTTTAGTATACTGGCAGATGAATTGAGAACACTTTTCTGTAAAAAACAAACAAACAAAATCATAAAAATTAACAATTTCTAAACCCTATTTTGTACTTGTAAGCATGACACTATTGCATTGCAGAGCTGCACCTTGGAGAGTAAAATTCCTCCAATATTTTATGAGTTTCTTGGACAGGTGGGGCAGAGATTAAACAGAGTTTATTATGGTTCTCTGCACTGTTGGTTGTTAAACTAAAAATGGAAAAGGACTAAACATTAGAGAAGATGTATTCTTAAATCCTGCCATATTCACTAAAGTAGCTCAAAGAGCTTGACTTGCCACTCTGATATTTCTTTCCTTTTTATCTGTCAATTATTTTTTATTTTATTTATTTGGTTTATTTCCTCAGACGGTGCACTGGAGGTGGCTGACCAGAAAGACTTTTTCTACTTCAATTATTTTATGTTGGTACTGATAATGATGACTTTCCACTCAGTTCAGATATTCATGTTTGGTTGCCTATAATGCCACTGAAAAGCTATTAAAAGTGAGCAACAGAAAGCAAGGCAAAGCAAGAGAAACACAGGTGAGTTTTGGTCCAAGTCGATGATTAACAGTGAATGAGAAAAAGGAAATTGATGATGGGCCATAGGGAGACTGCTAAAAAGGACAGGAACTTCTAAAGAGGGGAAGCTACAAATTATAATAAAAGAAATGAGACAGGGTTTATTAAATTAATTTGGACAGGAATAGTGAGCGGAGGTTTCTGTGACAGCTGATGAGCCTGCTGCTATAGATAGCTGCTTTGATAGGGAAGTGGTCTGCGGTGAGGCAGCAGTCCTTCCCCTCTCTCTCCTCCACAGGCAGGCCTGCACACTGGCATTAAGCTGCTGTCAGCTCACACTCACACATAAGAGGAACATTCTCAGAGGTCAAACGCCAGGCTGCATCGCTTGTCAGACACCAAGGGACCGTCATCACGTAGGTGCAAGGCGCTCAAATGTACACATTGGGGCATGCCAGAAAGCATGTGTGCATTTCTGTATGTTTCTTTGTTCTGCCTTTATGTTCCATGTGCATAGGCATGAACATACATGGCCATATATCCCCTGGTGTAGTTAGAGCAGGAACTGTTTATGTAATGACTTTTTAGAGTAAAAGATAATTTTAAAACTTTCAGAGGCATTTTCTGTGGTATTTTTCCATTAGCAATCAATAAATCAAATCCTCTAAAAACAAAATGAAAATGTCCGACATCTGCAGCTCTCACAGGCCGGTAATAAGTCACTTCAAACATTTTGTTTGGGTCAACTGCTGATCTGTGCACAGTCTGCCCATTGCACATGACCTGAGTCTTCCACAAGATATATTGCTAAAGCTACCAAGCTAGCTGCACAAGAACTGCAGGGAAAAGAGGTTGAATAAAGCAAGAGGTCAACATCGGTGTCAATGATGATGAGAACTGAGGGAGTTAAAGGGCGAGAAAAGTGATGCCAGAAAATGTATCTGGTTTGTTTTGTTGTGGGGGGAATTTGTTATTTTAAAGCCTAATAATGTGTGAATGAAATGCGAGGTAGTTGGATACAGTTAGCTGTGACAATGATGTGCTGCACTCATCTCCCCAAGGCTCTCTTGTGGATAGACGGTAGTCAGGCACTGTGTGTTCATGTGTGTTAGGGGAGTGGCTTTGGAGGGAGACCTTCAAATTCTAGCTGTCTCTTGTTTGTTTCTCCAGCATTACCTACCCAGTCACACAATGAACGAATGAATCTGTACCATTCCACTTGTACCTGCAACCATGACAGGAAGAGAGACAAACAAGGAGAATAGATGACTGGATCTGAATCTGTCCATCAAAAAAGGACTGTATCTGCATATATTTTTACGAATAATAAAAATTAGCATGTTGTAAGCTATCTAAATGATCTAATGACTTGTTGGAAACCTCAAGCTGAAAAAGCCATTTTTGTCTGTATGCATTATAGTCCTCAGAGAAAAAGCCATCATAAATGTGTCAGTCAAGTAACTGAAATGTGATGGTTTCTTTTATCTCTGTGTGTGCTGTTGTTTGATAAAGGGCATCAAGCCAACATGTATGATGTGATTTTCTGACTTTTATTTAACGCCTTAACTCAGGAACAATGGGGGCAGTGTGACCTTCTTGACAAAGGAAAATTGTCATTAATGCCTTTCTACTGCACGTTTAGAATGATTGTTTGCGGTCTTCTAGCCACTCCCTGTTTAAGATGAGATCTCATTCTTATGAAATTTGCAAAAACAATGCAAATAATTGTTTGTATTGCCAGTTAGACAGTGTACGTTAATTTATCTTTTCAAGCATTGTAGTCCACCACAAGCTCATTGGTTTTGCTGATATTGAGCTTAAGGTGATTGTCGTTGCACCAAGCTCTCTATCAGTCTCCTGCTTGTATCTCACTTGAATTTATTAACTGGAATCATACATACGTACGTCAATTTAGTGATAACTTCAAGTTTGCCAAAAAATACACTTGTTACCTTTTATTTCATTCTTCACTACATACATGTACAGTGGCGTGCACAGACGTTTTGAAGGGCAGGGGCGGAAAGAAAAAAAAGGGCACATATAGCGCGTCCTCACCACTGTAGAGGGCACTTTAGCGTCGTCGTGGTATTGGAGGTCGTGTTTCACGTTCCGAGAATAAAACCGCACAAAAGGGAACAGCTACCTCCAACTGTGACAAAAAAGCTAAAGGTTAAAGTGTTAGCCCTCCATCCAGCTGGAGTATCTTGTTTATTCCCCGCTGGTATTCACAGAGAATTCAAAGCCTCTGGTATATCAGATAATTTGCCCTTTTCTCTCCTCCTGCCATTTGGCCCCATCATTCTTGGCTGTCTTATCTCTGACGGGAAGGACCAGCACCCTCTCTCTCCATCGTACATCCTCCATCTTCCAGCTCTGACCTCCAGACAGATCTGCCATCAACTCAAAGGCATAAAGTATGTGCATAATTCCATAGTTTTATCAACAGAAAAATTGTGGCTTATATGGCAGGTTGAAATAGATTTTTCAATTATTATCTGGTTGATAATTTTGTTTAAGTTTGAGGGAAAAAATGTGTCACGTCTCATTGTGAAAATGTATTGGTGGGCATTTTAAATACTGGCTACATTTGCAGAGTATCATAGGTATAATACAAAAAAAATAATGTCAGATTTAAAAAGGCATTGTAGGTGCTGATTGTTTGAAGAATTGGTATTTAGGACTCCCAGTAATAGAGTCTTCAAAACAACTTTCAAATGAACAATTTGACTTTGTGCTGCATCAGCTAAAAAATGCTTATGCCAAACATAAACTGCACCAAGATCAGTAGAGGTCTCAAGCTAAAATTAACAACAACAATAAACGTCAATTATGAGTCTGAACGAAAAAACGAGGACCTATGTGACATGTCCTGTGTCACCATGCTAATTTACTCACAATGACAAAGCTATGACATACTGATGTTTAGCAAGTAGTATGTTTACTGTGTTCAACTTGTTACTCTATTGTGTTTGCACACTAATTTTTGTAATTACAACTAAACACAAGGAACAGCTGAAGCGGATGGAATTTCATTAGTTTTGCAGATATTTGTTAATAAATCAATTCTAACCAACAAAGTTATAAAAACTCTTTGGGAGGAGGACAGTGTTTGTACCAAATTGAATGATGATCCATTCCAAACACTGTCGAGACATTTTACTCAAAACCACAAATGTCAACCTCATGATGGCTCTAGAGGAAAAGTCAGGCGATCAATAAAGTCATTAGGATTAATCCTCTGGGCATTATGAATGTCTGTACCAAATATCTATTGTTTTTTATAATTGTGGTGGACCAAACTATAGACTGATACTGCCATCTCTAAAGCTGTTAAAGTAAACTTACCTGACAGAAACAGTAACAGAATAAGAGAGATTGACAGAGTATGGTGGTCAGGACCATTATTTTGTGTCTTGAAAATGCTTGAAAGTATCATCTTACCTTCTCCAGAGTCCATGAAGCAGGGAGATTTGGATATATTTTAATATGAGGTGATGAAATCAGGTCAGGTCAGGTGACACTCTAACAGGCTCAGTCAAGTTGGTGTTTGAGGTCAGATATGCAAAAGAATCAGCAGCTACATCCTTCTGTCACACCACACCGGGCGGAGAGAAAGCACCCCAGAGCAGCAGGAGTACTGAGCTTTCATTGAGGCCAGCCATGGCTGCATATAGCTACTGTACAGTTACAGCATGCACACTGAAAAGATACAGGCCCACGCAGTAGACTGCACTGTCTAAGTTAAGAGTATATTATAATTCTGCTAAAACAATGGTCAGTTCAGTGATTTAAAAAGATGTTTGAGTAAAACTGATGAATGTAGAAATGTAACTCTTACCGATAGTAACACAACACTGAACTTGAAGTTACGGTGAGTTAAAATAAGCTCTACATTCCCACTGCCATCACTGATTAATGATCAGCCTGGTGAAGTAGTAGAGGAGTTTAAATAGTCATGAACCCTTTTTTGACTGTAATTTTAAAGTTTTACGGCCAACACAGAGTAGATTTTTAAAAAAGCAATGCAGCATCTGTATCTAATCAGAAAACTGGATTCAAATGATATAAGCTAGACTTATATCGAGACTGTCTATAGAAATCTTGTTGAAAGTGTTTTAACTTTTAATATGTGCACATCCCCTAACCATGGGGGCTAATGACAAAAACAGACCGCAGAATCACAAACATGGCCAGTAAGATTATTGGCAAAGGGCAGAAACAACTGGGATCTATGTACAAAACGCAGGTGAAACAAAAAGCCAGACAAATTGTGTCTGATCCTGTTTATTCTTTGTGTAATTAATTCATAAAATTGCCCTCTTGGAGGCGCTATAGAGCCACTGCAGCAACCAAGAATATTTACAAAAAGTCTTTCATACCAAATACAATAACTCAATTCATAAAAATGTCTCACACTGGAACGATATCCATTATTGTTGTCTGTACTTGTCTGTGTATGTTATGTTATTTATTTTTTGTTTGTATTACAATTACAATTATGTGTTTTAACCAACCTGTGAAGCCAAAGGCAAATTTCCACATTTGTGACATTTTGTCTGGTGTCCCGTTCCCGCTTTATCCGCTCCGGGCTGAGAACTCCATAAAGAGGCAGCCCACAAGGCCAGGCAGCAGAATCTTAGTGTGGTGACGTGGGGGAAGAGGGAGGGGACTGCTAATTGCAAGAAAATTAGTCAAACTGGTATTTACAGCAGCTTTAACTGTTTGAACTTAACCAGGAGTGAAAAGCTTTGTTTAAATGAATCACTGTGGATATTGTGATCATGCGATGACACCAACATTGCTCCTCCAATAGTGAAAGTAAAATAATCCTCTCTTTTCAACAGCATCCTGTTGTCAGTGTGACAAAGGACTCATGATATCCTTTCACATATACAGCATGGCACAAGACAGCCGGTCCAATGGTGAACTGAATGTGTGCCTTTTCTGATTCTGAACATATAGGAAAGGCAGGGCTCTCAGTAGTATTTCTCATTAGAAAACAATTTTGTCAAAGTTCTGTATGGAAGCATTAGTTGTTTAAGGTCTGTTGCACTTCCTTCTGCTTTTGTACGTATCTTGATTTATCCCCTAGAAATATTTAACTCTCAGATTTTAAGTGTGTACTTTTCCATTCCCTTGCCATTAAGCAATCATGCACTACCTTAAACAAATAAATCACTGTTTGCTAATGAATCCATTAGAGTGCAACAATAAAGCTGGTAAGACCCCGGGCCATGTGTGTGTTAGAAAGGATGATTAGTACCTCCTCTGATTTTGCACTGTACTCGAGAAGGCCCCAGCAATGCTCAGCCTTCAATATAATTAAAGGATAATGGTACAACAGTAATGTCTTACAAGCCAATAATGGAGGTCTTCAGTCGATAAGAATTGATCCAGGAGTCACCTCATTAATGACTAAGACTAAACATTATGGTGGTTTTGTCTTAGAGAGTCGAGGCAGCAGACTGTTGTCAGAATGAAAACCATGTTAATATAATGTAGATTGTCTGAGTATCCAAATTGTACAGCTTTAAAAATAATATTTAATTTGGATGAAGACACTTTAAAGGGATACATACAATTATTCATCCTGCCCCCCAACCATGTGCATTTCCATTTACATGAAAATCTTTAACGTCACAACCCCAGCAAAATGGACTGTGGGCTGACTAAAAGGGTCACTGTGGCCCTCAGAGCATGCACAGTATGCATTTCTCCGGGTTATCAGCAGGAATGGCTTTATTGCCACTTAGAGGCTTTCATAGGAATGAATGGAGCGCTGCCTCCAATGTTGTTTTCCAGTTCTCTGTATACATCTAGTGCAACGCTGCTTGCTACTGGCAGTGAAGTGCTGGTGAGGAGATAGCTGAGTCAGCCTCTTAAAAAGACAACACTTCCAAAAGTGAAGAGAAAGAAAAGAAAGATAGGACAGATAAAAGAAAGGGAGTCAGTATGTCACCCCGTTTTTTTCACATAGAGAGGTGGGTGTAGTCTGAGAGTGGTGGAAATTTACCTGTTAGCTTAGTCAGTAGTAAATAGGTTACTTTTGCTCCACTAACATTAGTTGCTTAATATCTTACATTTTGCCCCCTGTTTAACTGACATTTAATCAATGCAGTTGTCCCTGCCCGGTGCCAGGTCAGTAGATGGAGCTTTAGACTCAGCAGCCCAGTCTCTCCATCCCTGTATCCCAACCAATAAACCAGTCCTACTCCCAATTAAAAAAGGAAGTAAGCAGCATTGTGTTAAATTACATTTCAATTGGCATAATTGCGAGGGTTCGTGGGAATTTTTTTTTTATTAATATGAAAAAAGAAAAATGATTAAATCCTTTTCAGTGATAAGAATTCAAACACTGTAATTTTTTTCTTATTATAGAAACCAAAAACCGACTATAGTCTGTATTGGAGGAAGTTTGAAGCATCAATCGACAGTCTGTATTAAAGTGACAGCTAATATGAAAATAACACTGCTGGTATTATTTTAAGATATTCGTTAATGCTAAGAGAATTTTCCATTAAAGTTACATTTAGAATGTAAAAGATGAAGAAGCACACTCCATAGAGAGGGTATCAGTGCAAACCTGACTCAGGGCTTGCAACAGATGAGAAAGTCCACACGCTACTGAAGGTTGAAAATGTATTTATTAAACCAAACATAACAACTCCAAAGGAAAAGATGGGAATGTTAAGTATCAGTGGTGTAAAGTGTGTGCGAATGAGTGAAGTGTGGGTGGAGGAAAAAACATTAACACAACTAAGCTAAAGTGAGGGCCATGTGGAAGGCATCCAGGCAGCTCAGCAACAAACCAAAAAAAAGATAGTCTTAGTACAGCAGACCTTTATATCCTCAGGCCACTCCCTCTCCAGGTTGAGCCAACTAAGTCTGACGGCCTTCTGACACTTGGCGTGAACTAGAGAGGTAGAAAGGAGACAGAGGGACTGTCACACATCAAATGTAGCATACACAAAAGAGTTGAGTGATTTTCTCATCTAATTCTTGGTAAAAAAGCAAATAATAATGACAATATTTCCTTAATGTCAAACTCTTTTCTTTTATGATTACATTACAGAGTGTCTTTCACAGAAAATAACACATTACTGACCAGCACTATTCATTTACATCTCCCAACAGTCAACAAAACAGGAAAATAATTACTCACTCAAAAGTTTGCTTTGTTACAGCACGTACAACACAGCTGCTATATTTATACTGTCTTTTAAGCTTAAGAATCATTTTAGCTCACTATGCATTAGTAAACAGGTTTATTAAGTGAATAGTGTGCATTATGTAACATTTTTGAGAGTTATCAATGTGTTCATACACAGTTTTACCACCTCTCAGTGAAACAAATGCTGTAAATTCTTGCAATATGATATCAAATGTAACGATTCAACCACAGATGACAATTATACCAGAAGCAAGGCTGCTACTAACCTGCATTTGCATGCAAATGCACCATGTGATTTTTGGCAGAGGCAACCAAGAGGAACCATCATTTAATGATTGCAGTTTGACATATTGTGTGTTTCTGCGCAACTCACTAATCCTCAGCATTGTAATTGTTGGAGGCACACAGGGTTGTCAGAGCATGGAAAGGCCCTGATTAGCTCTCACCTTACACCAGTCAGCTCTGTTCACAGGCATTTCACAGCAGTTTTAGTATTGCCTTCTCATTAGTTACACAGGAGACCCGAGGTGCTATCCCTCCATTTAAGCTGGTTATTTAACTCGAGGGACGGGCCTCTTCTCCTTCATCGTAGCGCCACTGCTGCTCTCAAACATAAACAAGGAACTTGTGAATGTAGCAAGGCAGACCAATTTGCCGCGCAGCTTGAACACATCAGGTAAACACAGACAAAAAGTGTAATTTAAATTAAATAGTAGGAAGGATAGGTAAAATTACTCGCTGACAACTCACTCAATACTCTACAGCCTTGCAGCTGAAGCAGAGGAGCGAGGCTGGAATGTAAAAGTGTGTCCAGTTGAGGTGGGTTGCAGGGACTTTGTAGCAGTTCCACCACAAGGCTCCTGAGGGAAGTAGGAGTCAGAGGGCAGGCCCGTAGGAAGGCGATCAGAGCGCCTGCCAATGCCGCAAAAAGGAGCAGTCACTGGCTGAAAATAAGAGACACTGTCGGGGCTGCCAAGTGACCATCTAGAGACTAACATGAGACATACACCCAGGTATGATCCGCCTGCGGTTGGCCTGTTTTGGCTGAGAGCATCAAAGCCAAAACACCCAGGGACGTCGAGGTACACATCTGAAGACGTGTCATCACCTCTGTAGTGGTCATCCCCAACCCCACTCGAGTTAATTGTAGTGCATTTTATTAACTTTTAACTACTTTTAAAATTAGCATTGTTTCGAGCTAGATATTTTGATCATATCACATGAGCTTCGTCAGCAGATGGCGTTTGCTCATACATTTAGGCTGAAAAGCACAAAAACACCCACAATTCTGTGACAAGTGGGCAAATGGCTTCTAATGATGAGGAACATGTAATATGATGCAATGCTCCAGAACACCTATTAAACTGACCTTGTGGTGAGATTGTTTTGCAAGAATTGAATTGTCCTCTTGCGAGGGATTTATGAGATCCATTCTGAAAAAGGAAAATGTAGGATAAAGAGTATAGAAAAGGTATGCTGCATGTGAGTTTGAAGAAAACTATTTGTCTGTTACTTTACACAAGAATGAATTGTTGAAATTGCTGTAAAACTAAAAACATTTCTGCTGACCTTTCTAACTTGGTGCTACTGAAAAGGTCTTTTATGACTTGGCACACGATCGTCTGTACTGTGAGCCTCATCCACGATGAGTGTGGGACTCTCTCAAAGTGCCACTGCTTGTCAGCCTAAATGGTCAGGAAATATAAGGCCACTGGTAGAAGCCTAAGAGTGTTTCCTCTGAATGGTCACATTAACGCAGTGAACCCACAGACGCATATTAGAGCCGGCAGTGGGACTGAATCGCATCCTTTGTAGTTATTGGTGAAAGGGCAGCCATCTCTGTCTTCTCAATGTCTTTATCCACATGAAATAATAATGTCACTACTGCAGCGGTTAGGATAGAAATATCCAGAGGGTGCAGACAGTTGTCACATGGCTAAGCAACTCCAACTCACAGCACAACAGGAAGAAGAGATTAAGTCAGACCACTGACTGCTCTTGGTGTATTGATTAACAACAAGATGTAAATGTCTTGAACAATTCATCTTAGTGTGTGTGTGTGTGTGTGTGTGTGTGTGTGTGTGTGTGTGTGTGTTATTGTGTTTTGAAGCAGGGGTAGACTTTAGTTTAAATCATACGACTATGAAGGAATCTGGGTGTCAGCGATTTACAGCCATTAGAAGGCCTTTGACTGTTCAATAATAGATAAGGCTTAATGGCTTCTTTGCTGCCGCTTCTGGCTGTGTTTGACATGTAGTGAGATAATGAATGTAAAAGAGTGCTGGGTCACATGGTTAACATCCTATTTTGGTACTGAAAATGTCCCCTTGTTTCCTGGTGTCTTTTGGCAACCACCTGTCTGTGTGTTTTCAACATGCGTCCCCCATTTCTAGAGAGGTCTATAAAATATTCAATATATAAACAATCAGTGCTTTAACATCTAAAGCCCTGAAGGACTACTTACAGATAAATAATCACAAATGAGAAGGGTGAGTACTAGTTTGTCATGCAGTAAGAGCAGCAGTATGCGTTTCAATATTCATTACATCTACCATGTCCTTCATGTATTTGTCATCATATGATATGCTTCTAAACACAGGTTTCTCTGTACGCCTTAGGAAGGCTCTATGTTAGAACAAGTAACAGCAGGAAAGTCTCCTTTCAGCTTGAAGCTCATTTTCTCTTCCAGATAAAACAGTAAGACTTTGAAACCCGGATATATCAGTTCTGAAAGTGTTATCAACCCAGTCCATGACTGCCAGTGGCATGTCTGGGTCATTTTGAAAGAAGTGAACAACATTGGGCACAGACTCAGATAAGACTGCTACTGAGCACATCATTTCAGGAGCCCCCTATACCTGCCCCCTTCACAGTGCAGGAACACAAACTCTGATTTACTGTAAATACCTCACTCAAGCATAGCTAAACAATATGGTGACAGCTTTGCTTAGACATTGAAATGACAGCTGACATTTTTAAATTTCAAGTGTTATTAATAACATTAATGATGCTTTAGTGTGACAGTGTACCAGGACGATAAAACTGAAGCAGAACCCTGTCTCCAATAATACACACACACAACAATTTTATATACATGTGATTATACACTAATGAAAACATACCTATAATTATTATATTTCATTTCTGCTAATAGATCCTCCGCAATGTTACATACTGGACCTTTAAGACCAGAAGACCAGAATCTTTCCTAACCAAGTGTTGTGAGTGCCTAAACATAACCATAAGACGTTTATTCATGCTTTTGTTGCTATGGTTGGATATGGAGACCATATGAAATACATTGTCAGTTCATATTTTACATATCAATATATCAACATTTCCTCATTATGTTGATTAAAAAAAAAAATATATATATATATATATATATATATATATATATATATTTAATTTCCTTCAAAATCTACTTCCTGTAGCAGATTAGTAGAATATAAATGTGACTGGGTTGTAATTTGACCCTTGTGACATTTGTGTGAATAAATTAAGCCTTTCTAAGACGTTTAACTGATAGGGGCACATCGATTAGGTTGTCGATCGATAAAAGGGACTTTAATAACCCACTGATATTTTTTATTCTGTTCTTTGAAAACATACTTATCCCACTTTCTCATATAACCCAAACCTTCAAGATTCACTAGTTTGTATCGAATCTCAACGTACAGTGTTGTCTAAATGTCTTATTTTCTGTGCTTGATTGATTTCACTGAGGTGCCTTCTGTCTGTGTGTATATGCGATAAGGCAGGTGGTTGTTAAACATGGCTGACATTAGTCAGGAGGTCCGCACTGAGATTGAGGTGAGCCAGTATAAACAGATCTCTGTTAATGGGTTCTTCCCACAGGGGTCTGCTGTGCAGTGAGGCAGAGAGATAGCCACGGACCCTCCCATCCTCCTGGAACCCTGCTCCTAGAATTATTATTATACAGATTATTGATGAGCAGCTTTCCTGACTGTCAGCTCAACCAGTGTGAGAATGGGTGCACTCTTAATTTTCTTCACGGCATGATTAAATTCCATCAAATATAGTTTGTTGTAATTTGTTGAGTTTATTTTTATCATAGTCAGGAATAAAATCAAGAATAGCCAGAGGCAGCAACACAAGAGCACTTTAAACATGTCTGTTAAAACAGTATATAAAGCCACTGTTTCACTAAATCTTCAGATTAAAATTGTCGAGCTTTATCATTCAAAAGGTATTAGAGAGTATTGGCAATGTCCCCCAAACATGACAAACCTAATTTGTTCAGCACTGATTAGGAAAAAAAGTTAAAAGCCAGACTATATGTTAAAACATACTTCCATTTATTTTGAACCGGAACCTTATTTCCCCCAGTTTTCTTTCCATCCTGACAGTGTTCACAACTTCATCAGCTCAAAGTGCTGCTGTTCAGCACAAAATATAGGAGCAAAGCAAATCAAATAGCTGCACCCAAAAAGGTGAACAATCAACACAACGTACAGTAACACACACCTTTCAGTTGCTATGATCAAACAATTAGAATGACACAGTCACAATTGTCTTGACACCATTTTTTCATTGCTCACACATTTAATTGTTTGTCAGCTGGGGGTTTATAGGATCTATGTCAAATCAGAAGGTGTAAACTGACAGAACTCATTTCTACAGCAGGTCTCTTGTATGCTAGTGTGATGATAAACATTGATATTGATTGTAAATGCCTTACACCGCTATCATCGGTGTATGTAATGAGTTGTGACAACCTTCCATGATCTAAACAATTTGGGATGCTTTTCAGAGACACCAGAGCCTGCAGAAAATCTCACAGTGCTGCTTGTGATTATCATTAGGAAGTTGATCTGAAATGTTTTTCACAGTTGGCAGCTTGTGTGAGAACATCTGATATGACATGACACAACATTGGAGTACTGTCGCTTGATTAAAGCATCTTACTTCTACAGTATGTTCTATACTGGACAGTTAACTGAAATATCTGAAACAATTTGTCATGAAATTTTGTGCAGACATTCATTTGTCCTCAGAGAAACTATGTTTTCAGAATGAACAGTTAAATATATAACAGGATCTAGGTTGTCAACTGTCATGTTTTTTTCCAAATAATGTACAGATATTTAGACATTCTTTTAACTCTCCCTGGAGACCCCCAAAAATCTTTAGTCGGGGCCAGCCCTAACTCAATTATCATGTCTCATCTAATCAATAGTATGGTGGCCAACACAACCTCTAATAGGGGAAATTATCCCCTCCTCTGATGTAGAAAGAACTGAACATCCATAGATCTGCATATGGTTAGTGATTCTTCTTCTTCTAGGCTCGGGTCACCTGTGTAAAGGTGGGAGGAAATGTGGTGGGGAAATTACCGGAGTAGAAAGATATTTAAAATATTGGAAAGTAGGGAAAATTAAAAGCTTCGACCATTGCCAAGTAGCCTGGTACACTGACAGTCTCTGTGGACGCTCCAACGACAGCTGAACACGTCTGATAAGAAGTGAGCCAAGGAACAGCAGCAGAAAGAGAGGTACCAAGACTTAAAGAGAGATGAGAGAGAAAGAGGAAGGGAGGGAGGGAAGAAGGGAGGAAGTCTATGGAGCATGATGCTGCTTATTCGATAGAACACAGTTTGATTCAATATAAACTTGAATAAGCACTCACACTACCATTTCTGAACAAGTAGAACTTTGACTATAATGCAATATTGTTCTTTATATGCCCAGAGGAAACATTTACATTGGAAAAAATATTTGGAGATATCTTCTGAGTTTAACTTAATTAAGAGGAAGGTATGTTCTCTGACTGCACAATGTGGAAGAAAACATCATAATAATTCGTGCTTCATCAAGCAAGAGAAGGTGGAAGAGGACTGTGAGAGAATGGATATAATATAACATATAAGATCTAACATTTTCCAATTGCAATTTTTAGTATATACATAGGGCTGTGTGGTACAATGGCCGTGTCTATTTTTAGTATTTCTCAAATTGAAGCCAAATTGCTATCTTTGGTGGCTTTGCTCATTGAAGCATATAGTCCATGTACTTGTACTCATATCAAATTCAGCCATCAGGGTTTTAACAGTGATTGCATTAATCCACTCCTGGCTTCCCTGGTGACCTGTTAGCTACAGAATAAATTTAAAGATGTTAAAATTCATACATAGCTGGCACCCAACTTAATAGATCTTTAACCCCATATGAATGTAGCATAACACTATGTCTCTTATAGATCATTATAATTATCATCCTGACATAGTAGTTGTTGTGATAGGTGTACTATTATTAGAATTACAATTTAATTTCTGTACTACAGAGGATGAGAGAGTTCTTTATGCATGCATATTTGTGATTCACAAAATAAAATGTTGTTGTAGTTTCATTCTGCCAGGTCTATCAGAAGTCAGGAAATAAACAACATCCACAAAGTCGGCCCACAGGCTTTCAATGTGGCTGTGGAGATTAGAATGCAAATTAATTAGAAAGGTTTTTATGTTCACTCCCAATGTTCACCTGAAAAACTCAGGTTTGTAGAGGTCTACTCAAATTCCTCTGTACCTGAACAAACCAAAGAGTTTTCATTTTTATAATTGACTAAGTAAATTGTTATATTCAGCACATGAAATGGTAACACCTTATGGGTGAGTGAATCAGAATATTTTCTGTTGGACCTCCATGGAAATATTTTTGAGCATAGGTGACTCACATTATCAAGCTGCACATCCAACCAATACTCCCTCTTGGGTTGGCACAGCAGGCAACTGCTTTAAATAACAACTCCAGCAGTGAGATAAACAAGAGCAGAAAGAATGCATTTGGACTAGCATCTATGAAAGAGTAGATGATGTTGCCCACTATAGTGTTCACATCTGACTGAGGGTGTTTTGATCCTCATTCTTCCTGAACTGCTTTGTTTTCATTAACCATTTCCCTCTGCAAGCTATTTTCACAGCTGCACTGTTTTCTTCCTGTCTCCTCTGTTTTCCTGCTGCACTGTGGCTGGCTGACATGGAAGAATGAGCGGTCTCAAAGAAATTACCTTGGATTGGTTCCATGCAAAGAAAAACCACTTTAAAAGCAAGTTTTTGTTTCTGAGAACAAAAGGTGTTCTCACAATTTACTTCGCTCTAGATATCAACATCTTTACATGCCCAACCCGATTGAAGGAGACATTCTTTTGGGTTTTTTTTTCATAACACCTCTTTCTCTTTCTGTTGCGCAGTTCTGAGTGTTAATGATGGTTCATTTTAAACAGTTCAAAATTGTTTCCAAAAACAGCTGATTTGATAATCTCCTTACAGCCCTGGTTATCTCACCCCTGTCTTTTTGTGTACCTGCCAACATCTTGTCTCCTGGTGCCACTATAAACTTTGTACACTGCCCTGTACACACTCAGCAATCTATGCTCATCAACCCTGTACACCTAATTCCTTTAATCTATTGTCTACCGAAATAAACTACATGTTTTCTGACGGCAGGGCTCGTCAATAAGACCAATAGGGTGAAGCAGGATTATTTCTAGATCTGTCTCAAAAGGCCAGAAATTGATTGAAAGTTGGATCCAATTTTGTACCACCTTGGGTCCATACATATCAGCACAACCTAGAAGGGAGCAAGTCAGCAATATAACAGTGAGTTAACTTTGTTTTTCTTACTCATGGTCATGATCTCATCACAAAGATGACAAGTTTGCAAGTTGCAAAACAGAGAGAGAGACCAACCCTTATTCATTGTTTGCTGTAAAGTCTGTGGACAAAGACAAGTGGAACACCAAACTGTGTGAATTTCAAGCAGGGCAAAGCTTTGCCTGTAATCTGGATCTGTCCAGAGTTTATACAATATGATGTATGAATATAAAATTATTCATTTAAACAAAAAAAAATCTTTTCATTTTGCATTTTACAAATCATAACGAGACTAGGGTTTGCTGCCAGGGACCTAAACTGTTCTTAGGGAATTCCATGAGGTCCACGTAACCTTGCTAGGCAGCTGGACTTGTGAGATCACGTAACAATCCATCTTGTGATTTCAATCCAATCTGCGTCCTGTGTGGTTTACTGACAGCTACGGTTTAACGCTAGGTGTGTGTGACGACGTGTGGGAGGAGTGACTGTTCACTCAAAAACAACAAAGCTGGCTGCTAAAGAGGTTAGCGCAGATGCGGCAAGCATCATTTATATCACAACTGGAGAGTATTTCATTAAAAGAAGAGAAGAATGGCACTGGAGGCTTTTCTTGATAGGAAAGAGGTTTTCTTAGGGTCCCTAAAAAATGTATGATAATTGGATTTACCACATTCTTGTTTGTATTAAGTAATTTGAACTGAAGTAAAACTGGTACAAAGCTGCATCTAAAATATCTTAAAGAAGAAATAAGGGCCTGTAGCCTAATCTGTGTGGTGGAACTGTATATCCTTGATTTGCTTACTTCAAGATTTCTCACTCATTTTGTTTTGCCCTTATGCGTGGCATTTATTTGTATTCCACACAATGAAATCAAGGGGGAACATTAATCAGGCGGTGTTCATGATTCCATCGAACATGATGTCTCAGGTGCGAGAGTATTTCAAGCCCCACAGGTCTGATTTGATGAAATTTTGCCAGATGATGCATTCTGGCACTGCTGTGGATATTGAAATATTACATAAACTGGCTTAATGGGGACATTAAAACGTGTTATTTCTAAAGACCCTAGCTCTTTTGCTACACTTGACATATTAATCACTACACATCCAATCACAAAAGATGACCTTTAAACTGACTGCCTGAATAAAGTTGTATCTTAGGCAATCACTGTTATGATGATACATGGAAATATCTATCAATCCATTTTCCTTCCTGTTTATTTCTATTTAGAATGCTTTAAACAAAATGCCAGAAAACATCCTATCTGTCAACAATCTATTGGGGATTTTGAACAAACCCAGGAGCCACTCAGTAAGTCAAGGTGAAACTGCAGGAAGAAGTGGATGTTTGCATGTTTGAATCAACAGACTACCACCATATGTGACAACAAGTACAGTGTTTGCCTTTGCAACTGCCACCATAGGAGGGGAAGCACTGCGAAAATTATGAATAATACAAGGATTAATTATTTCTCTCCCATACCACCCAGGGAGAATCCCCATATGGAGTTTTCAGTGAATGAATTAAACTCACAGATGTTTCAGCATCTGGTTGATCCTTTTGGCATTTGCCAAGGCAGGATACATCACCAAGGGAGACCGTACATGCTCTTTCCCCCTGTTTCTGCGTGCACAATTAGGCACTTCAAAGGTCTAGCGCTTAGTCTACACATAAGCAAAATAAGCGCCTGACAAGCCCGCCTTCAGCATGCCAATGCTCTAAATTCATACTGCAGTTTACTGATTACTGGATGTCAGGCATGTCAGTCAAGGCAGCTGGTTTTCACCACCTGATTTCATTTCCTATCACTTCTCTTCGCCTTCACTGAACACGGTAAAGTGAAGACATTTTCTGTTTTGTTTACAGGAAGCTCAGTCCAGTGAGTGAGCTAGGACAGAGCAGTTCTGCTGACCAATGGAAAAGCAGGAAACAAACCCACATTGAGTCATATTTTAACATAAATGTGAGAATACTTAAGGTAATGGGCTGGGGAGAGTTTTATGGGTGTTTTGATACTTTATTTCCATCATGAAAACCTGTCCTTATTGGAATCCATTGCAGCTGCTGTGAATCTTTGACTACAGCCAAAACAAAAAACTACTGCACATACAAGTTGTGTATTTCCGACTTCACATGCATGTGAAGATTCAAAGTGACTCTCAGGCGCCTCTCCATCTTTTTGACTAACAAAACACAGTCAGACAGAGAGACTGTGTCAGTAGAGAGGAAGTAAAACTTCATGATGGAACTAGTCAAATTTAAGGATTCAGTGCCTGACTGCTCAGTTTTACAGTGGATTCAAGAATTTTGACATGCCAAGTAGAATTGATGGATGAAGGTAGAAAAGACAAGAATGGCACGATATGATGTTTCAAAACAGCACAAATTGTTTCTTTTTTGTCTCACTTTGGCTACTACACACCTCATAGCGACAATATACTGTGAGTTCAGTAAACCAACATCATAGCCGGCTGCAGGATTTAGTTAAACTCCTATACTTGGTCATTTTTAACATGAAACAAAAAACTGTATGCAGTGCATTTTAGCTTATCATTTATTATAAATGTGCTTCTTTTTTTGTCTCTGCTGTATTTCTTATAATGTGTAAATTTCCACATGGTTATGTACACTAACGACTAATCCATTACAGATACCATAGAACACCAAGAGAGAAAAAACAAAAAAAAGATGAAAATTGAAAGTTTATGAATTTTATGTACATTCTTTGCTGTTTATATGATGCAATACAGAGGCGAATAGCCTAAAATATAAAATTCCCCAGAATTTTTGTCATGATCAGTGGCATAGTGAAATTTCTGAGATATTATGACTAAATGTAGCTGCAATAACCAGCATGGATTAGAAAAGAATCCCATCACATTATTTAGACTTAATCTGAAACCATTTTCTCACACTATAGAAACATCACGAGCTCAGCAGACCATGACTTCCTTTAGCTTTTGCAAATAAATTTCTCCATCACTTCAAAGGCGGTCTGCCACAGCAAGAGCAGCACTTTACAACAGTTGTAGCCTGCCAACATCAACAAGTTCAGTTAGAGGCTTACTCACACCCTGTGGTGATACTCTGAACAAAGTTGTAAGAATTTTGAACTGTTTTGCTCTCTATGACTCTCAAGTACAAGACAGTTAAAGTGACTGGAAAGAAGTTAAACAGTGTAAATATCATTCTGTTTGCTCCAACAAAAAGATTACTGTGTTTGTTTATTTTACCACATCCGTAAGGATAAACAATTTCCTTCTACAAGTCTTTTTGACAATTTTTTACAATAGCAAGTTTTTTATTATGCATCTGAAGTTGTGATTAGACAAGGAACTATAATTGCATGAAATGACTTCTGTGATTTCATTCAACTCAGTCAATACTTGTCATATTCGTTAAACTTGTTTTGAAGCGAAGACGCCAGTGAAGGCTGTAAGGTCTAATCTAAGAACGGCTGTAGACACTGAACAGACAAAAAAAGTTTTTAAAGATTTAAGATGCAATTTTATGTTATTGTACTGCCAGTAGCTATATATTCATAAGATTACCCTGATCCTTGCCAAAGATTTCACAGGGATGTTTTTCCTCTGCATCTTTGTATTCTAATTGTCCAACATTATCGAAATAACATTTTCCATTCTTAAGGCTTACCCTCTAAAGTGTGATGATAAAAACGTATGTTTACGCTCATATCCATTGAGAGGTCCTTGAAAAGTGAAAGAAGACAGCTCGACTCTGCAGCACCTCTCTGATCTATGTGATAGTTAATCCATTCATCTCAGCGTGTTTTGCATTGAGTTGTTCTCTTTGGCATCTTCATTGGGAGGATTTCATATTCACAAAGCACAACATCTGTCTGAAACATCTCTCCTCCTCTATCTGTTTTGACCCCAAAACTATAATTGACCATTCGCCAGGCAGATTTTAGTAACTGCTGTTACGTCTCTCAGGTTTCCATTCTTGCATGACATGATTTACCACTTATAGTTCTGGGCAGTTGTTGGAAAAATGGGTCCCCAATTTCAGACAGAGGTAGACATAAGCAGACCTCTTATTTCTAGCCAAAAACTGGACATTTTACTGGCTGAGGTTACACCTGTCACTGGCAGATTTCACCAGCTGTAACTAGCTATTGAAGATAACGTTCATGTTAGAGGTAAACTGTTGGTCAGGTCATTGTTAATTATAATGTATGAGGGACCCCGCAAATTATTTAAATTCTTTTAAAATTGAATTCTGAGTAGTATGCAGTAGTAGTAGTAGTAAGGGAATGCGCAGCACAGTTTTTGCCACCAGGTAGAGCAGCAAGTTGAAGTCAAAGAAGAAGTATTCTTCCTGTATTGTGTTTATTATTGTCACTTGTTCTGGTGGCAGGAAGACTTTTTGGTAGCAATGCGGATTCAAAGTCAAAGTATATGCTGTTTTTTTGGGTTTTTTTTATGAAATGCATAAATAAAACTCACTACAAGTGTTCCAAGCATCCGCCTTGTCTCCAACTGCCATTTTAATGTTTCCGTCCCACTTGTTTTAAAACAAGAACCATGTTAAGAGGTTTTACCCTTGTTAGCCTGTATATAAAGATGAACGACGTATCTCCACAATACCAGATACAACCACTGTTATCTTGGAGCAGTAAAGAGGTTGGAGCTGCAGTATACAAGGAAAATTGTATTTCTTTTATCTTGATGAATGGTAATAGCATAACCCCAAAACATACAGCATTAATGATGTAGTACTCAATTGTGTAGCCACTAAATATTCGGTCAGTGGCAAACATTTCCCATTTAGTTAACAACATGTGTATCATTGATTATCTTTTGTCACTGTTTAATTATACTGAAGCCAAACAAAATTAGAGTGTTGTAATTTTAAGTGTCTGTTCTTTTGTTTGAAATAAAGGTTTATATTTCATTGCAGTATGAATGAACAAACACATATAAAATAAGCCTCAGCAGACAAATTACATGGTTTTCATCAGAACTGCTTCCCCTCAGGCATCAGTAAAATCTGCGAGGGAAACCTGGAGTTGTGCAGTATAATGTAATAGCCACAATTACATTGTGTTCCCTTTGTGTTTTTTGGTCTGTTCAGCGAAATTGCCTCACCCTGCCATCTGTTTGCTCTTTGTCTGTTTTTCTCTCTTTCCTACTCTATGTCATCAAGAGTGGCTAATCACAATGCTGAAATGGGGACTGAAAAGAACACATACATAAAACATACAATTTAACAAAATATCAGTGCTGGAGAACATTTATAAAAAGAGAAAAGGATTTGATTTGTGAATGTGAAATGCCCTGTACATCCCTATTTGTTGTTGATTTTTCTTTTCATTTTCAGGAGGATAAGTAGGAGGTTGTGGCCAGTGAGCGGGGAGTGAAGGTGACTAGATGTTATCTGAAACAAATTCAAAATACATCATACCTTCATAATGAGCTGTAAAATGTGAGTTTTAGAATCAGTTGCTAAAGAGTCAAACAACATTTACCCTATTGTTTTGAATATCTGTTGATAATGACTGGAAACACTCAGTGCTCCTTGTTTCCTCATGTTATGGACAAAAAACACATGCACTCACGCAGACTTGTTTTTGTCACTCAAGAGGACGTTGTGACTTGTCCTCAAGTTGATGTGTTAGAAGCAGGAAAAATGGGCAGCGTGTCATCTCCAAAACTGCAGCTCTTGTGGGGTGTTCCCGGTCTGCAGTGGTCAGTACCTATAAAAAGTGGTTCAAGGAAGGAAAAGCGGTGAACTGGCAACAGAGTCATGGGCGGCCAAGGCTCATTGATGCACGTGGAGAGTGGAGGCTCGCCCGTGCGGTCCGATGAGCTACTGTGGCTCAAACTGCTGAAAAAGTTAATGCTGGTTTCTATCAGAACCAGGGTGCCAGGGTTAACTTTTCCAGTTGGTCAGGTGTTTATAATGTTATGGTTGACAATGTATAAATTGATTTACGAGGTGTCTGTAGTGATGAACCCAAATCTGCAGCTCCCCTTGGCTTTACAGAACTTTATAGTAATTTTGAGTTTATTGTCTAGTCCAGCCTGCAACTTTGCTGTTTTGGTTCAATCTCACTGCTCTCATAGCATCGCAGTTTCCAGTGAAAAAAAGCTCTAAAAACACACTCTACCCCTCTCACACTCTACTCTACCTTGTTCAACCCAACACTACAAAAATAACAAAATCAGCTGAACCTATAGGAGCCACACTGCAATGTATAGCAGGGGATTAAAGCTCTCAAAAAACACATGCACCAGCTGACACCCACCTTAATCCACCCTGCAACATGCTCAACTTAACAAAGGCCACAACTAAACTACTATTAGTAACACATAAAGCTTACCAAAACAAACCATTCAAGGCTTCCTGACTCACACACTCAACCACGCGTCTGCGTAGTAAGCTTGATGACGTCAACTCATTCACAACTTTCTGCGAGCACATTCAGAAACCAACTCAACAACTTACCAAGTACTTTCGGACAAATCGAGACCCCAATTTGTCATGACCTGGGTCGTGAACCATGACAAAAACAGGCAAAATCTTAAATGCCCCAGGGAGATTGGCCAGGTGCTCCCAGGGCGCTGATTAATCCCACCCACACCTGCAAAACAAAGAGACAGACTACAGCGAGCAGGAGTTATAGCACACAGTTATAGAATAATGTCACACTAAACTTTGAGTCATTGACGTGTTTTATGTTAGTGATAAAACTATTGAAATGTCACATGTCAAAACATAGTGTAATGGTAGCACAAGTAGAGGAGAGTAAAGCAGTCAGCAAACTGATTGAGTAATGTCAGTTTCACTATATTTTAAGTTAGCTATAGTCACTATAAGCTACTAGTCATACCAGACCAAGTGAGGCTACAGCAGCGAAACCCTTGAGTGCATTGAATTGATTAAGAGTGTAATTTATTGCTTATGAATTTAACTTTTCTAAAAGATGGATTTTCTTCTTAAAAAAGCTTCATTTAAGTTAAAACATACAAATTAACAAGAAGGAACTTCGATGTGGAGTGGAACAGTTGAGTTTGTCGTCTCATCTTCTCTCCTGTACATAAGTATCCATAATTTTGGTATTATCCCATTTCTATTTTTAGTATTAATAAAGTAGTACAATAGCTGAATTCAAATGATAAAATCCACCACAGGAATCCTCAAATAATATTAGCTCTTGTAGAGAACCCTCCTAGACAGAAATACAGAAATAGTATAATATCTTTTCAATAACTTAACCATTTTTCTTACCATGGGTGGAAGGTAGTAAATCAATCAGCCTCACATGATAACCTAACCCAGTGGAAGCGGCTCCTATTTCTGTCAGTGGTTCATTACCCTCACAAATATAGTGGTGTACTCTGTGTGTGTGCATATGTAATTGTGTGTGTGCACATAATTACTGTACTTGTGCAGGTCTGTGCGTACATGCATCCTGCCAATAAATTGCGTGTGTGTTTGTGTGTGTTTACTGATCATTCACAGTGTGTGCTGTAGAAATATAATGATTGCATGGGCAGGAGAGATAATATTATCTAGGATGTCCAAAAGACCAGGCAATGTCACTTGATGGCATAAGTGTGAGCCAGCAATTGAATAGAGGACCATTAATGCCAGCAGAGGATTTCTGATGATGTTTGTGAAAGCTATTATAACGCAGAAATTGAAAGAGCTGAGAGCTCAATACAGAGTGCTCTCTACTAGCTCTGCCTGTTTATGTAAAGCACTCCCCCAAGGATAGAAAGCCATCCAATGGTGTCTTACTTTGGAGAGGGGAGGACAGAAAGAAAGAAAGAGGGAGGAAGAAAGAAAGAAGAGAAAGAGACATGTGCTTCAGTTTGCAAAATATGATTTCAATAACTACAACAACCTCCAACCTGGCTTCAGACACGCATTCTACTAAAACCCTCCCAGTCAGTGAGACATGACCTGTTACTGGCTGCTGACAGCAGCTTATTCTTCTTAACTGAAGTGGAGCCTCCCTTTCCAGTGGCCATGACATTTGTAAAATCTTGTTTCTGCTCTACTGTTCTCTACTGGTCTTGCTCATACCACTTGAAACAAATCAACACATCTCATTTAGGCTCTTCAGGTTTGCCACTAAAAACTCTTGGGCCCTCTGAGCAGCTCACATAAAACAGTAAATATCCAGAATCCTGGCATGTTCCTGAGTGTAACTCAAACATAAATTTGGCTTCAGGACAAGTGACATGAATCATTCAAAAGGAATTGCTACATGTGCAATGCCATTATAAAACTAAATGAAACAGGAAAACGGAGGGAAAATATATGTATGACCTCCTCTCACATACAAAAATATCGAAACATTTTGAGAGAGGTTTTTCAACACTATCTATAAAGAAAGGGATAAGACCTTCCTAGGGGATTTCAGTAGCTGCTGGGGATTTGTAGGTAGCTGATAAAAGCTACTGAGGACCATGTGGTTTCATCTCAAATCTCAGCAGATTTCATATTCATTTGCTATTAATTCTTTTGTACAGAAACACCTGTTTTTCTCCATACTATAGGAGAGTATTTATGCTTGTTGTTCCATATCCACTCTACCATATGCATATATCTTGCATATATCAACCCTATTCTTATGTACACGAAAAATATAAACCAAGAAGAATTCTGTATTTCACAAAAGGTGGAATTGCCCTTTTTGGGGTACAAAAGCTTCAGGGGCTGGGGCAGTAGCCTGTATAGGTTCACTACAGCAACTATAGCACAAGGACACGATCCCTCAACAGCTTTTCACCCAGGAACATTACCGGTTTTATTCAATGGGGCCAAACACCGCTGCAGGGCATTGAACCCAGGTCTTTGTAGTGCTTTTTCTCCCTGCACCACTCAGGTGCCTCGATCACTGCGCTACATTTTCTGACTTTAGTAACTATGCCTTAGGTTCAATCAGAGTCCACTTGTACCTTCACCTTGTACCTAGGAGAAACTGCTTCGTACTTTTACAGTGTATTAAAAGGTCAGACACATTATATGGTATGCCTGTTATTGTACATGAAAAGTCTGCAGTAAGTATTTTTCACTCAAACACACCAAATGTATACAAAATGCTTCTCTGTTTTTCTGTACTGTACTACACCTCAGAAATTTCAAACCCCTTAGGCCTTGTGGTTATATATTACACAGATGACTATTATGGCATGTTGCTGTTTGTCAGGTTATTCTATTGCTATGAGGCAAAACTTGTGGCTTTAATCTTTCACATGCAGACACACATGCTGTATATTGACAGCACGCGCACAAGAATGAAAAAATATTGAAATTCCCACAAGATCTCATACTCATGCATATTCCTACAACCTCTTGGAGGAAGGGTATTAGTCACTGGGCCACTGAAAGGCATGAATAAATACAGCTATGGGTGAGTGGGTCCGAGGCCAGAGAGACAGACTGGCTAAATACAGCCGACAGTTTGACATCTCTCTCACTTCAGGGTCAGGCTGGTACATGGAGTTGGACAGTGTGACACCTTTTATTGTGAGGGATATTGCAATCTCTATGTCTTTGTTTTTTCATCTGTACCTCTGCTGCTTTAAGATATTTAATTTTTCAGCATCGTCATCCTGCTGTGTGTAGGAATGATATGAATCTGTAACTTGAAAGGCAACAAAAGGGTGTGGATTGGCCAGACGAAATTGATAGCTGACAAAGAGGACTAAAGAGAGTATGGGTGCATTGTTACTTTTCAGCCTGTATCTGCCAATTTATCTCTAAAAATGTGTCATTTCACCCTTCAAACAGCAACGTGTGAAAGCCAAAGTGGGAGGCACTCGGACATGACAGAGGTGTACATGAACAGAATGCATACACGTGTGTGTATAGGAACACACACACACATAACCACACATGCTTACTCAAGTTTCACCATTTACACACCGCTTGTATGGGCAAAGTGCAGAGTAAAGGTCCCTTTTATGCTCATTGTGTAGTATTAAGGCCACGGGTCATTGTCTCTGGGAATGTCATTTGCCAGAACATTTTATGACACTGTCGGTCGACCCCATAAGCCCCAGGGATGAGACTGAGAGGAAAAACTCATCTTTGTATTAAAGCTATAAATAAAATCACTGGACATGTGATATTGTTTCAAACCTCTAGGCTGCTTGCTCATCCTGCTGCTGTGAAGGACAATTTTCTGGCTGTGACAGGTGTTAGCGGATTGTTGTGTACCCTCTAGCAATCTAGAAGAAGCTCTCTGGACATGGGCTACAGACCAACAGTATTCTGTGACTGAGACATTGGCCCCTGATCAGGTTTGTCATCACATCTGATAGAGCATAGAGTTCGTTGTACTAACATTCACAGTTGAGCAGCCCCGCAGCACTGAGCCACAAGCACATAACATGGTGATAAAATACAGTAACTGGGCAGAGTTCCCCTGATACTAAAGCAGCCAGCTTAAGGTCAGCTACCAGCTGCTCTCTAGCTCTCAAGCATTTAGCTTCATCACTACATCCATTTGATTTGGCCTTCAGTGTGAATACATATGTTCAAATTGAAGATTAAAGAATTTCAGGTTACTGGAGCACACTGCATGGAAACTACCTATCTTCTTATTATAGGATTAGTTGTACAAACAACTCACGCAAAACTCACATAAAACATGAAAGGCCCTATCTACGGCCATTATTTGGCTTGTCCATTCTGGGCTACTGCAGAAACATGGCAGACTCTGTGGAAAGCATCCTGCAGCGTCTGTAGATAAAACAAAAAACAAAACGATTCTTATATTTAGGTGATTGTACAATAATGAAAACATAACTATGAATACTATATTCCATTTCTGCCACTTTCCTAAATGTTACACACTGGACTTTTAAAGGTGCTGGATTGTGTTACTTTTTGCCATCTTTAGGCCACATTAAGCTTCATAGTGATCTAGGGAAGAAGCTTATTTCTCAAAATGTCAAAGTAATGCTACAACAAGCCACAACATAAAATAACCATAATAACAGTGTAACATAAGGCAGTCAGTTATGGATATGTGGGTGTGCTGGATGGATCAGGGGTCAACTCGTGTAATATCATCATTCTTACACCTATAAGAGGGGGCCAGCTTCGACACCAGACAAGATTACAGGGGTTGTCTGTCTCTCACACATACTTCTCATCAGACCACTTGCCCATTTCCAAAACAGGTCTTCTTAAAGGACTGTCTTTTAGGTAAGCTGTGCTTCAGAGAGTGGTTGAGCTGAAATCACTGTGCCTCTATTCTCTGTCAGCTCCATTTGCTGTTGAGAAGTGTAAACGTGATTGCTGTCAAAAAGAAAGAAAATCTCGCTTTTTCCAGGTTTTTTTCTTGAGTCAATATATTGGTTTTAATTCTGCAACACATTGAGGAGTAGAATGAGTATTTTAAAATGTATGTATTCCATACTTGGAGGCACTTATACTTTTAAAAGGACTAGGAACACCTGGGTACTCGACATCAGAATATACCAGACTGCTTGAGAATGAGGAAACTCAGATTCAACAGATGGAAAGCCTCTCTTACCACAGCACTCAAAGCAGATGGTGCAGCAACACTGACTCAAGGATTTCAACTTCAGCTCAGGTGGAAAACTAAAGGGGTTGGATGTGATTAAATTTTTTTCTCAGAAAGTTACCCAGGCTATTTGTCTCTCATTTCTATCTTTTTTCTGGCATAACCGTGCTTTGATGTTTAGAGATTTGCTTCACAGTGTCTGTGATTTGCTGGGTTTTTTTATGATGCTTTAGTCAGAAGACTAATGGCTCAAGCCTACAGGGTACACAAGAACAGCCAGCTGTGGGTGGTAAAACTGGAAGATCAATGGATTTGAACATTTATGCTGTTCCTGTTAATTATACCCCGATCTTAATGGAGATTTTGTTGGCACAGTCATAACAAGAGTTGTTTATGTCTTTGGTGAAGGGTCATTATAGAAGCCCTGGTTGGAGATCTATCCCTTTTTAATTATCTCTCCATTTGTAAAGTCCCGGTCACATAACCACTGTATCATGCTGTCAGCCACACTGTTGAACTCTATGAGGATGGAGCAAGGTTAATTATATTGTTATTGCAAGGTTGTTATATACTGAATTAAATCTTGTGTGAAGGTAATATAAAACAAAAGTCCTGGATTATTATACATAACTAAAACTACATAAAACATACACTGAAAAGCAACAAAACTTAAATACATTTGAATACCTGTGTGATTGACAAAATTATAATAACTGCCACTTTTGATATTGATTGACGTCACCCATCTTGTTTTATACTGTCAGTTTGCACATATCCAAGACACTTCATACTGCTGATAGACAGACTGTTAGATGTGGTTAGATAGGCTGCTGCTGGAGCAGGTCTATATGCTTTTAGCCTTACTCCATCTGTCTCTCACTGTGTCTCTCTGCATTCTCATAGGTTAATACTCTTAGTTGAGTATGATAAAAGTTCTGTTTGACACATTGCAGCTGCCCATTACTTTTCAAGAATCCTTAATAGGATTTGATTCAGAGGCCTTGACAATTAAAACCCAAACCCACATATTTTTGCAAGACCAAATTCAGTCTTTGTCACATGAATAGCCAATTAAATCAGTGTGATCAAAATAATAGATTATCTTGGTAGTTGGGCTGAAATGAAAGCATTTATGCTGATTTCCCTTCAGATTTCAAAAAAAAAAAAAATACAAAAGAGCATTTACCAGTCGTGCTGAGAAATGATGCTTGAGTAAAAGCTAAAAGCTCCCCTGTCAGTAGCGCGTAACACTGTGTGGTGCTAAGTGCCTCTGACTGAGTTCATTAAAACCATTTGTCCCTTAATTTTCAGGACAAAAAAACAAAGTTAGTTTAATCAGACAAAAATCATTGTACAGTTTAATTGTGTTACTTTACGTAAACTACCGTGCATCATATATCATGTATCATTGTGATACATTGATGTTAAACAATGACAACTAAAACACACTTATCCAAATATAGGCTCTTTTTACACAGTGGACATTTCGCCATGTCAAAACAGGAAAAGCACAGGTGTAATAATATTAGTTAATGGCATTGTGCTTGTTGGTTCAAATGCAACAGAGCCATCATTTATTAACGATATTAGTTACACCTGCGCTTTTAATAAATGTCTACCAAAAGGTCTGTTGGCCAAGAAAGCTGTTTTCAGAGCACTTTGAGTAGACTCTTCTACTGCTCTGCATGAATACAAGTTCAAGTCGAGTGGGTTGGTGAAATGTGGCAATAACAGAGAAAATGTGTAAAACTGATAATGTGTAAAACTCAGATTAACATTTTTTCAATCGTTCTCTCACGTACAATAAAAAATGTCTTTCTGTATAAATAGGCAGCAAATTAAAAGTGCAAAGTGCATTTCACCGACTGTCCATTATCACAAAGTGATCATAATGTTTATGCAGCGTTCAAAGTGAGTCACAGTCCACCTTGTAACAAAAACTTTTTTAACTGTTCAATTATGAAAGACACTGCTAAAAGTGACCAACAAGCGTTGTTCTAATGAAACCAACATGATTACAGCATGTTGCATCATGCTACAACTTCCTAAAGACCTTTCAGTTGGGTCTGTAATTGCTGCCTCTGTCACTTGCCCCCATTATCGAACTGTGATTTTCATCACAGCCATCTTGTTGTTGCAGTTCCTGCAGTGATGCTTATTTCATCTTTCTCTTATGTTGCTGTGTCAAACCAATTAAATTAAACGATGTGTACATTTTAAATAGCGGACCTCATTCGGTTTTGGTTGGAATAGATTTTTTTTGCTTCTCTGGGAAGCCTTGTTGTGCTTTTGAAACACTGTGAAAGGTTATGTAGTACACTTTTCTTTTGGGGGCACAATGGACACCTTCACTTGCCACTCTTTTGTCATGTCTAGTCTGAAATTACAAACAAGGTAGTAATAATAGCTTGAGTTTCCTGTTGTTCACCCTTCTCCCCTGGGGATAACAGTGTAACTGTAGCAATCTACTATGCCAGGACTCACTCTGCAATGTCTCTCTACCATGGCCTGTGTGGAGGCACTGCTTTTCTGCAGCGCAGATTGAGTTCAAGCCCTCTGACTACAAGCAACGATTCAGGCCATCTCTTTATATTTTTCTCTGAAATGAGGAGTCTGTGTGATTGACAGGGTGTTAATAGTAAATGGATCAAACCAGAAATGTTGTCTGTTCAGAGTAAAAGAACTATCCGCTGTACCTGTATATATCTCAACAGTGAGAACACACCTACTCTTTGGCCTTTAACATATGCTCATAATTCAAGCTTCAGTGGCACGCTCACACAAAACACACCGTCCCCCATCTAAAGTTATTTCCCACTATTTGTTATCATACCTCTTTGTCACTCATCAATCCGAGTGTCATGGCATTGGAAATAATGAGCCTGAAGATAATATAAATGTATCAGAAGATTTTATGATTTTCTACCGCTGAATCAGGCTTTCAGTATTTGAAGGAACCTGCATGTGCATCTGCATTTGTAGAAGAGCCAATAGGAACGCCCTCTCTCTGAAATGACTGGCCGAAGTCACTCGTCACGGGATAGATTTTCAGAGCCAAGAAGAGATGCAGAAGTCTAGTTGCCTACTTGAATTACAATGTGCTGAAAGGTTATTATGGCATTTTTGGCAAAACAAATCGGCCTGACTGTCAGTATCAAGCTAACTTTGCCTGCCTACTGTATATTTTGATAACAGGCATATCCTAAACTGCAAGTTTTGACTGAAAAAAATAGTGCCCCAGTAGCTCACCTGCAAGAGCTGGTGCCCCATGTGCTAAGGCTGAGTCCGTACCGCAGTGGCCCAAGTTTGATTCCAGCCTGTGGCCATTTGCTGCAGGTGCTTGCTCTCTCCCCCATTTGCATTTCCATATCTTAAGCTGTCACTTTCCAGATAAAGGCATACACCTCTCCCCAAAGAAATAGTAATAATATAAAAAGAAATCAAAAACAAAACTACGCCTCAGCCCTTATGTTCAGTGTACACCACTGTGGTTAGCCAATTCCAGTTCGGATAAAAAAAATAAGGAAATGTGCAGTCACTTCTAACATAATGATAACCTTGGCCAACAGGAAACTGTTGTTACATACTGAAAGATATCTGAGAATATGGGCCTTAAGGCAGAATGAGTAACATTTCCCCCCCCAAAAAATGTACAGACTCATACAACAATAACCCTGTTTAATCATCAGTTATAACCCGCTAGAAGTGTCTGGCACCAAGAGGTATCACTGACCAGAAAAGGAGGGTTACTATATATAAATATATAAAGCTTGTATTAAACCTGAATCATACAGTTGAAATCGACAGTTACTGAAACATGTGGTTGTGTGTTAATCATGACATTACGTTAATCAAAAGTATTTTTTGATGGGCAAAAACAGGAACAGCGACAAGGAGCTCAAATTATATTATTATGTGGTTTTAATTTCTAATAATCTGAGGATAACTTATTTTTCTTTACATATTTATTTAATTGTTTTTCATATTATCACCAAATTAATTCATATAGGTTTGTTAATACATAATCTGTTGGTAAAGCATGCTTTTAAGGTCCAGTGTGTTATAGAATGAGACAAATGCTGTGGTTCACCTTCAATGGAGTCCACCATGTTGAACCACCATGTTCCTACAGAAGCCCAGAACAGACAAACCAAACAGGTCAGTAGACAGGTAGACAGGGCCTGTTTTTTTGCATGTTTCACATGATAATTTCTCCTACACACTTCACAGCCCGTTCTCATTCCCAGGTCATCAAATACAGATGTGAGCAGTGTTCAGTAAGTTGAAATCTGCAACTTTACCCCCGGATGCCACTGAATCCTACACACTGGTCCTTTAAGCTCAAAAATGCTGTTGCAATTGCATGTCCAACTTTGCAATGTAGGAGACCTCACAAGAGACCTCTGCTATCTACATTATGTGAACGCAACACTCTGCTTTGCCCAGTCTTGTGAGCCAGATACCCGGTCTGAGCATGCCTCTGCAAGTGCAAGTGAATGCTCATGTCATATGGGAACAGATTTCATACCACATATATTATCTGTGACTAACAAAAATCAGTAAAGTCATCCGGGTAAATAAACCTGGCAGTGTTTTATAATCCATGTGTGAAAGTGGCTTAAGAGTACAGTCTCAAAAAACACAATCAACGTCATGAAGAATTGTGCCCACCAGTACTTCACCCTGAGGAGACACTGGTGCTGTCACACCTCACAGCAAGATTTATCAGCAGCTCTGTGAAAGGGTATATGATTCCCTCACACCTCTCTCCTGACTCAGGGGTCATTGACAGTGACTTATGCGAGAGGAGACAGAAGTGTCAGAGGGAAAATATGTGTGTCAGCTCACATCAGTTCTGTTCTGCTCCTGTGGAATCTGATCACATCTGAAACAGTAAGAAATCCCTGAGAGGGATGCTATGATACCTCCAAAACCTGCTGCTAATACAAATACATATTAAAGGTTTGTAAGACCATATTAAAGGAAAACTGCCTGTATATATGTACTGCATATGGATTTCTTTATGTAAAATACAGGTGTGGACTAATAGAATAGACACATTTTTTCTGTTTTTAAAATAGAAAGTACTGTGCAAGTTTAAAGGCTATGTCTGTGATGCCACTGAAGGTTTATAATAGATCTATATTTCTCTCAGGCAATGACTGAATGAACTCAACAGTTCTGACCTTAGCAGCATGTACTAGTGAGTAATTATCACTTGACCGTTCACTAAATCCTCTTCCCTTAGTTACTGCTGCTACAACTGTCAAGCTTTCCATTCTTGCACGGCACACAATAATAGTAGCAGATTTACCACTCAAAGGTGTCTTTTCAAAAGTCCAGTGTATAGGACTTATTGGCATCTAGCAAGAGATCAGATTGGACCTCCCTCGATTCATCCTCCTTTCCAAGCATGAAGCAGAAACTAAAGTGGCCATGAAACGTGGGAAAAAACGTCCTATTTAGAGCCAGTGTTTGGTCCGTTCTGGGTTATATCGAGGTTCAACATGGCAGCATCCGTGGAAGGCAACCTGCAGCATTGATAGATATAAAAGGCTCATTCTAAGGTAATATTATATTCCATTTCTGCCAATATATATTCTCCTCAATGTTACACAGTGTTAAATAATGGTCCCTGATTTCCGTCACATGTTGACAGAAATGTGACCTGTGGATTTTCCAGCTCTGTCAGCTGTAGCTAGCTGGCTAATTAAGCTAAAGTTATGAGTTGGTTGAAAACTGACTTCTCAATGTTTCCAGCTGACTTGTTTTAAAACGAGAACCCTTAAAGGAGTCTTTACTATAATAATATAATAATGGCTCTGTTAAGGACACGAGGAAGAAGGTCCATAGCAATAGACAATATATTATACTATTGATGGTATTTTCAAAAAGTATGTTTCACTTTCAACATTTACAGAGAAGAGTCTTTAGGATGATGACCAGTGACAAACCTAACACTATCTTGGTTAACTGGTTTGGCTGGGGTTGCTGGAGTCCAATAAAGCAGGACAAAGCTGTTAATATTGGACTACACTCTAATAAAGTAGCATCCAGAACTGTCTTCCACATCGGTTGAAAAATTACACAGTCGATGTGTTCTCTTGAATATGTTTTTTAAAGACAGCCTGTAACAATGTAAAATAACTTGCTAATGAAATGCTCCTTGACCTCAGATGTAACGCTGGGTTAAGTTACTGAAGGGAGTAAGCTTATTAACTGCACATGCTAAGGTTTGTTGTTTATGTTTGTGCAGGCAAACACATTGTTTAATCCATTCTTCACACTTTTTCTCGTGTTTTTAAAATGGCTTTTAAATTTTTTTATAAAAACCCCAACATACAAACTATTTTGATGCCTCCTGTTCCTGTGCTCTTAACAGACAGGCCTTGTGACAGTTGCTTTGCTAGTTGGAGTTGAACAATTGCTGTTTGGAGGACAGGTTCAGCATCCTAAATTCTAACGAAAAATTAGAACTTCAACAGAGAACATGTCAGAAAATGTCACTGTAGACATAATTGAGTTACATTGAACTCCATACCCAAATATGTTGTCTGCTGCTGTGGTTTACACCATCTGTGTATAGCAGGCCATGACAGGAAAATTATCATATATCCAGTTTACCACTTTGTATGCCCATGTACACATTAGTATTGTGGCTGTGCTCACATTGTAGCATTTACCAGCACCTGCTATAGAGCTCTGCACTGCATCTACAATGGAATGTACCTGCGTGGGTTTGCCATTATTGCAAAAGCTTTTGTTGTTGGTATTGCACAGACCTGTTTGTGTTGGCAAAGGGAAATGGTGAACAGTGCTCATAGAAAACATAGCTCACATCAGGAGGGGGTGGGTTAACAATATCTTAGGTTGACTTGTACTGTCCTGCACTGCTTTGGTGGAATATGAAAAAATAACCCTAATATGAGTTTAGTGCATTTTATATGTTCACATTCGTTGCCCTAACAACATTAATAAGCAGTTAATTGTGTCATATTTAAAATACACACATTGTACAAGCTAACATAGTAGTTTTAAAGCTCGTACAATGTGTACTACACAACATTTGAAACCCATCACTGTGGTCCCCTATAAATGCATCCAGCACAAGAGAGCTATCCAGACACTAGGCCAGAGATAAATCCTACTCATTTCCTGTGTTGACAGTCTGAGGCTGCTTCCTTGACTTGGTAAAATTAACGGTCCAGAACGTTATTTTCCCATCCAATATGCTGCCATCAATCATTCTGTGTGCTTTCATCACTTTCAAAAATTATGTGTCACTGTTTTCTACAAAGGCAAAGCCACAAATTTAGTCACCAGGCAAAGGAGCGATGATAAAATACACAAGTCTGAAGGTAAAATAAATGGAAAGTAAAACTTCTGCATGACAAGTTTGAATTCCTGGCCGTACAGTAATGAAGATGCACTGGACAGCAGTCAGTTCTGTGTAGTTAAGATGCTTTAATGAGAGTGTCAAGAAGTTACCGCAAATATTAACTTACCTACTGTATAAAATCACATTTACAGGTTTCTTGATCAACTCAGTGACAGGAGTAACTACGAGATTTGTGAAATGACTGCAGCTCAGAACGCTCTTTGACTTCAAAAACAAGGAAAGACCTAAATGTTGACCTCACGAAAGTACTTATGAACAGAGTGCTATTCATACATCATCAGTAACAGTCACAGGAAAAGTATTAATAGTTCTGAAAAACAGAATCTAGGCAAAATACTTCAAAAGCTGTTCATCTCTCAAAATACAGGTATAAAAATTCAAATGGAATTTATTTTGGTTTTAGACAGACACCAGTATGAACATTTTACAAGCTTGATTCTACACAATTTATTATTATATGTGAAATATTAGCCAGAGACCAAATCTGCATCTTAGGTAATGAAAGTGGTTTTATTCCTGTATTTATCAGAGAATAGCTAGCCTCGTGTAGCTTGATAGACATAAGGGAAGGTACATTATAACTGTAGGTTATAACTACTCCTGCGTGAAGTATGGAGTTTCATTGCAGAGCGGGAAATTGCAAGTGCCAGGGAACAGAAGTGAATGACATCAAGGAGGACGGTATGGTAAGGGAGCATGTAAAGCGCATCCTCATTTCACTTCTAGGCTGATGCTCTTTCACTCCCTGATCACAGAACAGCAAGGGCTGATGGGAGAGCGGATGGGTGGGGGAATGTGATTTGAGGGCATCAAGAAGCGGAACTGACAGAGACGGATTCACTGTGGCCCAAGCATGGAATTGCTTTTCCTTTCCCCTGGAACTGAGCTGGAAGTGCCTCCGGCTGCAAACAATCTCTAAGCAGCAGCTTTCACAAAGCCCAAGAGCCAGAACCATGAAAGCTCACAGGCAGGTGAGAAAACGCTGAACTATTTAGAACAAGCAAAAACAGGTGGTGAGGAATAACTAAAAGTCAGCTCAGTTCCTCAAAAACTGTTGCATCAACAGAAAATCCTAATTTAAACATACTGTATGTCTTTTCCTGTACTATGTGAAAAGTGTTCATGTGTATATGTAAATGCATATAAAGTGTGATGCATGTGTTTCTGTCTCTGAGTCTGTGCACACAAACCACTGTGTTTATGAGGTGGGAGAGCCACATGGTTTGTGTGTCTGTTTTTGTCAACTCGTGCAGTCAATTATGCAGGTGTTACAGTGCTCCAGGATGGAAAATTAGGAAGACAAGGGAGAGTTTCACTCTCCCAGTTTGACACAAAGATGAAGGTGTACTATTCAATTTACACCTTAACCTGAGAAAAGGTCCATGTGGATTTCTGTTGAGTTTTGAAGCAGAAGCAGAACTCTTCAAAACCTCAACCACAGAGAAAGTCATGGTTCACAGCCATTTTTTTAAGCAATAGACGTTTCATATCTGAGCCACAGTCACTGCGATCAACATCATTATAAATATAGTGAATTAAGATTCCATCACTGCACTCCACGCCACAATGAGCCACAAGAGAGTGATGTTACAATGAAAAACATCATTAGAATCTATATGCATTAGTTGAAAAAATACAGATTAATCTCATTTGAATTCAATGTGACAAATAGCTTCTCTTAATGGCCCAAACTCTTGGAGTTAACATTTGTTCTAAGGAGATCAGACGAGAGCCCCTGTTGTTTCACCTCTAATGGTGCATGTCTGTGAGTAGATGAGGCATTGTCAGGCTGAGATCCTTGTCCTCACACAACCTGCTATTCATATTAAACTTTAAAGATTTTACAATACAATCTCTCACATGCAGTCACAAATGCTGTCTCTGACAAGGTAAAAGCAGGTTGGGACAAACAATAAGCATATTAAGCCCAGTTTAAACTACTGAACATGTCAGAGGTTTTCACCCTGTCAACCAATACGAGCTGACCTGAGTTTGGCCACAGTGGGGCTGCAGACAGCCACGCTGAGCAGTGCGAGAAAGACAGGGAGAGCGTTATCCTGTGCCTCTGTCGTCTAACACGATTCAGTGTGCTTGTGTGGAGTGAACCCTCCTCGTTTGTCTGTGTGCATTTAATCTGCATCTGAAGCAGCCCCATTGGTGAGGGCTATTACAGCCAGCTGACAAGAGCAGAAATAAAACTAAACAGACATGAGCTAGTAGTAAATAAATTCACAGACATGTACTCCCTTTGACCTAAACACGTTGCATTTTCTTTATGAGTAAATTCACTGTGAGAGGACATGAGAGAAGAAGAATGGCTGCCACCAGGGAGCGATGATGAGAGGATCACATAAATAGCTATTCTTCCATCCGTAATCCAAGCATGCATTTGGCCATTCATGGTAATTACAATCAGTTGTTGCCACTTTAGAGACACATGTCAAGCTCAATGCAGTATGCAACACGGTTCAATGTTTTCCTATTTCTCTACTCATTCCAGCAGATTAACATCAAACACGGCGTTAGGAATGCCACAGTGCATCACTGAACTCTTTAAATAACAATGTTTAAGCATAGCGACAAAGTCCAGTTATTGTTCACACCTAGGTGAGTGTGACTTTCCTTGTCTGTTTTTGTGAGTGCACTCTAATGTTTTACTCTCTCAATACACACTCTCTCTCTTAAACCACTCCACAATCAAAGTTAAAAATGAAACAGCAGCTCTTCAAACAGAAGTGACAACACGAAACAACAAACATACATTGCCAGTATGACTGATCTGTGCCATATCGTTGATGCTAAATTGGCGTACTAAAATCAAATGTGATGCTGTGACAGGTGCAGAGTAGGTTGGCTGTAACAGTGTGTAATGGGAAGGTGGCCTCCTCTGAGGATGCTGCTCTCTCCACTGTGAGTGACAGAACAACATCAAAAACGTGTCTCCGCAAAGCATGTCATGACCCCGTCACCCCGGTCACATGGCAGAGCAGACAGCTGACGAGAGGGCAGGCAAGATTTCCACTACGCAGACAGCCCAGCAGCTGTCAGAGACTTCCACCTCCACCAATCCTCTCACCTGACACAGAACAGGTGAAAAGCAGGGAGAGAAAAAAAGAAGACAAAGGGGCTAAAAAAGGGAGGTAGGGTGATAAAGAGGAAGAGGATGTTTACAAAAAGGGAAACAGATACAGAAGGTGAGAGAAAAAAGGTGGGGAGATGTAAAAGAAATAAAGAAATAAATAAACAGAAGGGAAATTGCAAGAGCGGGAGTGAAATTGATAAAAGCCTACAAAGGGGAAAAAAAGTATAGTGACAGTCAAATGTAGGGAAAACAGAGCTTCTGTTGTTATCATGTCTGAGAGCAGTCTCCAAAGACTTTTTTATATTTCACAAGAAGGTATTCTTCCGGTACAGATGAGCAGCTCGACCTGTGGAATGAAATATTAAAGAGTTCATATCTGCATGCGTGTAGATCCGAGGGCCCGGTCTACACAACACGACAGTGTAATCCCCAGTGCTCTGTGGTCCAGGCACAGTATTAAATGGTAAAGCCATGGATACAGATGAAGAGAAATAGCTCTTTCCTCACTCTAATTAGGTTTGAAGGTTGTGAAAGACCAGAACATGACACTGACAGTTGCTCTCTCTAGGCAAGAGACAAGACTCTTAAACCCAGAGACCAATTTGTAGCCAAGTCAGTCAGTCTCACTGTCTGACCTGCAGGAGGATGGGCAAAAGTAAAACCTGTATGTCTTGCAGGTGTAGGGGCAATGAGAGGTAATGCAAGGACAGCACATTTGGCAAATTTCCTTAAATGAGCTGAAGCAAAATGAAAAATGAAATCAAATGAGCATTGCAATACAATGCAATTCAAAATGCTCCCAGAAGAACAATGTGAAATAAAGTATTATGCCCATAAAAGAGGCTATTGCTTTAAGTGTGGAATCTAGCAGTGAAACTACGGTGGCCTCAAAACACTATCTCTATCTCTCGAAAGGTCCTATCTAGAGCCAGTGTTTGGTTTGTCCATTCTGGGCTGCCGTAGAAACATGCCGGTTCAACATGGCAGACTCCGTACAAGAGGACCCTCTGAAGATAAAAATGTCTCATAAGGTAACAAAAACACGATTGTTGTTTTCAGGTGACAATCACTAATTAAAACATACCTATGAATATTAAATTGTAAACACTCTGGTAAATATATACCAAGAGTTAGATAGGAAGATCAATACTACTCTCATTACTGTCAATATGAAGCTACAGGCAGCGGCAATTACCTTTACTTACCATAAAGACTTCAAACTGTATGTGTGGCAGGGACCTGAAATCTTGACATTGATGTGAGGTTGCCAGGCAACCAACATATACTCCAGGAAGTCACTGCTCCCAGATAAGAAACAGTCAATCACATAACAACCCCTAACACTGCGACTGTCATCTTACACGATTATGTACAGATTAAGCAAACCGGATATAAAGCGGTAAGCTGGAAGGTGGATTTTACATTTTCAAAACAATACTCAGCAGGTGACTGGAATAACCATCCGTCTATCACTGTTTATCACAGGCTTCAACCAATCCGAAGCCAGTTGGGTGAGGAGCGAAAACATATTTTCCATGGAGAAAAGCCTTCAGTGCCGTTCTTTGCTCTTCTGTGTGATAACGTTTTAACGGTTTAAACACTTTTTTTATAAATTTCTTCAAAATATTCCAGCGTGTTTGTACACAGACGTGTGGGTTTTTAATCCAAGTCCAGATAAAGCCTAAATCATCCACCTGACTGTTTACTTTCTACGATTTAGAGACCCACTTGCCCTAGCCTTTAAATTATGTTGATTTAAGCAGAAAAGGAACTGTAGTTTGTAGTAGTAAAGTTGCGGACTGGAAAACGTCAACACTGAACGACACTCAAACTCTCCGAGCTGTGGGGAACTGCAGGGTTGGGAAATAGTTCAAACTCTGTGGATTTGTCATTATAAGCAACACCTTTCACATACATGTGATCCTATGATAATATAAAAATATTAATTTTAAAGCCTTAAAAGTACCGGTGTGACTGCCTTTTATCAATAAATTAAAAATATGACTGAGCCCTTTATGGCCAATATGTACCCAACTTGACTAATTCATCAACAACATAAACAAAATTGTTGTAGACTTACATGTTTTTGTTCAGTATTTGTTTGCCATTTACCAGAGTAGCTCCCCTCCCTCCCCAGGTGCAGTGCAAATCAAATACAGCAATGTCTTCAATAAAAGTAATGAGAGGGATTTTAGGCATATCAATGGTGTGACTATTCTCCACAGGTTGAGGTGCTATATTAAATGAGGACATTGTAAATTACACTACATAGGTGTGAAAGTGTTGAGAAGGGGTAGTGTTGCAGGCCACATTTTCATTGAGGATGCAGAGAACTGTTTTCTCAACTAGCGAAACATTACTCAGCCATGGCAGAAGGAAGATAGGTTGCAGCTACGAGGCTACACGAACCGGAGGACGCAGGGCTCCAGGGATGTCAGGGGGAGGACTGGGGTTACAGCGTCCTGCACTCGGGGGTGTCTGGTGTGGAAGAGAGATGGAGGAGTAGAGGACGACTGTTGTTCTCCCCGAGGTTAATGTAGTACTATCAGTTGCACAACTGTCCTCTCGTGGCTGCATCTATTTCAACAAGTGCTGGAGGAAGAAAAGGGAGCAAAGATGGAGAGAATGAGGGAGATCAAGGCAAGTGGGAGGAGGGACAAAAGAGAGGTGAATGAAGGGAGAAGAGAAGGGTAAACGGAGACTTAGAGAGTTAGAACTTGGGAAGCAATCATGAAATGGAACACTGTAAGGAGTCTGTTTTTGCTTTTGTTGTTTTTAAGTGCCTAGAAAGTTGATAGCAGGAGTCTTGTCTTTGAATTAATGGTTTAATGATAAATTAACTTGTGCATTCAGTTAAAACAAATGCCTACAATGTAAAAAGAAAGGCTTACAGTTTTGTTTATTTGCTACTTCTATAGACGCTGATTAAGATATATGTGCAGTAGCTGCTGTGTTCCTGGATAATTTTGACAACTTTATTATTTTTAAAGCAATAAAAGGGAAATGTTCCATTTATTGACTACAGTATATTCCCACTGTTTGTTCACAATCCTTAAAGGAAATCAAAAAGATTTCTGTTCTTGTTCAAGTTTGTCATGGATCACAATGAAGTATGATTGATGTTAGTTATCGCTCGTGGCCCCATTTTTCTGCTCTAAATAAACTGAAGGATAAATCCAGTTGCTAAGCCAGTCCCTCAAAGGGCTGACCTTTTGATAAGCCCATCTCTCAAATTTATGGCAGCTTGGCAATGCTTTATTGCCACAACCTAGAAATGGCTCATGTTGACATAAGATCATTTACAAGCTTCTCTCCAGAACCCTCAAGGTTCAACATCTCTATATGTGTACTAACAACGAGAGATTATCCTTGGAGCAAAATAACTTCAGCCTCTGCTTCACCTGAGATTGTATTGTTATCAAGAGACGGGTGGCAGAGACTGATTTTGTGTGTAAAACCTTGAGATTTCAGCACGACAACTTCCAAAAACTTTATTCTTTGCTATGCCTGGAATTCACAGCTCCCTTCTGCCCTGTTTTATTTTACAGTGGCCATTTCATGCCAGCCACTTTGCTTCCCTCCACTGGCTTTATTCAACTGTTGAATTCAAGGCCACAAACTGATACAGGTCAAAGCATCGTAAGTTAAATCGTAAGTGGCTGGTGGCTGGTGGAAGCAAAACTGCTGTGAGGTTTTGTAAAAGCAAAAGGTAAGTGTGATAAAGAGGAAAGGGACGGTTGAGTCACTCATGTGTCCTCTGATTCTGGTTATCTGTCTCTGGCTTCTTGTTTGCCTGAGCGATCTGGGCCGGAACCATCAGGAGCTCCCTCTCTTCCCCTCGTTCATGTGAACCATGACTTTCACTGAACTGAGAGCACACTGCTGAGATAAGGGCTCCAGTCAGACCGACTGTGGCAATGGAACCAGTGAGAAAACATGGTGGACAGAGCCATCTGGCCAGCTCCTCTCTGTCCTCGCTCTGCTGAGCACAAAGCTGGAGCCACCTGTCTTGTCTGCTACACTATCCAGCAGAAGTTGAGTACCACCAGGATGGTAAGACAAGATAATGTGTGTGTGTTCACATCTCACTGTGTGCATTTTATAGGAAAAATGCAGACAGAGGAGAAGAATTTCTCCTCAGAGAATAGCAGTCTGTTTACAAGTCTGTATTGCTTCTAAGAAATCATATAATACATTGATCCAGATATTTCTCCTCTTTTCTAAAAGCCTCCAACACTATTTTCATGCCATGTTAAAGGATATGCATCTTCTCTTTTTACTTATTGACTGAGGCTTAGGCAAGGTCATCCGCAAAAGCTTTTGTGACAATATTCTCCCAGAGAATATTGGATTTTATCTTCATCTATTAGCAAAGCATTTGGCATGAAAGAAGAAACATTTAACATTTAGTAAGATACACGACTCTCCTTTGAAGCATAACATTCTGCCAAAGCTAAAGCCTTCCAGGAGCTTTACAGGCTGTATCATGTCTCTGTAGCTATATGGCTACAAGTGAGCACACTTTTTAGAGCAGTGATTCCCAACCTGAGGTATTTTCATCCCAGGGGGTAGTTCTGCGGATGCTAGGGGGTAGATGCAAGGATCGTGGAGTAACTCAACTATTTTGAAAAACAGGAAATTATGATTACATTGTAGTGTGTGTTTAGGGAGAAAATAACCATCTAAATACACACCTTACACCAACCTAAGTTAAAACACCTTAAAGCCATTGCAAGTGCATGAAAAAAGAGGATATAATATTTGAAAGAATTAGCCAGAAGTAATGGATAATTACTTCAATTATTTACCTATAATTAACAGGTGAAATAGCTAAATGCAATTAATAAATGGTCATACAAAGAAGCTTATAGTAAGCACTGTTTTAGAGCAATTGTCAGATATATCTCATCCTTCTCTGCATCAGCTGACACTGCTACCTGTCGGCCCTCACTGCCGTTTTACAGAAAATACACATGAGAGTGTATCTAGTGCAAGACTCACCAGGGAGATCGCAGAGAGGCCGACATCCATCGAGCCTGTCAGTGGAGGGATATGAGACAGGAAGCCCCGCAGAGAAAAGACAAAACCCAGCTGGATCTTGGCCTAGTGATAAGTTACCTTGCACACAGCAGTCATTACACCACGAGAATTAAATGATAAGATTCCAATTACCTGCTAATTTAAAACACCGGTCAAATATGAGAAGTAAAGGATGATGGAGCCTGCCGCTAAGGATTTCAGGTTGTAATAGCCTTCCTCAGGTGAAAAAGTAAATTGAGAAAATCTTGCAAATATTAAATAGTGTAAATGACCTACCTCAATAAAAAAAGCTCCTTATCTATGTCATGTTAAATCTATAACGCTTTCTTGCTCCTTTTTTACTGATATCACAAATGAAAAATCTAATATAAAGAATATTTCAATTTACACACACTCCTAATTAATCAAAAAGTTTTAAAGGTTTATCAGTCTCAAAACAAGAGAATCCATTTGGCATACGCTGTCCTCAACCCAACAGTAGGGGGTCTTGTCCTCTAATTAATCTGGCTTGTCCCGCTGCTAAACACCGGATCCGTTTGCAGGACTGCTGCATTATTCAACATAGCCGTGGGTGAGAGAGGAAGTCTGTGGTCTGGAGTCACCTTACTCTGGGCAGAGCAGCAAAGCGAGAGAGATGGAGAAGGATGAGAGGGAGAAATGAAAGTGATGGAAGAGGCATTGAGGATGGGGGAGGTGAGGGGGGGAGACAGACAGAGGTTGGGGGGATGAAAAGGGGAAAGGGGAAAGAAATAAGGTGAGATATTTAAAAAAAAAAAAAAAAAAGAGGGAAGAGATCAAATGGACTATGTGGTTCAAGGCGAAGGGAACTGCTAAAATAACATAACCGTACGAGAAACCGCAGGAGGGTCAGAGACCTATAGACAGGAAGTCCATGTCCAGCTGTCAGTTCTCTGCTTCTGCTGACAAACCAATTATAAAACCACATAGAATTTTCTAGCTGCGTACGCATTTTTGACAGAACAATGATAAGTTGACAACAACACATCTCTGTTTTACCCCTTGTTCTTTTATTGTTGATTGTTTTTCTTCAGAACAAACCCCTTCCTAACCCCAAAATACATCTGTCGTCTCCGTCTCTCTCATTAAATACACACCTTGCCCCCACAAAATACAATGGTCAAAAACACAGTAGTCATGTAACGTTGGTTAATACAGAGACACACAAGTGAAATCAACGGTACTCTCAGGGCAGTCGCCGCCACACAGAGAGCAGTCGTAATAAAAAGCTTTGGAATGGTAAAAGTACAATGCACTCACACAGTCGTGGCTGCTGGAAAACACAGCAGCTGAAATAAATGATGTGGATCAAGATATTTTGAAATGAACTAAATGAAATGCAAAGCAGACAATGAATTCATACATGCTTTGACAGACCTGTTTTACTCAGAGCGCTGGAATGAACACTCAGGGAGACTCAGTTCATACTCAGTTGTTAAAAGTTCTGGCAATAAACTCACAAAATGGTCATTTACAGCACATTCAACTTTGTGGTTACGTAGTGGTTACTTACTGTACGTCTTTACTCTCGGCAAACAAAGTATATTATTCACATAGTATTCACATAACATAATATACATCTGTATGTACACATTCCTTCCACCCTTGAGAAAAAGTGTCCAGGCACTTCCTCCAGCGATCCTGCGTCAGATCACTGACTACACTGTAGCTACCTCATTACTTCATCCTCATTAAAATCAAGCTGCTCTATCAGTGAACCTGTGGGAGCTTGGTGATGTTGGTATACTGTTAGATTCCTCACTTATTCTGGCACTCCCACCTGAAACAGACTGTGAGATGCAAACTAGCAGCAGTAGAGTTCACCTAGCTGCCATTTCTTGCGTTTATGCAGGCTTCAAGGTGTCTCTCCTTGTTTATTAGGGCAGGTCCTGGAGTGATAACCTTTACCGCCCTCCTTGAAAACCTGCACTTAAAGGAGTTTAAAGAGATATGGCGGAGCATAACATATTGTAAAGGGTAATAATGGAGTCTAGAAAAAAAAACAAAAACAGAATTGTTTTCTGTTTGTGTGTTGGGGGTCTTTTTAGGGATGTTTTCAAAGCTGACTCAGATCAATTATGTGTAACACACATGCCAACCTGCCTGAGTTTCTTCCATTTAATCAGGCATTAAGAGTTCCAGTGGTCTCCAGGCATTGGCCAGCAGATGAAAAGATGAAAAACAGTAGATTTTGTTTGTCCATCAAGTCAGTGATAGGTAAACAGCAGGGTCTGTGGGCCACTGTTTCTTACTATTCCTCTAGTTTAAAATACGTTTTTTTTTTTTTTTCCTTTAAGATAATAAAAATGACCAACAATGTGAAAACACCAAAATGTCCAGTGGTGATGCAAAGTACTGTTTTTTTCCCTCTGCACAATGGTAATGCCCCTTTTTATTTATATATATTTATTTATTTTACACCACTAGGAACAACTACTAATATTCATGTCAAAATTGTCAAAATGAACCCCTACCTGAAATGGTTGTGATAAAATTGGTTTAGCTTGCTTCGACAGTTTACAGTACAACCAAGTGCCTTAGACAACAAAGGAGTAAAAGGAGATTACAGACTCAAACCTGTGACGCAGCACTGGTTTAGACACCACAGCATTAATGAAACATCACTTTTCACACCACCACTATGGCATGTGAGTACATTTCTAACAGTTTCCCCTGGTCCTTTTTCGTTCCCGCTGGGTATAAAATACAAACAATCACTTTGCAGCGAGAGCATTAGCTGATGCAGTACATACTGTATGTTTGTAGGCATATATCAAGATGAAGCAGTAAAACAAAGTAAAGAGAGGATTCAAGTCAGTCAATGGGATTGGCACCGTGACAGTAACGAGACAGGAATCTCCCTTGGTGGCACCAGGCCCAGTGCTGTGGTCCCTGGAAACATCCACCTATAGCACACATGGTAATCCAGCACAAACATTATGGCAAAATACAACAAATTGCACTACTGTACAGTTTCTGCATCAATACTGTTGAGCACTGGGCTGGTCTATCCTTTCTGTTTATACACCAGTATGATAACCCTTTAGATTTATTCAGTGATTTGAATAAACCCGTCCTATCATCAGAGAGTAAGGCAGTTTATGGTATGGTAGATAAGTCATGCCACAACCAAAGTGGACTGCTGTTTTACGTAGCTCTTAAGAGAGAAGGAAATGCTTCCACGTTTAGATAATTCTGCTGTAACTCTGGAATCTCATCGAGCCCCCTCGCTGTTTGAATGATACGATGAAACACAGCCAAGGTGACCTTTCTTCAGAATAGACAGGTCCATCATTTTGTAGCTCAGAATATTGTTTTGCTGCTACAGAAACCCTTAGCACAAAAGAGCTTTAGTCCGGAGGCAAGGAGGACCAAGAAAAGCACAAAAAATATCAAAAGAGATAAACATCACCAACAAGGAGGAAATCACAGCTGTACATTAAAGGTTAGAAGTTAGAACCATGACCATGTTGTTTTTTTCCTTTCCTTCCTTTGTAGTCCTTTTAATGCCAAGTCCACAGGTCCAAACATTAAAGTAGAGGGGTCACTGGGTGGCCTTAAAATCGAATCTCCAGCGCATAGGATACCGCCGCTGTGGTAAACATTTAGTTGCTATCTGCCATCAAAGCAGTCCAAGTATTCCAGGACAAGGTCATAGCAGAATCGATACTGGTCCTGAGGAAAAATAGAATATTCTTAAATTAAAAAGTGAAACGGTAGAATAATTATAGAAATATTCTTGGCACTTCAGAACTAGAACTAGCTTTATATATTTATTTATTTATTTACAGACTCTCTTACCAGGGACTCCACCATGTTGGGTTTGCAATTGCGTAGAGTTTTGACAGCATAGAAGATGTCCACCATGTTCTGGTACTGGATCATCTCGAGGAGAATGTTGCAGGCACAGAAGGTCCCACTGCGTCCACCACCATTACTGCAGAGGAAAATATGTGTTTTTAAAAAAAAATGTTATTTCACTTTCATTTTTATATTTTATTGCTGTATTTTAGCCTTGCTAGCAGTATTGCACTTTTTTTTTTTTTAAGTTTTCAAATGTTGCTCTTGCAGTACTCCGAAGTACCCCTGCAGTACTTGTACCGCCATTTGAGAAACACTGCTCTAGTGCCACCGTGAGGTTGACATTTTTTGTTTTTTAAAAGAATGCCCCAACAACAATTGGATGGGATGCTATTAATGTTCCCTTGAAATGTGTGGCCAACAACTTTGGCAATCCCCCAATGTCAGTATGTCAACATATAACATGTGAGCATATACAGTGGGTACGGAAAGTATTCAGACCCCTTTAAATTTTTCACTCTTTGTTTCATTGCAGCCATTTGCTAAAATCAAAAAAAGTTCATTTTATTTCTCATTAATGTACACTCAGCACCCCATCTTGACAGAAAAAACAGAAATGTAGAGATTTTTGCAAATTTATTAAAAAAGAAAAACTGAAATATCACATGGTCATAAGTATTCAGACCCTTTGCTGTGACACTCATATTTAACTCACATGCTGTCCATTTCTTCTGATCCTCCTTGAGGTGGTTCTGCTCCTTCATTGGAGTCCAACTGTGTTTAATTAAACTGATTGGACTTGATTAGGAAAGGCACACACCTGTCTATATAAGACCTTACAGCTCACAGTGCATGTCAGAGCAAATGAGAATCATGAGGTCGAAGCAACTGCCCAAGGAGCTCAGAGACAGAATTGTGGCAAGGCACAGATCTGGCCAAGGTTACAAAAGAATTTCTGCAGCACTCAAGGTTCCTAAGAGCACAGTGGCCTCCATAATCCTTAAATGGAAGAAGTTTGGGACGACCAGAACTCTTCCTAGACCTGGCCGTCCAGCCAAACTGAGCAATCGTGGGAGAAGAGCCTTGGTGAGAGAGGTAAAGAAGAACCCAAAGATCACTGTGGCTGAGCTCCAGAGATGCAGTAGGGACATGGGAGAAAGTTCCACAAAGTCAACTATCACTGCAGCCCTGCACCAGTCGGGGCTTTATGGCAGAGTGGCCCGACAGAAGCCTCTCCTCAGTGCAAGACATATGAAAGCCAGCATAGAGTTTGCCAAAAAACACATGAAGGACTCCCAGACTATGAGAAATAAGATTCTCTGGTCTGATGAGACCAAGATTGAACTTTTTGGCGTTAATTCTAAGCGGTATGTGTGGAGAAAACCAGGCACTGCTCATCACCTGCCCAATACAATCCCAACAGTGAAACATGGTGGTGGCAGCATCATGCTATGGGGGTGTTTTTCAGCTGCAGGGACAGGACGACTGGTTGCAATTGAAGGAAAGATGAATGCGGCCAAGTACAGAGATATCCTGGAAGAAAACCTCTTCCAGAGTGCTCAGGACCTCAGACTGGGCCGAAGGTTCACCTTCCAACAAAACAATGACCCTAAGCACACAGCTAAAATAACAAAGGAGTGGCTTCGGAACAACTCTGTGACCATTCTTGACTGGCCCAGCCAGAGCCCTGACCTAAACCCAATTGAGCATCTCTGGAGAGACCTGAAAATGGCTGTCCACCAACATTCACCATCCAACCTCACAGAACTGGAGAGGATCTGCAAGGAAGAATGGCAGAGGATCCCCAAATCCAGGTGTGAAAAACTTGTTGCATCATTCCCAAGAAGACTCATGGCTGTAGTAGCTCAAAAGGGTGCTTCTACTCAATACTGAGCAAAGGGTCTGAATACTTATGACCATGTGATATTTGTTTTTCTTTTTTAATAAATTTGCAAAAATTTCTACATTTCTGTTTTTTTCTGTCAAGATGGGGTGCTGAGTGTACATTAATGAGAAATAAAATGAACTTTTTTGATTTTAGCAAATGGCTGCAAAGAAACAAAGAGTGAAAAATTTAAAGGGGTCTGAATACTTTCCGTACCCACTGTAAGTGTGCTGATGTCAGAATTTAGCTTAACTGTGTACTTTCGACTTGTTTATTACATTTTAATTGTAATTTGAGCAGTTTAAAATAGCTGTTATGTTTGAAATGTGAAGTATTAATATGCTTGCCCTGTTTTTCCTTCAATTAGATTAGTTTAGGTTTAGACCTGGGCTGTCGGTAAGATGCAGTCCCGATCCTGTCATATCGCATGAACATCTATGTACTGCATATACAGTACATTTCAATGTATACAAATTGATCCTAGTCCTAGGAATAAGCCTCCTAATATATTTAACAGGGTTCTGGAAGTCAATAATTCAGTATAAGCAGGGCAGAATATGTGTAATCTGATGACTGTTTTTGTGTTCATGCTACCTCATGAAAAACAGGCATTTGATACAGTTCGTACAGCATGCACACAATGTCTTGATACAAAAATAGCAACATGAGAAAAGCTGTAAGGAAGAGAAAATTGAGAAATAACAGCACAGTGTGGTATTTCTTTGGAAATATTGTCCTGGTCATCATAAATGAAAGGCAATATCAATAAACTAGCGGAGGACAATCCACTTCCTCTCTCCTGAGACAAATGCAGGGAAGGTGGGCACAGAAGCCTCCGCAGCGTATACAAGCAATATTAAGGTAATCAATCGTCGTCAGTGCTTTGGCAGTCCTGGATTTACTGTAGTGAGAACCATCGCATTCTGTATTAAGCCATAATTGATTTGATCTCCATAATCTCTTTCCTGGTTGTCGTGGGTAACACTGTGTGACAGCGCTGAGTGATGTGCTTTTGGATGGGGGCGGTGGGAATGAACGTGTGATGGGTTGGCAATGAGCTGGACGGACCCATTCATATTCATCAGCGGGCGTGCGCTCCGGGGGCTTAGGACAACAGAGGAGCATACAACACCACACACACTGCACCACGGCACAGAGCATTACACCACAATTTGATTCTCAACTTTAAAAAATAATTCCATAGAAAAGTACTTTGCACTGCATCTCATTGCACCAAACCACACCAAACACCAGAAGGACAAGACATGGCAAAGTCTCTCATCAACAAACAGATGTGGTCATGATTTGCCATGTTTTTTACCGTAATAACTGAATGTCTAAGACCTTTTCAGAGAGAGACTAAATGTCTGCCTTCTCTCCTTTTCTTTTATTTCTTTTTATTCTAAGATTATTTAGATTGCATTTTTTCCCCTTTATTGGATAGGAACAGCTGAAGAGAGATAGGAAAGAGGGGTGAGAGAGAGAGGGGATGACATGCAGCAAAGGCACCAGGCTCAAATTGAACCTGGGCCGCTGCGGTAAGGATTTGGGCCTTAGTACATGGTGCGTGCGCTCTACCAGGTGAGCTACGAGATGACCCGTCTCCTTTAATTTTACAATACACAATTTATGTTGCTAACAGATTACTCACAGGCAGTGGACAACAGTGCGTCCTTCTCCACACTCCCTCTGCCACTTGTGCACTTGAGCCAGCAGGTTGAGGAAAGCCTTCTTGGAGTCAGGAACATCGCGATATGCCGACCAGCGCAGAAACTGGAACTGACACACCACCAGCTGGCCTTCTTGGAGCTTCAGATGCAACAAAAAAAATTAAACACATGGAATATGAGTGTACTGTACTGTGCTTGCACATACTCTCCTGAATCTGTGTCGTATTACTTTTTCTGGTTGTTTCAGTATTTCTGTGTGTGCCAGTTAACACCCGTGTTTGAGTGCTCCCCAGGCTGCATGCTGGCACTCTCAGCTGTGCTCACTCAGCACACTGACTTTGAGATATATGGGTTTGCAGGTGTAAGTGGGGCCTGAGCTGTGTGTGAGAGAGGTCCCTGTGTGTTCATAACCTTGTGCTGTAGAATCTCACCTAATACTTAAGGACCAGTGGAGAACTGTAAGTCATGCAAATTGGGCTGGCAAAGACATCAACGATGCATGGAGGAATTGCCTCAGCAGAGGTGGGATTTACACAATGTACTTTTTTTGTGCTACTTTCATACCCACACATACATATGCTTGCAATGCACTTCTTTTGACTTTTACTCCCTACCCTTGTATATCATTGTCACACACAGGAAACATGCACACTAATGCACTAAGAGGGGCAGAGAGAGGGAGAGGTGTGTGTTATTTCTGTGTGATTTGATTTCTCTCATGCTGGGTTAAGTTTCTCTCCTTGACTGTGGAGTACAAAAAAAGGGTACCATAGGTAGAGAGGGGAATGACAATGGCAGTCTACAGGGGAGGTGAGGATGCAAATCAAGAAAGGAAGTTCTGGGCACTGCATGTCATGTTGCTTCTAATGGCAGTGAGGAAACGCCTTGCATGCAGATTTCTTCAATAATTGGTTGACAGCCATCCTGAGCAGAATGCATGCATGTGTTTATGCAAATTCCCAGGCTTAAACCATACCTGCATACACACAATGAAGTGTGTGAAGTCAAAATGACTGATTCATACATATGCACACAACTGGGGAAAAAAAGTTAAGGGAAGACCACACTTACATCCCTGTGCTCCCTCTACCATGACAGAACTGTCAGTGCCTCTTTTTAGCACAAGGTATTCCTAATCCTCCACATGCCAGATATTTTCTTAATGTTTGACAAGGTTTATGGACAAATCATAGGAGAGCATGCTTTTGCAGCTTGCAACTGAAAATATGGCATGCATTATGATGATGAAAGTCTTTACTATGCCAACAGGCACCTAAGAGTGGAGAGAAGCCTATCTAGGTAATGACAAGAAGAAATTGAAAAAGGGAGAGACTGACCTTTATTGCATGCATGTCAATGGGCTTTTCTTGCATGTTTCCCATAGAAAGTTCTTATAATATGTATGACTCTCAAGGGGACATCTTATGGAAACACTGGTGGCTCTGGTTCAATTTTCTGGACTGCTGTATATCAAAACAATGTCCTGTAGTATGTATGAATACATTTTCTACTGATCTGCCATTGTGCTCTGAACAAATCTCTAGGCTATAGTGTATCTATTTTAGACTGTATTTATTTGACAATGTCCTCTGACCCATGAGGCATTCACTAAAGTAGTGTCGTATGCATAAGAAAGCGATATAGACAGATAACGATGCAGAGGCACACATTGTATAGAAATCCAGCATCAAGTGAAGCATTCAACCTTTGTGTTGGCACACATACAAGAAGTTGTGTAGAAATTCAAATCATCGTCTGAAGGTTTCAGGTACACAGTATTTTTTATGAGTTTCGACTCTATAATACTTTGACTTTAAGAATTTGTGTCTGGGTTTTAGATGCATATTACAGCTGGCAGCTCTAAATGTACTGTAGGTAAAATGTCACATCTGAATTACCAGTGAGGACCACAGCTAATGCATTTCTAATGAAGTTCAAGTTATCATTTGTGAAATACCACTGAGTGGAACAACATGTCCTGTGCAGGCTTTTTTTGGAACTGCAATGACTCACCCTCGTTACGTTCTTGACCCGAAACAGACGAGTAATGACATCCTCGTCTGCTGACATGGACAAAAACTCCACTTCCATGGGGCCGTACTGCTGTAAACCAGGCTCTGGCCAGTACTGTACACACGGCTACAGGTAGAGGGGAGATCAGAGAAAAAGAGTGGGAGTCAGTGTTTTATCAGTTTCTAAAGTGGCACATATAGTTCTATAATTGTATTCTTCAGTAGTTGTTGCTCTTGCTTTCGGTTATCAAAGAAAAGACAACTTTAGGAAGTTCAAATGGTGAAATTAAACAAATGTGTGTGTAAGGGTGTGTGTATTTTTGCAGTGGGGTGTCTGCATGTACACAGTTAATAAAATAATAGGATACAGTTGGAGAAACATGCAGACGCACAAGTATAATCCTGTAACTGATGACAAAAGTAGTGTTAGTGTGTTCTTACATAGAACAAGAGGTGTTATGGTGCCACACTGGTGTTAATAGGGGGAGAGGGGTAGCATGGGGAGGGAGAGATGTAATGTGCTTTGAGAGATTGCAACAAGAGGGAGACAGAGTGCTCCAGTGCCAGAAATGAACTCTATAACAGAGTTCATAATGAGATCTTGCAATGAACAACTTAAAGGGGCGATAACTCAATTTTCAGGCGAGACCCAAAAGGAAAGGCATGGCACTGGAAGAAATGGGATGAAAAACATTTAAAGGGGAATGGATGAAAAGTGGGATTGAACAGGGGTACCTACACTTTCATTTCTGTTTTTTTTATTCTTTATTTTTTATTACCAGACTACACAGGGTGTTACATAACGGCATGCAGAAAAGCCAACTCTGAAAGCCCAAATCTCTGCATTTAATGAGCACATCATACACAATGATTCAGGATTATTATTCATTGACATTGTTCCACAGTTACAAAGCCTGTCAAGGCCCTTAAATGTCATGTCAATGGTTTACTGATATTTTGACAAACAAATATCTTTTGCTAGGATAGTCAATGAATGAAAAAACAATCAGCAATGAGCATTGACACAAGTGGTGCATTAAGCCAGACAGAATATTATCTGTTTTTAGGAAAAAAATAAGTTAATCAGTAGGTATCTCTGGAACAGCCCTCCATGGTTTGTTCCATTTGTCATAACATTTTTCTCTTCAGCTGGTGATTTGAATCAACTAAACAGTTAACACGATGTATATTGCATCAAGTCATTGTTCAGTTTGTGTTAAACACACTGACTTCAAGAATTTGAAGGTGTAGACATCTTAGTAGACTATAAAATGGACCCTTTAGAGACAGTAGTGCTACTGCTACTAGACTCAAATCATACATGTGCTGTAGAGGGGTGTTTTTCAAGAAACACTAGAAAATGTTAAGGGCTGATTTTACAACAATCTAAAAGAAGACCTTGGACAAAAAAAGATTCATAATTTATAGAAAGCATCTGCTTTCCAAGGCTGTGATTCAATGTAATACATATTTCACATGGTTAATATTTAAAGTTTGACTCTGCAAAGCCTGTTAATCTTGCATTTATGCCTAAAAACAAAAATTTAGATTCTGTACAAGACATTATTTCCAACATCTTGACTTGTTGATTCACTACATATATTTATTGTATAGGTGTAAATACAAGGTAATATGAGAGTACTTCAAATTGCCCTTGTAAAAGTTGTTAACAATATGTTGATGAAGGCTGATGTTAACTAATGCTCTGTGCTGGAAAGTCTGAGCTCAGTGGAGCATAACAGCATACACAGTGGATTTAAATATTCATATGCAGAGGTTAAGGCATCTTCAGGACTGTCTTTGATTGTTTTGGGGTTTTTTGTCTACTGCAAATGATCTTGTGTCTGTCAGTGGTCTTTCCTCCTCGCAGGCACAGTCTCTGTGTGGTGTGCCACAAGGATCCGTTTTGGGACCAATCTTATTTTCTATTTTCCATATTGTCCTCAGGCTACATTATTAGATAGCATAACATTTATCATTTCTTTCCATTATTATGCTGGTGATATCAAGTCATACCTGTCACAACATTGTTGTTATTCAGCACCATTGTCAACTCTGCACATCTGTTTATCTGTCCCTGGATGTCTGTCAAACTCTTTCAGCTTAACTCCAACAAAATGGACATCTTAATTATTGGCTAAACACGTCAGTAGTCAAGTTGTGCCAGTTTGTGGCTCTTTAACAGAAAACATTATTCCTTCTGCTCAAAACCTGGTAGTTAATTTTGATCAGAGCCTTTGTGTGGAGCCCCATATTACAACTGTAGGAAATTTAAGTTTCTCTTCACCTGAGAAATATCTTGAGTATTAATCATTCCTTTCTTTTAATGACACTTGGTCTATTTTACATGCTTTAATTCCATTCACACTTGATTATTGTAATGATTCATTCATTCATTCCTCTTAATCATATAAATTTTAGGATAGGATTTTAGGATAGCTCAATTTGTTCAACAGTTAGCTGTCAGACTCCTACCAAAAACCCTGGGATATGATTATATTTCCATGCCTATACTCAGAATAGACTTTAGGATCTATTGCTGCCTTTTAAAGCCTTCTTCAGTATGGCACCTGATTATCTGGTAGAGCCCTTAAGACTTTATTTACCAGCATTGCCGTTAGAGCCTCAACCACATAGAATAGCTTACCATAAGGGCTCAGGGTAGCAAAGGCTTAAACTACTTAATGTATGACATTCTTTTAGTTATTGGTTCTTAGTGTTTCATTGTGTTTTTTACTGAATCTTGAACTTGAATCTTGTGTTTGCGCTCATTATTATAGCTATTATTACAAGTATTAAAGAAAGAACAGAGAAGATTGCAGTACAGAGAAAGACATATGCTCATGAGAAAAAGTGGGACGCCAACAAAAAGAACCCTGAGATGTGGCTGGAGGGTAAGGCAAGCCTATTCTCCCGAGATGTAACTTGAGGAGGGGAAGGAAAAACTGGGGCGGGTGTTATCTAGTCATGCCTTGAGATCAATGTGGTCAGGGATCAAAGCCCAGCAAAATGGCATGAAGGAACTAATCCCAAGCACTCTAAGATACAGAAACAGTGATGGCAGGGTATGTCAGGAAAAGTCTTGAGTAAAGTTCAGATAACCTCGAGACTGAAGTAAAAACTAGTACAGCAAACAGTGGCTCTTGTGTGAGTGAACATTTTTCTGCGTCTTTTTCCTTATAGCATCAACAAATCAATGGCAATAAAACAGTATATAACCTTTTGACCTTACCCAGGCAGAGTTTGACTGGTTGAGTTGGTTGAGCATGACCACTGCTGTGCAGCCGTAGTCAAAGACCAGCCTCCAAAAGTCTGCTGTGGTCCCTGGCAGAGGGTGAGGGGTCACGATAAAAGCAGCCTGCCGGTGGAAACTGTCAGCGAGAGCAGCGTTGATGTAGTTGTTGCTCTCCCCTTCTGTCGTAACAAGGAAGGCCAGGGCACGATCAGGCGGCAAAACATCCATGCTGCGGTTCTTCTCTCGGTTTCTGGGCAACAAAGCAATGCTGCACTCTTCCACATCCAGATGGGGAGTCACAGAGTTGAGCGTCTGGAAATGGAAATGTTAAAGAGGTGAGGTGAGAGTGAGGGTAGGATGAAAAGAAATTTAAGAGAGCGTTTTTAAAGATGGAAGACATGAGGAGTGGTGAGACACAGAGTCAAAGAGGAGGAGGAGGTGAAATCAGAACAGAAGGAGGGATGCAGAGGATGCTCTGAATATAATGATGTTATTTGAAAGAATCTATAATAGTCTGAACATCACAGTGACAAACTGAATTAAAAAGAAAAAAGGGTAAATTAGGCCAACTACATAAAAGAAGGGAAAATAATGAAGTTTAAATAAAAATTCAAAAGGAATTGGATGAACTCTCTCTTAGCCATAATTACATTAGACAACATAAAAAAAATATTTGGATCATTAATATGGAGCATCAATAATAGATCTGTGACTTGCTGATCTCAGTACTACCGGTTGGCGGATGACAGAATAAAAGGCAAACAGAGAGCTTATTGGGCGGTGGAGAAGCTTTCAACAACAATGTCAGACGGATAAGTTTACAAGATCAAAGCGAGGCATGTTACATTTTCCTTTATGAAGAACTAACAGTTTGTAATCAGAGTGTCGCACCACCTACAGCACAATTCTAAGCAATACATCTATCATAATTCTTATGTAAAGTATAAGAATAAAATAGTATATAATTAAAAGGGGAAGCATGAGCCTTTTCTAGTGTTACTTTGAAATGCTAAACCTGGAATCAATGCGGCTGCTGGTTGAACACTGCAGCAGAGGGAGGTGGATGAAGCAGGTAAAGCATGTGGGAGCACAGCTGGCTCTCCTCTCTCCTAATGAACATCTAATAAAATGTTCTGAGGCCACATTCCTACAAACCAAGCAGAGGACTTAAGTGGCAGCCACACAGAATCAAAAGCGAAAAAAAAAAAAAAAACCCTACATCATCCTGCACAAATACACACACATTTTTAGATGAATACGTGACACATGCACACATTCACACACATACAAGTCCATTAGTCTATTCCTTTCTGCACTCTGTTGACATCTGTGCTATGAAGTACATCATTTCCACAACAGAGGAGATGTAGTCATCGTCTATTGTTTAAATAACTGTCTGAATACCAAACAGACTTTTTTAACTTAACTGAGCAAAGCAGTACATAACAGAGTAGTACACTACAGACCATGTGCAATACAAATATGCAAATATATTCAAAATGTATACATGACTGTATCCCCTACCAACATTCATTAAATATTACTACTGTATTATTTTCATTGTTAGTGGTTGTAGTAGAAGTAAAAGTAGTAGCAGAAGTAGTAGTAGTTAGAGTAGTAGTGTAGTAATACTGTAGTAGCATCAGTAGTAGTATTACAGTACATGTTGTAGTAGGAGTGGTAGTATTGGTATATTATTGTTGTTATTAAAACTGTGGTAGTAGAAGTGGTAGTAGGTTCCATTAAGGTGAAAGATTTTCTGTTGATATTTAATAAATTGCATTATAAATGCAAATTACAGTGTGTGGGCTGTGTAATTCAGAATATATGTTTGCATGTTCCAGATTTTAATGGCTGCATATTTTAACAAAATTAAACTGTGGTTAGAAATTGATGGAGGTCATGATCCAGCAAAACACTGACCTGAAACTCCTCCCGCAGCTGAGAGGAATTACTCTGGGAATCCACTCGCAGCATCTCTTTGTAAGTGACCGCAAACTCGTTCACCAAGATGGCCGTCTCTCCACACAGACAGGCCTCGAGAATGGCGTCATGGATGAAGATATACTGCTCCTGAAAGGACAACACGTACATAACATAATTAAGTGCTGTGTCTGTGCACTTGAATTTGTGCACTGTGTGTGGGCGTGAATGTGTACTCTAGTGGGTTTCAGATGCATATGTGTGTGTGTGTTAAATGGATGCAAACAGCTAAACAGACATTACAAAAGGAGGCAAGTTCAGACAGAAGCACGTTAAGAACATGTGTAAATGTAAATAAATAATGAAACAATATGAAGAATGGCGTGAGATTTTTCACAACCTGTCTTGTTCTGAATTAAACATGTGCTGTAATGTTGGTGGTGTATCAAAGCTGTTGGAGAATAAATACATATTTCTAAGTAAACAAACCCATGCGGTGTGCATTTAATTAGAACACCCCTGCAAATAACTACAAATGTAATAAACAGCCAAGTCAATGTCAGATTTACATAATAAGGGGTGAATATGCAAATTATCTTCACATCTAAAGAACAGCACGTGCCTATGCAGCACACTGAGAGACAATGTTGGTCTTTTCTCTAAACTATTGCAATGACCTTTACATAAGTCCCAGAGGGGGAGTATTATAATACACCTCCCTCGCTCTTTGAATTTCCAAACAACAGGAGGGAAAAATAAATGTTTAAAAACCTGACTCTCCTGAAGTTTCCAGTGGTGAGAGGTTACCACATTGTGACCAGTGATGTAACCTCCTGAATATGTGCAAGACAAATATTGAGATATTTGACTCAGTTTGAATGTAAAGTGGTTTCGAGGCTGTGACCTGACCTCTGTCTGGATCATGTTGATGCGTCGAGAGCAGAGGGTTTTGACACAGTTGTAGATATCCACTACGCCTTCACACTCGGCCATGTCCAACATGACATCCAGCACAATGTAGCAGCCGGTGCGGCCCGCCCCCACACTGCCACACAAAAGGACATATTTTATGAGGAATCATGCACGTGTCTTAGAGTATTAAATCATCAGACATTTTTTAGGATACAGTATGCCCGCTCAGGAGCACAAGTTAGTAGTACTATATGATCTTAAAGAGAATGGGAGGGTATTGAAGGACAACGGCAAGGGTCATGTGACCGATTGACTTTGCTGAGCTACCACCAAGGTTTTTACAGTTACCTAAAACTAAACTAAAAACTAAAACTAGGTGTGAAAAACATTTTAGTTAAGAGGTCCAGTGTGTAGAAGTTAGTGGCATCTAGCGGTGTAGTTGCAGATTGCAACTCCCTCATTTCACCCTCCCCTTCCACTGACAAAGGACAAACTATGGTGGCCACAGAACATGCAAAAAGCCTTTTCTAGAACCAGTGTTTGGTTTGTCCTTTCTGGGCTACTGTAGAAATATGGCAGTTCAATTTGGTGGACTCTATCAAAGGTGTATGTAGATATAGAAGGCTCTAATTTTCTATTGCCAATATATCCTCCTAAATGTTACACACTGGAACTTTAACTGAAATAAAGAATAAAAAATGCAAGCTAGTTCAGACAGTCAACTTGAGCTGCACTGCTATACAACACATGACATGTCTCACACTCCATTATCACTAACCAAGCACTCCCTTCCAATCTGGCGGTCTATTTGAGCTGCAACATTTCCCAGCTCTCCTTCTGCTCTGTCAATGCTGCTGCTGCCCTGCATCAGTATTGCTGCTGCTGCTCTGTGAGCTATTGCTACCTGCTGCTCCATAAGCCCCACCACCATCCCAGCATCCACCTGTAGGCTCCAGCTTGAGGGTTTAAGGTATTTGCTCATCACTCCCCAATATCTCTATGTAAACATATCTGCGGGGAGTGATGAGGTTGGAGCCTAGATGCCAAAATCAATCTATGCTATACTGCTGTAATAAACATTTCAAACGCGAGTTGTCTGATTGAACTAGCAAGAGAAATTTGAGAAAATCCTGTGATATTAAAACTAACACAATAAATTGAAGGGATCATAATATGTGGTTTTCAATATCTGATAAATATAAGTTAGGTTTGTATGAATAGTTTTTATTTAGCATTACCTCTTACTAATCAGGATGACATATGGATCACATAAATTAGGTATTTGCATGTAAAACAGCAGTAAAAGAATGGAGATGGTGTTTTATAAAACCTTACCTCTTCCAAGTAGTTTTTGTACTATTGGTTTGATTTTATAATACTACAGGTAACAGCAGTTGCTCAGCCTCACATTACCTGCAGTGGACCACCACAGGGCCAGCGTCAGGAGGTGTAGAGGCTTTCACTCTTCTTATAAAGGCCAACAGTCCAGTGGCGTGATAGGGCACCCCATGCTCAGGCCAGGATGTGAAGTGGAACTGACGCACCTCGTGCTTGGTTGAGTATCCTCTCTGTCAACAGAAACACAGCACACATTAGCATTACATGTAAAATATTGCATTTATCTAGCTTGCATCCCTAACTATAGTAGACTACAGTCCCTTTTTTCATCCAAGATGTGCTCCCATCCATTCAGAGACATTGCCCCTCCGTGATAGCTGTGACAGATTTTTTGGTTCAGTGTGAGGACAACCAGGACATTATTTACGTGGGGTGTTAGGTCTTCTAGGACAGTTAGGCCTCTGGGCATCATATGCTAGCAGCTGCGGTGTGACAGACACGTGGAAAGGAATTACTGAAGCTCTCGGAGCTCAGGGAGGGCTAGGAGGTTTCTTCTCTCAACTGGGAGGCTGCTGCAGTCACACAGCAATTTCTTCCTCTGTACAGAGATGACAAAGTGAAGCGACGCAAAGCAAAGATTTGTTGAAGACAGAAATCCAAAAAAAGAGCTATGAAAAACAAGCTGTCACCAGTTCCTAAATTTGTGCCGATTTGAATAAGCAGCAGCGTGTGCCCATGGAGAGCGAATGTGACAGTGTGATGATAATGCTGTGTTTGTGCCACTGTCACCGCAGCGTTTCTCTGAGCCCTTCCAATGAGGGATCCCCTAGGAGACTGACAGGATGGAGGCCATCAGGGGCACAGCAGTGTAACAGCTATGTTGGAAAGACGGCAGGGGCATTCACATAGCTACTGGTGTTAATTCCTCTCAATTTAACATGTGACCCATCAGCTGTAAATCCTGTCAAGTATCTAATCCCCTCTATTAATGTTCTGCTTCTAATTTCAATAATACTACAACATGTATTAACAAATGCAAAAGAGTGTAGGCAAAATGTACATCTTAGATAAACCTACCCTCTCCAAGGCAAAGGTGCGAACTGTATATTCAGCCAGTGTCTCTGTCTTGAGCAGAGTAATTTTGATGTCACCGTACATATCGCTGTCATCAGGCCAGTATTTACAGCATTTCACCTGTTTAAAAAAAGTGAAGAGGGTTAAAACCTCATGTTGATATTCCTGGAAAATGCACCTGAAAAACAGCAGACGGTGTAACATGAATTAATCTGTTTGACTAATCATTTTTTCCGTCCAGTACAAAGCAGAAAATGTACTGTTTCAACCAAATGTTTCACAACACAAGACACTCACTTCTCCTAATATTAAGATACATTAATGCGGATGAAACATTCATCCTTTAACAAAATGTCCACAGACTCCACAGAAATGACTTTACGTTTACTTCCTTATTCTAAACAGTGCCCAATCTAGACATCCAGAACACCTCCCTCATGAGAAGCAATTTCTCTAAATCTCCCCTTCTCTTTGAAAAGGATACCTTATGTGCAGAGAGAAACAGATTTCAGGTTTGAGTTAAGGTTTATTGGATGAATTTAAGTATCACCCTTACACCCTTCTTTGAGCCAATTTTGGAATTCCTTGAAAGTCCTTTCCATCATATTTGAAATGTTTGCGTTAAATTCAGAGTGAATGCATAATAAGATATTGTAATAACAAAATATCTCACATAATATAATAAATAATTTTAACAGCAAAAGAAAACATTACCTGTGCCATTATAATTCACAACTGAGTGATTGAGTGACTTAATTTGCTTTTTTAACTAAAAAAGAGAAATACTGGTGTGAAATGTAATAAGTTAACAAACAGAAGATACACTTCAAATGCTGTGAAGGAACAAAAACAACCTCTTCCTCCATAGATATTTTATCTCAGAAGGCAAAGAAAGAAAAAACACCATAATCACATAATAGTGGAAGCATAATGAACAGGAGGGCAACAATCTTTTTCACCAACACCAGGCACAAAGGAGGTAATTTTTTCATTTAATGGAGGTGTTATTTGGATTCAGCCACACAGACCAGTCCTCATTTGTTGACTGTTCCCAGAATTGTTAGGATGGAGAACCAAATTGGATGTAGGGCTACTTCTAGAAAAATGGTGTCATTTTAACCATACACTGAGGTAATACATTTCTTTGGCCTCGACTGAAAAGGATGGGGTGCTTAGAGCAAAATTCATATACTATTTATGTGAGGTGGAAAATAACAGTACTACAGTATAGCCATTAAACCTGTGAAGTCATGCAGTGTATGTACAAGGACCGAAACCATAGATATGTGGCTCAGGAGACATTTTTTTATGCATCACAAGTATTTTATAGCACATTTTATGGACTCTGTCATTACAGTCATGATGTAAATTTCTATAAAACACAGACGCAATTTCATGATGTTTTCAAAACAGACAAATAAGGGATGATCCATGTAACAATCCTTTAAAATGTATGTGTTGATTAGTGCAGAGACTTTGTGTTGACTTGCATAAAGTGAGGTTTAGATGCCTTCTGATATTCCATTGCCACCAAGACAGCATTGTACAGAAGGTTAAAGGAATAATTTCACATTTTGGGAAATATGCTTATTCACTTTCTTGCTGAGACTTCGATGAGAACGTCTCATGTCTGTACAATACATATGAAGCTACAACCTGCAGCTGGTTGGTTTTGTTAGCATGAAGAGTGGAAACAAAGGGAGACAGCCTGACTCTCACTTAAAGGTATGTACCAGCACCTCTAAAGCTCAATAATTGTCTTCTATCTCATGTGTTTAATCTGTTCAAAAGGGGGGGTGGTAGGTGGATTATATAACTGTTTTTGCACAGAGCTAGCTGTTTTCAGTCTTAGTAAATGTGAGAATTGTCTGCTTCTTCTCAACTTTCCGCAGTGACTAAGCTTATGTCTCAAAATGTTAAACTATACCTTTAACAGGTAGGCTCTCTACTGCAACAACAACTTATGATTTGTGGTTTCACATAAATGCAGGACAGCTTCACCAAAATGAACAGCTTTTAGGCTAAGATTTACATGCACAGCAAGGTCCTGTGTGATATATACTTATCAAACACATAAAAGCCTTTCACATAGACCAAAATGGTGCCTTATTGTTGAATGTGGGATGTTTCTGAGCACTGGCTGGCGACGGGTGTGTGTGTGTGTGTGTGTGTGTGTGTGTGTGTGTGTATTGTGGGGGGAGTGCACATCACTTACCCTGCCAACCTCCACCAGCTTAGTGATCATGACGATGCTGAAACAATTTTCCTGCCACACCATCCTCCAAAAATCATACAGAGTCTCCTGCTTGGGTCCTAGTGGGAAGTGTGAAGAAATGACAGACAAAAAAGAAAAGAAAAAAAGGCAACATCAAAGCCCGTCCTCTCAATAAGGGGGTTGTTGCTGTTGTGAAATGTGGTATTATTGCGACCCAAGTGTCCTTCCTCAGACGGGAGGGTACTGATCTCTCAAGATTGTGCCGTCAATAAAGTTATTGGGAATTCCAGGCAGAAGGGAAGGGGTGACGGCTGACAAAACAACAGCAGTAGCTGATGATGAAAGCCCAAACAACCATCAGTCAGTCATTGTCATCTGAGGAAGAGACGTTCATGAGGCGAGATACAACTTTAAAACGAGGATCACGTAGGAAAGAAATGCTCAGAGAGACAAAAACACTGCTGACGCCTTTTTTTTTTCCTGTCTTGCGAGTTTCATCTCTCTCTGTCTCTCTAACAGAGGGGAAGAGGAGGTGCTGGTGCAAGATAAGCAGATGAGCAGACCTTGAGTGACTTTGTGATGGGAGCTCCCTAGAAAGCCGACGCCCCTTGGGATTAGAAAGCAGTGGAGGGAAATTTCAAACCCTCACACACATGCAAACTGTCCATCAGAAGCAACTTTTGTATTTGAGCGACAGGGTGAACTGAAGGTTCTCTCTCCAACAATGAACACACCACTGCACATGTCACAGAGTCTGAGAAGCTTTATTAGTGTGCTTAATTATTCACCTAATGTAATGAATCAATGACATCACAGTCTTCAGGGGTTGGTAGTCACACAATCACCTTTGGATTTACCAGAGAGGTGGTTTTGGCAAGGGACTGTGCATGAGTGGGCTCATTGGCCTGATCATCTTCAATTTATTACACGGCGACAAAAGGTACTCACCGTCCTGCATGCACACACACAAACACTATAGCCTTGCTGGGATACTCACCCTGAGTGGCGATGAAGTGGTTGGATCGATGGTAGCCCTGAAAGAGAGAAGAGGGATGACATGCTGAGTAAGCCATCTGCGCCTCAGGCACAGCTGTATGGGAGGGAGGTCTCTCTGTCTCACCCCTTCCCTCCTTCCCTTCATCTCTGCATTCTGCTCTCCTACTGACCCACTCTCTGCAACTATGAATTGCATTTCCTGTGTAATTTTCCAGCGTTGTCTGACCTATTGCTGACTCCAGACTACCTCTTTGCCCTCCACAGAGTTTGGAGCCGTTGAGGCAACATATGGTAAATTCTGCCTCTTGACAGACTGCTGATAAATCTGAAAAAGTGATTCCTAAAGTGAGTTGGACTAGCTGACTAAACACAGACTGAATCCCCGGGACAGTCTGAGTCCTGTCCCTTAAAAACAAATCAGTTTTCATTGAAGATTCAATATATATTCAACTATATATGGGATGATGAATTCACAAACCAAAACCACATTTCTTTCCTCAAAAACATCCCCCTTGAATTCTTCCACTCAAGTCAAATGAGTAGAAGAATATTCACATGAAAACATGATATCATCATCAACATGAACAGCTTCCGAGGCATGTACAGTGAAATATTCTGAGATCCTTTATATCAAAGGAGGTGACAGCCTTTGATATAGATGACAGACATTTTTACATGGCGAGTATGAGGTGAATATGAATGAACAATAAGATGTCACCTCTACAGCATTGGGGGGAATAAACACGACAGAGACCACCTGAGGGACTTTTAAGCATGAAAGGACGAGCAAACTGTTCAAAGGAAGACCTCCTGGAAATAAGTGCTCATCTATGCTTTCAAGGTAAAGGAGACACCTGTTTTCTAAGACACAGCCCTATAAAATCATCTCCTAGAAAAGCCACATGGATGTTGTGGCTCACGGTTTATTATCATTTTGAGAGGAGCAGCTGGACGGATAATTGACGCCCCAATTACCTTACATGACTCTGTGGAGTGGAGAAGGCAGGTCAGGAATAATCTGAATAAATGCCCGAGCCCACCGGCTCTCATCAAATCAGAATGATGGGGCAATCCATGTTGATAACAGTTTTTATCTTTTTGCAGAGGGCATCTTCCATATATGTCGAGTCTGCCCACGTTGCTAAACTGAATTGCATCCAGTCAGATAAACGGGGGACATGTTTGAAATGGAGATGGATGACCAGTGCTGTGCGGCCTGCTATCCACAATTCCTCTGGCCCTCGCCAAACACTATCAGCATGACTGTTACTACTCCTCTCTTGAAGACGGTCACCTTAGCAACTAAACTCTCTGAGTTTTGACCACTTATGAGAACTAACAAAGACAGCCTGGTCCTCCTTGTGTTCATTTAAAATCATTAGCTAAAAGGGCATGTTTTTTTATTTGTATTTTCTTTTTGTCAAATGTGCACTAACCTCAAACACACTGACCTTTGAGCATTTGTGGATAGAGGATAGTGGAAAGAGAAGAGGTAGGTGGAGAGAGAAGAGGGGGAAAGAGCAGAAATAGAGCAATGGCAGGCAGAGGAACGAGCAGTGAAGTACTTACTTCCCTGTTAATCCGAATCTACAGGGTCCAAGGTCGAGGAAGTGGGGAGGGGAGTAGAAAAAGAAGACATATAGGCTAGTTAATGAAAGAAGCTTTTGGTAAGTAGGAGTTATGGTTACAGACAGGTGGGAAGAGGTGTGTGCGTGTGTGTGTAGCTGTATGTGTGCGCGCATGTGCATTTATGTAAGTACAGCCGGACTGGGCTTTAGTGTTACAGCATTAATTTCTTGTGGGAATGTATGTCCTAAGGCCATCGTTTTTTCATTTACTCTAATGTATCGGTTTAAGTTTTTAAAATGAAAATTACTTTTGGTTTCTTTTAACTATTAAATTTGCATTAGGGATTTTCTATTAAAGGAAAGTAGACAAAAGAGAAATCCTGCTGTGTCTCACACATTATGTTGCTAATTGGAAAATGGGACTGGATCACCATTTTTAAAATATGGCTACAGTCTTTGTATGTCACCTCTCATCCCCTGCATGAGACTGTGGGGTCCCTGAGCAGCTCCTTCAGCAATGTACTGCTGCACCCTCAGTGCAAGAAGGAGCGCTACCGCAGGTCCTTCATTCCAACAGCTGTGAGATTTTTTAACTCAGCAACAACATAATGTAGCACTGTTTGTCACAGTCACTTTCATTTAATACCTGCACTATGCAGTTTTACATACATCATGCATATTATTAATATTAGACCCGTACTATATATTCATTGCCTTGTCTATAGCCTATACTTTCTAAACTATACTGCTGTATATATTTTTGTTCTGTGCAATAATTTATTTTTACACCATGCCACTACCTCCTGCTGTGACCTGTGCAATGTTCCATATCAATTACATCTGTATATAAAAAGCTGTATATAGTGAACATTTTTTTTTCATTATATCTATTTTTCTGTTCTATTTTTTATTTAATGTGTATTTTTTTATCCATTGTGTTGTGTTGTATCTGGAACTGCTGTATCGAGTGAATTTCCCCAGTGTGGGATCAATAAAGTCTCTTTTATCTTATTTCAATGCATGTTGCATTGCAACAGCATAGGAAGGCCACATTTTATGATCAATGCTTGTTTATGAACTGGGTAACAAATTAGTCATCTTCTTTTAAAGTAACAATATAATCTAAGTAGTCACTCTTTAAAGCACCTGAAAACTAGTTTTTTAAACTGGAAAGACACCGATTTACCATTGTACTCATGTAAAGAGTTCTTGGTGAGCTCACTTCTTTCTAACCCCACACCCCAAGATTTTTTAATCTTCAAACTTGTAGTCTTCAGCTCCAACCACTGCTGACTCAAGTGACATTACTTGGAGGACTGTAACAGAATTCACAGAGCTCTTTCGGGAGCCACAAAAGGCTTTATACTTCCCAAGACTTGTGAACAGACTTTAATGTATAAAATCGGTAGAGTTCCCCTTTTTCAAAATAATTTTAAATATTTATGACCAGTGTTGGGGTCATTATTCAAAAAAGTAATACACTACTTTAGATAATTCCTCCCAGCAGAAAGTAATTTATTACAGTACTCGTTACTTCACAATATCACCTGACATAACGTAATAGGAACTGCATTTAACGAGCCGAACTCACTTGTCGTTCCCTCAACAGCTTATTTGCGGTGTTAATCACAAAAGCAGTGGTTACACCATATGAGGAGGAGTCTCTTTTGTTTCTTATGTAGCATGTAACAAAATTGTTTAATTAATATCAGTAATGCGTTACATTAGAGCGTAACAGACAAATGTACAGTGATTACAGTAAAGTGTTCATTTGTAATGTGTTACAGTTCATGTTTAAGTTAAAGGTAAATTTATTATCTGTTTATATAGATATATGTGTGGGTGTGTGTATGTGTGTGTGTGGGTGTGTGTGTGTGTGGATGTTTGTGATTTGTGTGGCCATTCTACACCTGCCAGCAAGACCTTGTTACTCTTTAGAAGCAGACGAAATGTAAATTAGCAACAGCCGTGACGCACTGGACTGCTCTACATTTCCAACAGGTGCAGGAAGCTGTCAAACATATGCAAAGTTCTGCACCTCGTCAGGCAACACACACCGCAGCCGAGCAAAGACTCCGGCATTAAGTGACAGAGAAAGAGGAAACGGAGAGATTGCACTTTCTCACCTCTGTTTTGAAAGCGCAATAATGTTTCAGAGGGTGGAAAAACTTTACTATTTAACCTCTGGTGAAATAATCATAGGCTGTCCAAAATATGCTTCTCTGTGACTAAGTAGTTACTATTCAGCTTGCTGGGTCTGGCTTGTCAGGGAGTAACATCACTGACTCTGACACTGTAGTGGCTGTTGAGTGGTGTTTTCTCTCTAATGCCTGCACCTCTGTGCCCTAAACGCTAATGGAGACCATCACAATAACTACAGTCCTAACAGCAGGCCAGGTTTTTAATGCCCTCTCATTGTAATGAACTCTCTAAAAGCATCTCACCACTGCCTGTTCTCTACAGAGAAATAAAAGAGAGGAAAAAAGCCCTGTAGTGTCAAACAATTTTGATGACACAATTTGGCCTAAAGGAGTAAAATGCCCAAAATGATGCCAACTTATGCAACTAGTTATTTTCTCTATTATTCAAATATATTCTTTATAAAGATTTCGACAGGAACAGGATCTTTCAACCTCTTATCAGTCTCAAACAGGAGTGGGAGTACATCAGCTTGCTTCAACTTCTCCCAGAGTGCTGTATTTACTTTACAGTAGTCGCAATGAGAGGCGTGCAAATAAATCTTGCGAGATAAAGAAGTCCTATCAGATTGTCAGACTTCCCTTGACATAACTCAAATGAGTAGCAACAACTGAGGGCTGTGACAGCAAATTCACAGGGGAGCCAAAATACAAGGTTCTTTCTACAGTATATCTGATGGTAAAACTGTATTTTATTTTATTTTTTCAAATTCTGGGTTGATTTCTTTTGTGAATAACTTCACTCCTGCCATCTACACGTGCACTTCTGCTTTCTGAATAAACACAGCCTCCTCTAGTTTTTATGAATGGGAACACGTATGAATGAGACTGTGTGAGACACATCAGCAACATATACATGTATTTCATATGATCAGTGAGAATGTTACTGTGGCGCTGCATATGTGGCAGACAGTTAAGGTGAACAGTGGAAAGGATCATCTCTTCCGGGCCCATCCAGAGATTGAATAACATCAATCATGTCTATTTAATTTAGGGGGATTTGTGGCATCTTACAGAAAGGTTCATCTCCTCTGCAAGGCATTAAATGCATTTATTCCACTCTGTTTTAATAAAAGTGATAGCAGAGTCAGTCTGGGTCAGGGATTCGGTGCCGACAACCACGGCATCTGGCAAAACACCAATAGGAAAAGTGTTTGATTGGATGGAAGCCTCCAGGTGAAAGTGGGCCAGCAGACTGGTGAGCTTACAGGAATGAGAGAGATGGACTGCGGCTTTGCAGGGTGTGAGAGATAGCGTCACTATTTGTATCCCATGTAGAAAAGAGACAGAAAAACAGGATTAGACTTACATCAATGTAGTTAGCGTTAATGTAGTCTGAGTTGGGGTCTCCCAGGAGAGGGTGGAGCTTGACTCTGTGGCGGTCATCTGAGACAGATGAAAAAAAAAAGAGCAAAGGAACGTTAAAGTACAACAGTTTCCACAATACTTTCAACACAGTTTTGTTGTTTTTTTAACACAGGATAAAAAGAGCGCTGATGACTTACATCCCAACAAGGTGTCATGCCTCCCTTTGGTCTTGTCCTTCTTCTTTGTGCAGTCCCAGCCATCAAAGAAACTCTGCAGAGATAAAGAGACAATCGTTGCAGATTTTAGGAATAGGGCCTCTCTGTAATAACCATTCAAATATCTTACACAAACAAATCTTCAACACATCATTTTTGTTTTATGTGTGATAAAGAAAACGTATGTTACATAGTGAGCATGATAAAAGCCTATCAGCATATAGTACAGCTAAGGAAATCAAGACTCTTTAACCCAGTGGTTATATTCCTACTGAGTTAAAATTCTGAGTACGCCATCAATGAGAGTACCAAGAGATACGCAAATCCATCAAAATAATCAGTGAATCAAATTTTATCACAGCATAGGCGGGGTTGTGTGGGGTTGTATAAAAAGACCAAACTCGTTATTTAAATAGTTTGGATGGTGGTGTCTTATTTTTGTATCAATTCCAAAACCAAAAACACAGGCAAACGTGAGAAATTAAACAGTGTGTTTCACTGCTAACCAACTGTTAGCATGTCTGGCTACGTAGCTTACTAGCAGTGGAAGTGGGTGGTGGATGCCATCAGAGTTCAGGCTATAGCATTTAAGCCCGAGTCGTTATTGGATTTGGAGAAGTTCACACTCGGGGCAACCTCAACGTTTTCAGCGGGTTAGTCGTCATCTTAAAAGGCTTTTCTCTTGTAACATTAAAATTGAAAATACTGTTTGTAAATTAACCAAAGTATGTACGTCACACAGCCAAACAGGGTAATGTTGTGAGAGAGCAGTGACCTTAGATATTTCATTATTGTACTTACTTACTTACATAAAACTAGGACCTAACTACAACACAGTCACGTTGCTTTAATCGTTGTCTTCTACATGGATCAACATGAGCTTAGCATCACATGAGTTTTTTTTGCGTTTTCAACCAACTCCTTGAGCTGATATCAGTTTAATTAGCCAGCTGGCCATGGAGACAGTTGTAATATGTAAGATGGTAAATGGTAAATGGACCTGTTCCTGTATAACACCATTCTAGTCTTCCGACCACTCAAAGCGCTTTTACACTACATGCCACATTCACCCTTTCACACACATTCACTCAGCGATGGCAAAGTCCATCAAACAGAAACTAACTCATTCACACACATTCACACACCGATGCACAGCATCAGGAGCAATTTGGGGTTCCGTATCTTGCTCAAGGATACCTCAACACGTGGCGGGAGTAGCCGGGGATGGATCCAACAACCTTCCGATTAGAGGACGACCCACTCTGCCTCTGAGCCACAGCTCTTGCTCAGCTCTTGAGCCACTTAAAATGTAAGAAATGAGAAGCATGCTTTTATCTATTTTGTTTAAAGGATCCATTGTTTTAGAAATGGCAAAACAAATTCCAGTGCTACCTGTACCAAAACTATTGTCATTGTACACTGCAGATTTACTGTGTGAGAACAGAAATGATATACTAAAAACAAACGCTAGCCTCTTAAGAACTGTTTTCAAAATGAGAAGAAATAATAATAAACTGCAGTATACTAACCACTGCATGCTGAGAGGTGTGGCAATTAGAATGAAGGCAGTGGGGCTGTCTGTCTGCTTGGTGGATGGCTGCTCAGCTGTATTATAACACATCATACTGAGTCACACATCTCCTCATTCCCTATCATCCACCTGTCTGCATGGATGCACTGGAGAGCCCTTACTCTCATGCGTCGTCATAAGCCATTTTTAAGCGTCCACTGTAGGGCCAAATTAAGCTGGCAAACAACCCCTTCAGACCCATGAATAGAAACACACACACACACACACACACACACACACACACACACACACACACACACACACACACACACACACACACACACACACACACACACACACACACACACACACACACATATCCATACCAGCCTACCCCCTGTGGTTCTCAGCCACTGGGGGAATTTGGTGAAACTCTGCCCAAGTCTGCATGCTGAGCAGGGGATTACAACGCAGTTCTCCCCACAGAGAGCCAAGAACCAACCAAATCCTTCCTGGGATTACACCCTCCTTCTCAATTTTTGCTCAGTTTTCCATGCGCGCTCTCTCTGGGTCTGACTCTCTCGATGAATCCCTTGTTCTCTTTACCTCCTTCTACCCCTCTTCAACTCCTCTCCCTGTCCACCTCTTCCTACTTGTTCTTCCTCCATCTCTTATATTTTTGACACTAGACCTCTGAGCTCTCTTTGTTTCTCTGCTCCCACCACTATTCTGCTCAACTCTCTAGAGAGGGGATGGAAGCAGGGAGAGGAAAAACAGAGGAAGAAAAACTGTGAGAGAGTAGCAGTATATTGAAGGGGAGGGAAGGGAGATAACACAGACCCGTGGAAGATTGATTAGAAACCCTCATTGGCAGGGATCAGTTGGGTGGGTTGGTTAAGAGGATCATATAAAATTAGATGAAGGAAATAATGACAGTCAAGTACAGTCCTGAACTATTGACACTATTTCACTTTTAAATCCCTTTTTCTAATTTTAACATCTTGATGTGCTATCAACATCCCACTAGATTTCATTATGTGCATTATTTGTTACCCCTCAGTAACCTCTGTAACAGTGGACATGCTGTCCCCCACTATTTCCCTTGCCGGATCACTCAACTGTTGGGTCACCTCGTTCTGACCTGTTCCTTTTTCACCCACATAATTTCTAAATGTCAAAAAACAATCATGAGATTCATAATCCCTCAACATTCAGTCAAAATCCAATCAGAGATGTCTGAGATGTGATACACAAACTAAGGGACAATTTAATCGAATATTCTAGTCAAAAAAATATGACGAATAAGCATGATTCATGCTACCAAAAACGTGGCATGAGGTAGTTGTTGTTTTTTTTAAATAAACACAGTAATTTAATAGCTCCTGCTGCAACTACACTTTGAAGTCAGTCACTCCATCTTCCCTGCTAACCTCAGCCTCAAGGTGCTACAATGAAAGTTTTGAGTTCTCCAGTAAAGCTCCGCTGTTGTTTACTCGTAAGTTTCTGCAGTGGGAAAATGAATGTAGTGACAGCAGCTGCCACACATACAAGCCCCTCTACAAGTCACTGTAAATTCTTGATCAGTGTTTTTACAGAACATAGGTATTCTTCAGGGAAATAAAAACCTATACCTGTCAGGGGAGTGTAATATGATACTCCTAATCATTTTCCTTCATAATAGAGAGAGACACTCCATCAAAACACATACTCTAGCGCACAGAGAAAAAAATAACAAAGAGGTGTGTATTGATTTTTTGAGTGGAGTGTGTTTTGCCCGTGAGGGACAGTTTAATGAGTCTACAAGCAGAGTTCCAGAGGGGAAAACCATGAACCAAAGACAAAAGCTGTTTTCTCTTTTTCATGAATGCCATGGGCCGTGGGTGACCGGGATGGACTTCTCCCCAGGGTGTGATCTCAACTCTCAGCCACAATCGTTTCACTGGAGAGAGGTATTCAGAGGTCTGGGCCCTTCATTATGTGCCCCTGAACAATTCAAGTAGAGATAGCAGCCACTGCAACAGCAGGAGGGGGATAAGCAATGTTCTGGAAAACAAACTTGTCTGTACATACGGTTCAATTCAGGACTAAAATCCTGTGGTGCATTGGTGCAAAAACAAACTAACCAAGTAGTGATCTGCCCAGCAAAGTGACTTACAACAAACAACAGTGGTGGTGCAAGCAGATTCAGAACAATTTCTTGTACGTAGGTTCCTGGACAACAACTTGACTAATAATAGTATGAATCAGTGGTAATTCCCTACCCTAGGAATGCAGAGCCACTACATGACGAGACATCTGATTTGGACATCCCAGATCTAAACCCAAGTGTCATCATCGGACCTCTGCAATGTGAGTATCCCAAATCCTGAACAGATCAGGGATGTCCCCATCAACAACATCTAGTGGTCCCCAAGGTGAAGAGAATCCTGTGCATCACAGTCTGATGGTTACCTTTGCCAATTATAGAGCAATTAAGTTGCACCATATATTGTTGAGGGAGATAAATACTAACATTGCTACTGGGAGGAGGTTATTTGGAGGTTACAGGGCACGGGAGCCAAGAGCTCTCTTTCCTCACATTTCTCCCTCTGTACCCTTTCATCTTTCTTCCCTTCAGACTCCTCTTTCCTCTCTTTGCTACCCTACAATCTGTTAGCAGTGGACAGGGGATTCACTAACTAGAGCACCTCCAGAGACGTTTAACCTCATCAGGCCTGCCGTCATGACAGAGGTCTTCTTTGGGGCCCAAATGAGGATGATTTATTCATACGCGCAGCAACAGTGTGATCCAGATGCCTTTTTAACCCTGCTAATTAATTTCAGTGGGTGGTCAGGAGGGCGCATGGATGATGTCAGTGGAGGATTGATGGCCTCCCACACCACTCTCGCAAGATCAGTCCAACTAATGTGGCCTCTCTAAGCTAACAGTTATCTACAACATGTAGTAATTACACATGATCCTTCTTACTTTTGACTAGCCAATAAAGATACCGGAACTAGTACATTTTTAGGCACTCAATCACAGTCTCATCTGGATGGGACAAGCCACAGTGGCCTCAAATCTGTGTCACACGTCACTTATCGATGGCAGGTTTAAAGGTGATCCAATTTTCTGTCGTCAGGAAGACAGAATCAGTCTCTTCCACCATGGGCATCTCTCACTAGTGTACCGTCCTCTGCTGAGTATACAAACTCAAACACTCTTCAAACAGCACCGAGGGTTTGTCTGTAAGGTTTAGAAATTCCTCAAAATAGTCCTTCTACCTCCTAACAATGTTGCCAATTAGGGTCAACCACTCCTGCTGAGGAAAGTCTGGGTACTGACCTACCTTCCTCCCTGGGGCACCAAGTACTGTTGCTTCATCAACAACAATGCTTTCACTTCTTTTAAGTACTGCACCAGCAGCCTTTTTAACTTGCCGTTTTCTCCACTGTATTAGAAGCACCCAACCTGGGATGGAAGCGCATCAGAGTAGCCACTGTATCAGACCTTACGGTGAAGAGGGAGCTAACAGTAGAAGCTTTGTCTTTTGTCTATGCTACAACCTCCCCTATGGCAATGAGCTCTGAGAAGAGGATGAAAGAATGAGATCATGGATACCAGAGGCGAAAAAAGTTTTTTCCCTACAAGGTGGCTGGCCTTCCTTGGGGGAACTTGGTGCTGTGTCAATGCTCTTCCACACTAAGAGACAAGATCTTTGTAACACCCCGGGTCACAGCTTTACAGGTATACTGGCAAACTAGATTTAGAGGAGACCTAAGGATAGAACTGGCACATGTTCAAGAGATGATACCTTTCAGATGCCATGGAAGCACCAAGAAAACCTTCCAAAGAAGAAGCTTTTTGCTGTGACATTAACCCAGTTAAGCAGCTACTGGATGGATGGATGGATAAATATATGGATTTAAAGTTATCTAACTGCATAAGTCACAATGAAGCATCTATTATTCATACACATAACCAGCAGTTCCATTGACGACTCTGACCTTGTGACCTATTATTGAGAAAAGCAGGAGAAGCTTGTTCATATTTATTTCTCTTTGACTCTATTTCAGTGCTTCTGTCACAACAGTTTCAGCATGACACTTGTGATTCCACAGATACTACACAGAAGAACACTATAGAAAACAGGATGTGGAAGACACCATGCAGGGAACATTTCTCTTCCCATGGGAACTGAGATGCTATAACATCACTGACAACCTTGGTAGGGAAACGAATAAAACTTCCAATAAGGTACATAAACATGAAGGCAACTAGACCAATTGGAATTCAAAGTAAAGGTGAAAAAGCCTCCGACTGTGATATTGGATAATTTACATTTCTGCAGTTTGGGTGTTCTTGCCTCTAGTTCTCTCACTTGCTGTATGTTAAAGTAGGAATAAATGGACCAATTATAATCATGGTGTTGAATTTACACTTAAGGTTGATCATTTAATAATACAATCACAGTGTGAATACTGAATTAGAATATTGCAGTTCTAAAATCTCTTTTATAATGGTCCACAGTACTTGACACTGCTTCACCAGCAGCAATACTTTGTTGATGTTCATTTCATGTCGTCAGAGTATAACATTAATAGTTGTCTATGTTGTCTTAAGTTGTCAGATTGTAAAAGAGAAGTGTAATAACGGCCTTTCACCTCATATTCCTGTTTAAAGCCATAGCCCTCGGCAGTCTTCATCTGGTTGATGTGCTGGAGAAGGTCAGCCACACGGACAGCGGGATGGAGCTGCCCTGTGTGGTAGGGGGAGCCTTTGCGTCCACACTGGTGCCTCGGGGATCCTCCCAGCAGGCTGCTGGCCTCATTCACTGAACTACGAGCATCACCTGCGCCAAACACATTTGCAATTTTAGTGCAATTGCAGTTGAAAAATCAATGTAAAGCCAGGTTATGGTATAAAATTTAGTTTGTGATGCAACACTGGTGTTACTTTTCAAAATGTTAACATCACATAATGGCACTCTGCATGCTGGTACTGACAGTGCAGTACAGTCCAGTAGAGTACAGTATATGTTACAGGTGTGTCACTTTGCTAAGGTTTGTCTGTTCTTCAAAATATATCTTATGTAGATGTGACAGCAGCTCTGTCTGTGTGAAGCAGACAAAGATCTGTACCAACGTTGTAAAGTAAACACATCTGTCTTTCCCTCTCTGTGAGACTGACAATATTAGAAAAGAGATCAAGATGAAATGCACTGACAAAAATCACAAATGATTTCAGTCAAATATGTTACTTCACTTGTGCAATTCTCCCTTTTTTACAATCTTGTGAGATTCTTTGTGTATCAGCTGCAGGCAGTGAATAGCTGAGGGTAAGTCGTACCAAATAATGTTTTTCACACAGGACGATAACTATCTTTCAGAATGATTCAGACATTTATGGAGTGAATGAGTGACGGTCAACAAGATTACAAAGTGAGAGATGAATTGCGTCAAGTTTGAAATTGCATTGTGTAGTTGTGGTAAGCTGGTAGGTTTGTGTACAGTACAGTATGTGTGATTCTCAATGCATTTGTCTTACTGCGTGTGCCGCAGGTGTGTGCATCCATGAAGGAAAGAGCCATTCTTTCATCCTCCTGTAGGGTGCTCTGGTCTGTGAAACTGCGCTCCATGGAACCCATGTGGCTCTTCTCCTGCCGGTAGGTAATGGGCGTCTTATTCATGTTCACTGGTTTCCTATTAATGTATAAAGAAGAATAAGGAGGGGGAATTGCAATGCAGGAGAGATTGTAATGGGCAGACAGAGAGAGGGAGAAAAAGAAAATGCTAGGTTTAGTAAAGACAAATATGTGATGAAAGAGGTGTATACACCAACCAACTGCTTTATTGTCGTCCCTCTACAACTTATGACTGACAGCCAGAGCACAAGCATGTGTATGATGGATCACAAAACGATGGAAAAGCTAAGAGGTGGAGTCACTTACGGATAGTAAGAGTAGTAGTCCCTTCTGGCAAGAGTGCAGGAGAAGAAAAAAAATCAAGAGAAAGAAGAGATGTAATATGAAAGCAATGTCAGCTGAATGCATTGATTACAGTGAAAATGAGAACCACCCTCTCATGAGCTCGGCCATGCAGGAGGCCATATGACACATGCAAATGTACTAAGCAGGTGCTGACAGACCAAAGTGAGGCAGAAAAACGTGTGTTTCCTCCCATCGAATATGTTTCAGTGTTACATTTCAAGGACTAGACCACAAGGTTTCCTGTCACAGCAAATTTACCAATCAATTCTCTAAGAGCGAACTTCATGGCGGCTTAGTAGACGAACCCTGGCTAATGTGTAGAGTAGTGGTGACTTTCAAAATCAACATTATTCAATATTAGCCTGGACGCTGTGTCAGCCATTTAATAATGCTTCCTGTAGCCCTGAGTAACTGCCCATTTGGCATGGCAGGCTCTAGATTTCAATAAATCTTATTTAAGTAAAGCAGGTTAAGCCGTATTTGAGACTTAAACTCAGGCTGTAGTACAGCTGCTGAATACATGCATAGACAGAGGTGTAGATGATCTACTGTAGACCTGTGGGATCATTGGCTAATAATCTCTAAAAGCACACCTTTTCCCTCCCAATTACCATCTCATTTAAGGGTCAGGCCTCTGCTTGGTGTGCGTAATTAAGTGGCTAATTGAATTGCATCCGCCTCTAATTAAATACTTCACACTCAGATAGGCTCCACAGATGAGAGTTGTTTGGTCCCTCTGGTGCACCATACGGGAATGAAAACAATGCAGCTCTGGCTGTTGGGTCCAGCATCTTCCCTAAACAAGCATGACCTTTTCGAAAAGTTCAGCAAGTATAAAAACTGAACTGTTCCAAAACAAAACATGAAGGGAAAAACAATGTGGGAGATGTGGTGTGATTGTGCATAATGAGGCATGTTTTGTACTCAACACTTGTCAGCAGACGTTTACCCTTTTTTAATGATGATGATGACGGCGCCGAGCAGAAGGATAAGGACAACCAGACCTCCAGCACACACCCCAAGAATCAGACCCATCTCCTCAGAGTGTTGGGACACCTCCAGAGCCTTGCGGTGATCTTTGCAGGCCGCTAGAAGCAGAAACACAGACGCAGGTTGGAAGGAAAGAAATTATTCACAGGAAAGTTTAAAACAGGGAGTGTGGAAAACTGAACATAAGAGATTGGAAAATTGAAAATTCACATCTTTTGAAGAACTTTTTATTTGTACACATAAAACTTTCTATCCCACAAATGTAGACTTTTCACATGACAATACAAACTTTCACACTGCTCCTCATGAATACTGCGAGAAGGGGCCACTGAATTATAATGGTTTTGGAATGCTACATTTCAATAACAGTGGTATTTTCAAGAGGGTTTTTTCAAATAGTTTGCATGAATAAAAGAGACATGAGAATAAAGAAGTGATGCTGTAAGCAAGGCGGACAGTGATTGTCCATGTTGTCCAACACAACAAACCTGCGGTGCTCAGAGATATATAATGACAACTTGTGCTGTGACAAACAAAATTATGGCTGGCACGCAAGAATAAAAGTTTGGTTTTCAAAAGGGTTTTCAACCAGCTATTTAGACTGTTTAAGATTTATACTGATGTTTACAGAAGAGGAATCGAGACAAGAAAATAACCAGATTGATATAAACTGGGGTAGAAGTAGTAACAATTTTCACAAGAGTTGCAGATAAGCAACACATTGTTCTTCAACAGCATTGCAACAATAAACCTATACCTATACTTATGATATTGCAATTGCAGGCTTTTATGCTATGGTACATGCACTAAACCTTTGAGGTGCATTTCTATTCAATACTGAATTAAATATTTTTCCCAGTCACAAGTCATCCACACATCCCTACTGTCTAATCTCAAGGTGCCCTGGTGTCTGTGAGCTACTGGAAAGGTCGTTATCATAATAGCAGGTTATTCATTTCTCTGGCATAAAGCTTCATACTTATGTAAATGGTGCTGAGCAGAGGGCCTTTCTTTGTCTTGTTCTAGGGGCCCACTGATCTAGTTTTCCTAGTGTGTGTCAGCGTGTACTCCAGGCCTTGACAGCCCTGAAACTAGCCTTTTCTGAGCCTATTGGAACAGCACAACCTATCTGGAGAGCGGCAGAAAGTCAGAGTAGGCCTGGGGATAGAGCTCTATCTTGCAGCCTGCTGGGGAAAAATCAGATCTGGGGCAGGGAAAATGAAAACAGAGCCATGTTTGAGCCCAACTATCTGCAGCCGTGGGCACTTTATGGGTGTTTTAAAAGCCTCATACCATACAAAGAAGAAAGTAGGGCAATATCATTTTATTATTTGGCACAATTTTTTAATCAATGACGCAGGAGTTTGGGACATCTGAGTAGAGAAAATAAGTCTTTGGTTTGATATTAGAAAGGAAGGGTTCCTTCTAAAATTGCTGAGAACATGGCTCCCTCTTAGTAACATGTTGTTCCAAAAATGTGACATTTCTGGGTGTGTTGTTCAGTGTATAGACACCACATCTGACAGGTATACTTTACTTTGCAGAAGAGGTAAGAGAGGGTTTCGTCAGACTGAATCAAAGATAAATAATTTTTTTTCTCTTTTCACACACAGATACACCCCATCATCCAAACACGCCTTTGTGTCTGTGAGCTACTGTAACTGAAAATAACACACTGTCGATTTTCAGCCTGTCTCAAGGTGCTCCATTCAAACAAACACAAACTCAGCACTTGCTGTTTATTTTATGCTGTGACCTCGTTTAAAATGGCATGTACACATGAAATACAGGGGTACTTTATATTGGCTGAAATGCAGATGAAGTGGTGAAAAATCAATTTTACTTTTCTGACATTTTGGACAGATAAGGGGGTTTTGCCACATTTAGCCTCAAAATTTCTATTAAGCCAAACACGAGCATGAAATAGATTTCCACATGAATCCATACACCTGCCAGCTGCCCGTTGGTGGAAATTGGCACTTAGAGGAGAAATGGAAGTCTATTGTTGTGTCGAGCCTGCCAGAGGATCCTTAATTAAACTGTCACCTGGAAGTTGAAATGTAATCTCCAGCTTTGTTATCCAAGCCAGAATCATTTGCCTCCACTTTGCTTGTGATGGGCTGCTTGATAATAACGGCTTAGGACCCGATGATGCAGAGGCTATGTTAATGGTAGAGGGATCACGGAGATCACAAACAGCGACAAAAAAAACCTGACTTGTCGCACCTTGAAATTGGAAATCAACCAGAGAATTTTTCACCTATCAATTTGTCTCTCAGGGTTTTTATTCAGTTACATCATCCACATGCTGGATGATGTAATACTGGCAATTTTTTTGTGTATTTTTCTCTCCTCTGTCTCTTGTCTTATCTCCCCTTCTTCTCTCATTGGACTTTATGTTACTATTTTGCTCACATATTAAATGTAAATGATTTTGATTGTTGTAGTTCCATTGTGCATTTCTTTCTTTCTATCTTTTCTAAGTGTCAAGGAAAATAGGCGAGCACAGTGTAAAGCCCGTTGCTGTGAGAAAGCATAATTAATCAATGCCCAACCAGGTAGATGAAGTGAGCTAAAATGGCTGGCCTTGCCTCTTGGCTCTATGCTTGACGAGAGCCTCTTCTCTTTTGTTTTTCACTCACAAAAAAGACCTTCACCAAAAAAAGAAAAAAAAAGATGCCCGCCAAGACAATTTACTTGTAAGGCTCTGCTTACTGTTGCAGTGCTATTATAACTATAAATACATGACTTTTATTCACCATGATCTGACAGTGTACTGTGGCAGAGGGGCTCTCCTGCCATCAGGACTTAGAGTCAATTTCCCTGCCCTTTTCATGTCCCCTTGAATCCAAAAGATAGAGGTACAGACGGGGGTGGGAGGGCTTTCTAATACTGATAGGCCAAGGTAGCTCCATCAGGAAGTTTTGATCTGGAGGACCCTTCTGGACTGCGCTGAGGTCAAAGCCCTCAGATGTAGCCATCTAGTGGGATGCTGATGAGAACAAAGAGACTGCCTTTGATATAGTGTGTCCCAGCGTCTGCCCCCAAACAAACAGGATGAAAGCCTGACCTCTAATCCCTCCCTGCATGTTGCCCTTTTCTCAGAGGCCCACTGCTAAACAACGAGGACCGGCAGAGAAAATTTGCCCAGATCCCCACTTGAGAGAGAGGTGAGTAACCGTGCAATATAGACTAAACTAAACAATACAGTTACAATTTAATTGTTAATTTCTCATCTTAGAACAACGAGAAAGACAATTTTGCGAGACACAATGCAGGAAAACTCATTCAAGGTTGCAGTGTTTGCGGAAGAAGAAATATTCATGTTGAATTACCTTTGCGAGCGATGCGGATGCAGTTTATTCTGGATTCCTAAGAGAGAAAGAAAACATCAGAGGGGAGGGAGGATTTGCATTTTGCATAAAAGAGATGTGATAAGAGAAAAGAGGATGATGTGAAATACTGAGCTGACACACACACACACACACACACACACACACACATCACGTTGAAAATATGACCACAGCAGATAAAAACACATTCTGAATGAACATCAAAACATGATGTTTACTCCTCCAACACAAAGGAAACATGAGGTAACTCTGGACCGCATCTGGAACCACAGTGCTGTCTTGCCTCTCCGTTTCTACCACCTGATTCGATATTCAAATTACTAATACATGAGTGGGTTGCACTCCTTTCCAGAATTTACTTCATGATAGAGACACAGATAAACTACAGGAAAAATGATTCAGCCTAAAAGGACAAATTACCTCAGAGTTAAGAGGTCCTATTGACAACATGAGATTACAAAATATCTAAAACTTGAGAGCTGTGGTGAAGTGCTTGAGAAGGAGATTCTTGCTGAAGGAGAAAAGATGAGAGTTGAAAGGGAGCGAGCATAATTAAGAGGAGGGTTTCAGACCAGTGCACCACTATGAAAAGGAATTAATTTTATTCAAATTTCAGCTGATGACATCTCGGTGTTATGAAAAGGACCTTTGTCAAACAGCACTAATGAGATCCAAGACTGTAATCCAATTCCATCCTGCCACCTCTTGGAGGAGATGCATTATCAAATTAAGATTTACAGATGCTAATTCAGGCATTATGGGACAATTATGCAAATTTCCCCATTCAGAAATGAGCAAAAAGCGCTTTCCTCAAACTCCAGTTGAATTGCTTTTTTAAAATTGAAAATTCATTTTAAGCTGACAGACACTTTAACAAGCTCTTAACCCATTGGTTTGATCTGAAAGTACAGACCCAAACTGTAGACAAACATGTTGTCTGTCAGACAGACTGTCATTTCATTCCCACAAACCCACTGCTCAGATTCAGAGAATGACAGAACATATGTTTACCATATGTGGATGGTAGTTCCAGTGCCACTTCCATTCATGGTCCTCACAAAGTGTCTCATTAGATTTGAATCAGACGTATTGCACATTTTCTTTTGTTTTATGATGCATTATAGATGATTATACAGTAGAATGTAGGTTTGCCTTTAAAACAGGTACAAAATGCTAGTAGTAGTAGTAGTAGTAGTAGTAGCAGTAGTAGTAGTAGTACAATGACAACATCAATGTGTCTCATGGTATCTCCATCTAATAGTTAGGGCTGAAATTTCACTCAAAACCAAAACTGTGAACCTCATGATGGTGCTAGAGGAAAAGTCAGTAGGTCAACAAAGTTAGTAGGAGTCGACCTCTGGGGACCATCAATGACTGTGGAAAGTTTCAAAAAAACACATCCAATAGTTGTTATATTTCAGTCTAGACCAAACTGCAGAATGCTGTTAGTGTGGCTAAAATGATTGATTAATACTTGTTGAATTTCTTTCTCTAAATTTAACAGCAATATAAACAAATACTATTCTGCGTTCTGATATTTCGATGTAAAACGTTTTGAGACTGATTGAAAAGTCGTACTTCAAGTTGAGAAGTAGTACTGCTATTTGCATGACCTAATTATTATTGGTGCACTAGTATAATAAAATTGATATCTATTCGTCTTAATCAATACTCATTAATCAGGTTGTTCAAAAGTGCATCCCTGGTTCATTTCTCCTCTGGAAACGCTGACTGGTGACTTTGTGCTTTTGAGGGACTGACTCAATTATAGGAACTATTTTCCATCAAAAATAGCTGATTCATCCAAACCAGCCTCCATTACAGAGACAGTATTTGAAAATCTTACTGTACATCATTAAAAGGTTTGGCAAATTAAGATAGAGTACATTTACATCTATTTCCTATAGATGATTTTAAAAATGGGCTGCGGTGATGATAGAAACGCATTCTGAAACATGCACATCTGAATCATTGCGTGCCGGCTCAGCAGAAGAGTTAATTGGCGAGCTACAGATTGCGGGACACACATCACACATCTGGCCGTGCTGCGCCAGTCAGGCCAAAGGGGCTAGTGTTTCCTGGCAGCTATAAATACAAAACACAAATGCCAACATGTGACACGGGGCTCCTCCACACACACTCAAGGTTTTACAGTGGTTGCCTGTGTGTGAAATAGGGAGATGTAAGAGTAGATGTTATGAATGCATATTATTCAAAGCTACAGTCTGTATCCACAGTCTTTCAAGTACCTCTTTAGATGAATCAATCAAAACAATTAGGGGCTTGACAGCCACTCAGCTGATAATTAGCATGAGTAAATGCCAAATATTATGGGTCCCATACTGTTCAAACTACTCTCATTACTGCCACTGTTTTTAGAATTAGGTGCAATGCTGCCGTCCACAAAGACAAACACAAACTTAAATAGACCACACAGACCCTGATTCAGTACAATTAAATGATAAAACAAGTAAGCTGACAGTTCAGTTTACATTTTAATAAGGTGTTCAGGGTGCACATATCTTAAATGACATGACAACTTTATCGCCACTTCCATATGCAGAAACCCTTATCAGCAACTGTTTTATCCAAGTAAATATGAGTGTTTTCTGATGTTTCATTCTTAGGAGAGAAGAGCTTTCAGTGCCAGCTACCCTTTTAGTTCAAGAGCAGGTACACTTTTATTCCTTCTCCCACAATGAGTGGGCATAAGGCAATTATGTTTTTTGTACACAATTCAAAAACTACTATACAAATATCCCACAGCACATGCATATGCTGGCTGCATTTATGCTTCTGTACAAAATCTGATTTAAAATGCTAAAATGTTCCATTTAGGTCTACCTTTTTGTGACAGAGTGAGCACAGTGCTAAAATGTAAAAGGCCTGAAATGCATAATTACACATGGAGGATAAGCAGGAAGACAAAATACAAAGGGAAATATAAAATAGCACAAAACACATTTAGCAATTACTGCACCTTTCTAATCCATACAGCATGAGCCAAACATTAACATCTGTAATAGACTCCCTCATTATCACGTGGATGGGACGGCTTTCAAAAGATTGCGTGAAGTGAAAAATAACTCATGTTAAGAGTATCATTAAGAGTCAATAGAAGGCATCAGAGTCAAAACGTATAATTTGTTGGTCTTTGAGCGCTGAAGTTGCCACTATGTTATGCTCTTATTTAAACTAACTTTGCGTAATTAGCACTTTTTCTGCTACAGCCCGTATGTGTCGGTTGACATTGCGTTAGCCCTGCTGTGACATTTCTTCTCTGCCCTGCTGTTGACTGGTTATATGCCCAGAAATGAGCTGCCCCTCACCTGTGCCGAACTGATTGCATTTTTTGGCTGGCACACAGAGTAAAAAGACTCCTGTGCTTAAAAAAAGCAGAAACATCACACTTAAAACAAAGACTGGTCTGATGTCTGAAACTTTGATTCAATAATAATGTGTTTGCTGGGGTAAGTAGTCGTTTTTTTGACTAAAACTCTTGCAGCCATGAAAATTAAGTCCCTGCCCTCCCAGCACACTTCAACTGTGTGCTGGGAGGAAGGAACTAAATTAATTGTTTCAGTCCTGCAGCACCAACGCAGGACTGTTGCCCAGATTTCGGCAGTGACTGGCTACTGTATTTCCAGGCGAAGACAGCAGCAGTGTTTGAAAGACTGGGGACAGTGCTGGCTGTGTGATTTGGCTCCACTCATTGTGGGTCATGGGTGCTGGCCCCCCGCCAGGCAAAACAAAACCTAATCCCATCCGCTGGTAAAGCCAGGCCTCCCCTATCTAATCCCATGCTTAGCAGCCTAGTTGTGTGAAGTGCTCACACTGCAGTCCCTCCGTGTATTTCTCCACTGGGTTGGAAAAAGATGCTACTGGCGGGGATGAGCCATCCAGCTCTGTTCATGGGACTTTATAATATACACATGGCCAATGCCAAAAAGTGACGTGATCACAAAGTAACCACTGGCAGGATTCAGTCAAACAGACCAGTAACCCAGCTTACGTGTATTTATTCTCAGTTGAGGATCACAGAAGGCTGCGTTACCTGCGGCAACATTTCTTAGTTTCATTGCCACAGTCTGCGAATATTAAAGCAGCAGCTTTCTACCTCTGATCATCTGCACCTGTGCCCAATTATCCTTAAGTAATTGCCTCGCCCAGGTAGCAGCTCTTCCTGTAATGGAATTTGGAAAGGTAATGTGGCGTCCTCTGGGTATGACTGGAGACTGGAGGGCTCTGTGTGCTCAGTGAATTGGATGGAAACAAAACAGTGTGAAATAACGTACCACTTCTCAACTAACAAGGTCTACAACTAAGTGTTTGTTATGGACATCAAATACAGAAATGTATAAACTTTAAGCCTGGTTCTGTGTTACTTTGGTCAAGATTCACTGGCTGTTTTAAAAGATACTCCACTGATTAGGAGCATAAAGAAAGAGAAAAGAAGATAATAATCAAAGGCCTACTCATTGAGGGACATGAGGTAACAGGATCAAAATAACAAAAGGGAAAGCATTGAAAGTAAAAGACAAATGAAGTGAAGTACGTTGTTGACTCTGAGTGATTCAAGCTAATCACAGCTTTTCTAGCTATAAGTAATGCATGCAAGTAATTCCCTGTTTCAGACATGCTTTGTTTGCAAAGAATCGAAGCATACATCATTTCCAAGTAGTTACACTGCCAGCTCAATATGTTTTCATCCAACAACCCCCTATCACAGCACAAATACTCTTTCAAGGGTTGTGAGCCCAGACAATGCCAACCATCCTACAGCGTCACCCATAGCATTAGTAAATACAGATACTCATTAATACCACTGGCTTAGAATTATCCTGAACACTAATGTCTACAGCTAGCTGATGAAGTGTTCCTAGATCTGCTGCACCACTGGTGGGAGTTTACAACCACTCACCCCTCTGAAGTTGCTCATGGCCTGGAAGTAGACAAGGTAGCTCTTGCGTGGGTCCAAAGGGCTGTTCCAGTAGCCGTTGTAAGTGTGATTGTCGCCCACAGTGAAGGGACTGGGCTCTGGGAGGCTGCTGGGTGGCAGCTCGGCTGTGTAGTAGTGTGGTGTTCCCCGAGCCTGCGCCTCACCGTGGGACATGGGCAGTGGGAAACACTCCTGAATCCCCAGCTCCCTCTTCACTTTCTTCCCAGTCTCCTCTTCAACCACCACCTGGTATGTACTGGACACAGGGTGGATGTGCACCTTTAATAAGCCATGTTTGGTATAAAAAAAAGATCTAATATGTACGTGTGAGAGGATTTCCTCACCTGACAGGTGCCCCTCTGCCTAGGGCGGGGCGCAGCAGGACAGTAATTGTGTTTTCTGTCTCGCTCAGAGGGGACGGCATGTCGCCATAATCAAACGTGGGAGCTGAGGACACACAGAAACAGTTTAAACAGTCTCTGCTTCTTCCTCCTTCCACATAAACATGTTCAGTTCCTCAATGTCTTGTAAACTGACAGACCTTCAAGAGCCATCCTTTTCTCCCTGTAAACAACTACCAGTACTAACATACCCAACACCCTTATCCTCATATTCAGTAAACTGTTTGAATTTCTAGTTGTCCAGTCAAAATTCATGGGAGTAAGGCTAAATTGAATGGGGTTTTTAATTTAAAAGGATTTGGCTAAAGTTGTCCTCCTCCCTGGAGATGTTCCCGGCACATTTCTCTTTAATATCGGTGGCCAATTAGTGAGGGGAACTGAGAGCAAACTATTCATGAGGAATCAATGATTATCATATTAAAAAGGCGGTTCGCTAATACTGCAGCAGAAAAGAGCTGACATCATTAAGGAAAACTGAATTGTGCATTTGTTGACATTAAAGGTCTGTTGTGGTTTGTAGAACTAAAAGAGGCTTTGACGCCTGCTGCCAGATAGAGTCTGTTTGAAGGATGATTGTGTATCAGCCACGGCTGCACACGCGCCTGAATGTATGTGTGCGCGTGCCGTGCGTGCCGTGCATGCGTGCGTGGGTGCGAATGAGAAAAAGTGTGTAGTTGGACACTCTGCGGTGGGTATTGCTTGAAGATGCTGACAGTAGTAGCTGTTGAAGGTGTTCAGTGTTTGCTAGCTGTCAATGCAGATTTGAGAGACACTCAGTGTAAGTGAATGTTCAGCACCGTGGGCCAGTGGAGGAGGTTGAGGATGATCTGCAAAGACTTTTGGACTCTATCTGCGGTCTGGCTCTGTGCCAACGTTCTGCCTGACATACAGGCAATGTGCTGTGATTGTGCACTACATCTATAATTAAACTAAACTGGCCTCTCTGTAAAGAGATAGGAGCAGAAGAAGTGAGTAAATTTGTGCACGAGACAAGGTAGGAGTGGCTGCGTTGTGTGTTCCTAAGAGGTGTAATCCCATCCCTTAACAAGCGCAAATGCATCATTAAAAGGAAACAGAAACACCAAGACTGGATTTCTATCACCAGTAATAAGCTCTGAGACTCTCGGAAGTGACACTCTGGTCCCAAGAATGTACTGCATCTTTCTTTATACATAACACACAGCAGTGTCCCCTCTGTGGTGTTTCTCTGCTTCCTATGAGTTAATTTATGTCTTGAGGACTGTGAGATGACAGTCTGTCACTGGTTCGGAGAGGCAATGGAAAATAGCTCTTACACTCTGGGAGCAGTAGTTTTGCCTCTGCCAGAGAAGAAAGATGCCGAGGTCAAAAGAGAGAAAACCTGCATCCTAATTATAGCACGCAGTGGGTGAAGTCTAGTGTTATACCTGCATGCTGTATCCGTGATAGGCAGTGATGGCACAGAGAGCAGCATCTACATGGAGAGGCTGCCCGTTTCCATATCTATTTCACTCATTTTTCACGGCAGCTTTCACACTCCCTCGCAAACACCGACTCTCCGTCAGTCAGTGGTGCTAATACCTGAGATGTTAGTGGTGATTTCAGTGAGAGCTGTCTGGCCAAAGCCCTTGGCTGTGCGGGCTCGAACGGAGATTAGGTAAGTCGTCCCGGGGTGGAGGTTGGAGAACATGTGGTAGGTCTCATTCTTCAGCTTGGACACAGTTCTTCTAGGTCCTGGGACGTTGATGCCTGGATCGGACGACTCAATACTCTGGTAACTGATCTGTTGTTAAAAAACAAAACAGGGTAATATCATACAATCTATAGTCACCTTAGGACTGATTTTAGCTGCAAATAAATGTTCAATTTCTAATTAATTTTAGAGTTTCATACTGATCAGCAGAGGTCATTAACTTGGTTCACACGACTGTCTTAAGTAGTAATCCTAACATCTCATTGAAATGAGCCACTTCACTCAAAAATGAATTAAATCAGTTTGCTAATTGCTCATGTGGGTTGACAGTTTAAAATAAATACAACTTGATCGCATTGGCACTGTGAAGTCAAAGTCACACAAGCAACCTGAAGTTTTTCAAAAAGTATTGTGAGTGGGTAAAGATTTTCTCACTAAGTAACGCATTATAAAGGCCACGAACAGAGAACACCACACAGTAAAAAGAGAATTCAAGCGTTTTAAATCAATAGCATTAAGTGTTTATGAGTTCAATTAACTCCTGTTAACGCTCAAAAATTACTGTGCATAAGTGTCCTTTAAAAGTGAAATCTTTTACAAAGTTTTTCTTCAAGAGGTGATTTGGCTTGCCTGCACAGTACTCTCATGAGAATTTCCACTTATACTCTTTGAAATAGTGTGGAGCTAAATTAGATGACCTTACTGCAATCAGACAAGGGTGAGCATATTAGGATATACATTAGAGCTGGAAGAGATCCACTTCATTGAAGGAATGAACACACACTCAATACGTACTGTATACGCTAATATGCTTGTATTACACACCACACACACTGAAGATGCCACTCAAGCCAAACCAAAGGCTTTGCTGATTATCATAAGAGTGTAATGCCTCCTTAGCGTGAAGATAGAATTATAAGCCATCCAGTGACTAAACACAGAGAGACCTCTCTGTTTCCTCCACAAAGGCAGACATAAAAGATGCCTGACAGTGCACAGAGCAGCGAGAAGGGCTTGCAGGACAGCATGGCTGTCGATGGGCTCAGGCAGAGTGGTCAATGGTTTAATCTGAGAGAAATGAGGAGGATTTCTACAGTTCTGTGTACAGCTTTCTTCGTCAGTCGTGGGAGATCAACACACTACAGAGTAAAAAATCCTGTGCAGCCTCCACTTTATATGTCAAACCACAAATCCTATTTAATAATATCCTTGAGGCGACATTGCAAAAGAGGCCAAGGAAAGAAGGCTTGAGGATAGGTAGGCAGGCCTACTGATGGCTTACCACAGACAGAGGGGTATAAAGTAAATCCAGAATCATTATCCTGCTGAATGTGAGGCCTACAGCACAACAGATGCATGTGAGTTATCTATGAATGACACAGGGCTCTATTTTGATGGCACAAGACCAGCGTTACATGCTAAGCCATGTGCACGAGGTCAGTGAGAGCGTATACGAGCATCGCTGCTATTTTCGTTCAAATAGGCATAGCACACCATGTGCTAAAGGGTTGGGTGAAGCAGAATATAAATTGGAGCAGAGTGGTTTGGTGATTAAGCACATATCTGTACTGTGCCAATCGCAGTGGCACTTGGAGAAAATGGCTCATCAAATAGAGAGGAAAGTATTTTTGAACAAAAATAGCAAAGCGCATTTTCGAGTTCCAAGAAAATGCTAAAAATTTGTAGTGTTGCTTGATATTATCTCTGCCCTCCCATAAATGTTATAGATACAAAGTGTTACTGGATGTGCTGTCTGACTATTCAAATTAGGGCTACAGTTTAAAGACGTTCAAAAAGTGTCAAAATCTTATACAGTGGTATGCCAAAGTTTGGGCACCCCTTAGGAAAATCACTGCATCAGTTTGTCACTTGCTGAGCTTTTGAAGCAGCAACTTAATTTTAGCATATGTTATACCTTATGGAAACAGAAACATCTCAGTAGTGAAATCATTTTTATTGGTCCAACAGAAACGTTTTTATGTGCATTTAAACAAAAATAGGCATGTGTATAAATTTGGGCACCCCAAATAAATAATTCCATTAATATTTAGTAGAGCCTCCTTTTGCTGCAATACCAGCCTGTAGACGCCTCCTATAGCCACAGACAAGTTCCTGGCAGGTGGTATTTTGGCCCATTCCTCCATGCAAAACGCCTCCAGTTCAGTCAGGTTTCTTGGCTTCCGTGCGTAGACAGCCTGCTTCAAATCAATCCATAAATTTTCAATGATGTTAAGGTCTGGGGACTGGGATGGCCATTCCAGAACATTGTACTTGTGCTTCTGCATGAATTCCTTGGTGGATTTTGAACAGTGCTTAGGATCATTGTCCTGCTGAAAAACCCAACCCTGGTGTAGCTTCAACATTCTTGTCAAGAATCTGCTGATACTGAGAGGAAGTCATGTGGCCCTCAACTTTAACAAGGTTTCCAGTACCTGTGCTAGTCACGCGGCCCCATAACATGATGGACCCTCCACCAAATTTTACAGTAGGCAATAAGTTCTTCCCATGGAATTCAGTGTGTTTTTTTCACCATGCATACCTCCTCTTGTTCTGACCAAATAACTCTATCTTAGTCTCATCTGACCACAGTATTCTGACCACAGAAATGCTTCTGGCTTGTCCAGATGTGCTTTTGCATACCTCATACGACTCTTCTTGTGACGAACACTCAGGAAAGGCTTTTTGCGCATCACCCTTCCAATGAGCTTTTCCTGGTGCAAAGTACGCTGGATTGTGGAACGATGAACAACTACACCATCAGCAACCAGATGTTCTTGTAGTTATCTGGAGGTGGTCTGTGGCTTGTCTGTGACCATCTTTCCTTCACAAGGACTGTTCCTGTGGCCTTCCATTTCTGCACTACATTTCTGACTGTGGAGGCAGACAGTCCAAACCTTCCAGATAATTTCTTGTACCCTTCTCCTAATTCATAATAATGAATTATCTTAGTTTTTAGTTCAGTGGAGAGTTGTTTAGAGGCACCTATGTTGCCACACTCTAAGAAAGAACCTAGGACAAGAACAGCCAGCAATTACCTATGTTAAACAGCCTTTTTCATGATTGGTTCCACCTGTCTTTGTAATTGAAGGTCTTACGAGCTAATCAAAGCAATTTTGTGCTGCAAACTGTCAGCTATAAATCCCTACAGGTCTTGAAATGAATGTGATTAAAAGGGTGCCCAAACTTTTGTACATCCCATTTTTTACATTTTATTTTATTATAATAAAACTATGTAATGCTACTCTAAGAATTTTGGTCTGGAAAACACTCAAATGTCTACATCTCTGTAGGAAAACAAATCTTGTTGCTGTGATCTTCTCTTATAAAGGTAGAGCAAATTATCATGAAATCTCAGAGGGGTGCCCAAACTTTTGCATACCACTGTACATACAGTACACTGTAATGTTATGAGAGGTCACCAGGGCAGGCTAGGGTGGGGCAGTGCAATGAAACTGGAGAAACAGGTAAAATTGAAGGTTAAAAAAGATTCTTAAAAGATTACAAGTTAATCCCTTCAAGCAAAAAAAAAAATCCAAGTTTTAATTTAAAACATCCCAGAGGAGGAAAAAGGATTCTTTAAACTTCCAAAACATAAAATGTCCTTTTAACTGTGTCTTCTTCTCTTTTAAACAGTTAAATTAAAGTACTGCTACTCCCGAAGGTACTTGTTCTCCTCCAAGGCTCTTTTCCCAGCTTCTTCCAGCCGCCCGTTCTCTGTCCTTCTGCCTCCTTTGTTCTGCTTTTCTTCCACTTCTTCAGTCCTCCCTCTATTAGCTGGCTAAAGCACCAACACCTGTCTGAGTGGTGAGGAACTCCCGGAGATGTAGTGTGTGCCACAGCAACCATTTTGTAATGTGGCATCCAATCCTGATTGGGAAGGTAGCACCCATCTATTGCCTGCCCCCCCTTGTGATGCCACAATACACAGCACTGCTGCTGAAAGCCACTTTCTGTCATATCACACATCTTCCTCAGCAGATGGAGTTGTCATGGAAGTGCAGATGTTCTAATTTCAACTTGTGCACTTAATGTGCTTCACCATTCTCCATCTTCAATTGTCCAATCATAGCTTAGCAACAGGGACGGCAGGCTTATCAAGCTCTGGATTTCCCCACATTTGAAGCAGTGTGTATGGGAGATTCGGTACCACTTTATAATGAGTACACACTATTAAGCATTAGTTAAGCATGAATAAATAATGAATTCATCATTTATAACGCATGAATACACATTAGTATGTAGTTTATAAACACAGTTAAAAATGTTTTATTCATCATTGATAAGCACATTAGTTATGGATTAGTAAATACTGAATTCATCATTTATAAAGCATGATTCTGCTGTAAATAGTCATTACTATGTGGTTTATAATCACAGTTATAAATGTTTTACTCTTCATTGTGCTGTACATTTCTGCATGCACTTGCACATCCACTATTCAGACATGTATTAATGATTAGTGACTGTGTTAGCAGATGTTCTATAAAACTCACAACAAATTAATTTTCTAATGATGGCCTATAAACAGTTATTAATGCAGGAATTCACAGTTACAAAGCACTTACTACTCGTTAATTAAGTATTTTGCACGAGCTTATCTAAAGTGAGCACTATCTATGGCTTATTAAGGATTTACAAATGAGATATAAAGGCTGACAATGCCTCGAGACTCACAAAATGTTCAGTTATCTTATCAGACGAAGGAGAGACACAACACAAAGGGATATAGAACATATTGTATTGATATTTATTGCAACTTCCCAACATATTGTATGAAGACGAACAAGGGTGGTTTATGAACACATGCTATTGTTGTGATCTTATCTGTTTGGGACGTGTACGTTGAGCTCCCGCTCTTCACCGTGATGACGTGCTGAGAGCGGGATGTTACGTCATATTTACGTTAACTCTCAGAAGTTTCTGACAGTGCAGCCAAGGGGAGCATGGAGAAGCACATTGGAGTCGGCGGCAGTCAGCGGCACTAAAGGTGAGTATGTGTCTTTGTTTGGTAGCACACATTATGGTTGAAAGCTAACGTTAGCTTGTCAGCAGCTGCAGGTGTTTGCCCTCGCTCCCCGACTCACGTTACTAACGTTACTGACGTTACTAACGTTACCGACCCGCCCGCGGTGGCTAAGCCGACCTAGTCTAGTCTCGTCTAGCCGGGCGAGGTGAGTGCCTAGCAGCGGCAGGTCGGCTTAGCCACCGCGGGCGGGTCGGTAACGTTAGTAACGTCAGTAACGTTAGTAACGTGAGTCGGGGAGCGAGGGCAAACACCTGCAGCTGCTGACAAGCTAACGTTAGCTTTCAACCATAATGTGTGCTACCAAACAAAGACACATACTCACCTTTAGTGCCGCTGACTGCCGCCGACTCCAATGTGCTTCTCCATGCTCCCCTTGGCTGCACTGTCAGAAACTTCTGAGAGTTAACGTAAATATGACGTAACATCCCGCTCTCAGCACGTCATCACGGTGAAGAGCGGGAGCTCAACGTACACGTCCCAAACAGATAAGATCACAACAATAGCATGTGTTCATAAACCACCCTTGTTCGTCTTCATACAATATGTTGGGAAGTTGCAATAAATATCAATACAATATGTTCTATATCCCTTTGTGTTGTGTCTCTCCTTCGTCTGATAAGATAACTGAACATTTTGTGAGTCTCGAGGCATTGTCAGCCTTTATATCTCATTTGTAAATCCTTAATAAGCCATAGATAGTGCTCACTTTAGATAAGCTCGTGCAAAATACTTAATTAACGAGTAGTAAGTGCTTTGTAACTGTGAATTCCTGCATTAATAACTGTTTATAGGCCATCATTAGAAAATGAATTTGTTGTGAGTTTTATAGAACATCTGCTAACACAGTCACTAATCATTAATACATGTCTGAATAGTGGATGTGCAAGTGCATGCAGAAATGTACAGCACAATGAAGAGTAAAACATTTATAACTGTGATTATAAACCACATAGTAATGACTATTTACAGCAGAATCATGCTTTATAAATGATGAATTCAGTATTTACTAATCCATAACTAATGTGCTTATCAATGATGAATAAAACATTTTTAACTGTGTTTATAAACTACATACTAATGTGTATTCATGCGTTATAAATGATGAATTCATTATTTATTCATGCTTAACTAATGCTTAATAGTGTGTACTCATTATAAAGTGTTACCGGAGATTCTGTGTCTGTTTCCTTTCCAAAACCAAAAGAGTAAAAGTCTAAGAAATTGATTTCACAGTGTATTAGTGTGTTTGTCTCTAACCTTAGCTGCAAAGCTGGAGCTAGAACAATTAAGCAAATAACGCTAACAAGAGTCTCTCTGGGCTTACCTCATACTGGGTAATAAGGCCATTGGGCTCGACGGGCTCCTCCCACTTCAGGAAGATCATGTCATCCAGCGGGGTGAAGGTGAGCGACTCTGGTGCTATGCCTCCAGGAACTGTAAGAAATTGTCAGAACAAACATTTGTCTGGGAAATTGAAACACTAATCCCACAGTGAGCCTCTCCTGTCAATATGACAGAAACGAACATCACAGTGGCTCAGAACAATGCACCACATGAGACACTCAAGACAGCCAGAGAGTGGCAGGCAGATAAGAACACACTTAATTTATGAACTGCATCAATTATGTAACCACAACACAGACAAGAGAAAGAAAATATAAGAGGGATATTATAATTTCATATCAATCTTCAGTCAAAGTTGAAATATTGATGAATATGTCAGACGCCTGCTGGTAAACTTGTTTCTGAATGGCAGTGAGAGGACTGTGAATGCCCGAACATTCAATATTAGAACGTGTTAACCGTTTTTTGGGCCAATTGGTTGCAGCCCGAGTCCCCATGGTCTGTGTGAGTGCTGTACAGAGAAAGACTCTTATGTGAGATTCAGGCCTGAGGCTAAAGCAAGAGCCAAACAGCTGAGTCGGCTGTTATTTTTGAATTGAGTTAGTCTGGAGGACAGAGTTGCTTATTAAGGCTTTTGGAGAAAGCGTTCATAATTGACGTGTACTGTATATATACATATATTTATCTTTTAACACTTCAGAAACAAACCATTTCTCATGCCCTCTCATTCTCTCTTGATCTTTTTCTAACTATGTATATCGCTTTTTGAAAAATCTTGTTTGTTTTGATTTTTTCATGGCTGAATTGATTTCTCCCTCAGCCGCCATGCAGACGATGTGCTACGGCACAAAAGAATAATAGAAGATAAGAAATAAGCACAAAATCCTATCTCAGGGTTGCCGGAGTCTCAGATATAATGTTTTCTCTTTTATGTTATTTTCATCTGAAAATGAAAAGGATCTTTTGTAATGCTGATTTAGCCTCAGTCAGATGGTCACCTTTCTGTATTAATGTGTTAGAGGTAACAGAGGAGTGTTAGAAGTGTTAATGTTTTGAAATCTTAAGGAAATTCACCACATGTGAACCTAAACTGATTGATATATGAATTTGTATATTTTAACCACAGGTGGTGTACTCAATTTATGTTGAAAAACAGCTAACAACCATCAGAGCACAAGCCAAATGTCATAGCAAAGTTCTGGTTGTGGGCAGTCTCAGTTCTGGATAATCTCCTTTATGACGTTTATAATGAGAATAGATAAACAATTTGAGGTATTCTGGTAAATTTTTAGATGTCACACCCCTCCAAAACAGCTATCTAAAGTAATTCATGTGACCATAATTCAAGATATGACAATGATAACCCCCGGTGTATAAAAGGTTATGGAAGTAAAATGCACAAGAAGTTGGTTGGCGGCTGGGTCATTTTGCCAGACTCTTAACTGCATTTTTTTTAAACTGTCACCATTTAGTAGACATTGTATATAATATCATACTTTATCATTTACAATTTTATGTACAGTAATATCAGGCACATGTAATATGAAAGGATGTTTTTTACAAAATGAGTTAAAAAGGAATAGCAAAAACCAAACTGTTAGTAGATGTAAATACACTCAGTTACTAGTTTATCTGGTACATCTTGCTAATATTAATGCTGTCTAATACAACAGTCCTCCAATAAATCCCTTCATGAAGGTTATAAAGTCCATTTTTTGTTCAAACTGTTTTAGAGAGAGCTGTTGATTCAACTTTGTGTTCATTTTGGATGCTACAGATTATAGTGCTGTTAAATTGTATAATGTTATACTGACAGCTGTTTCTATTATTTTGCCCACCCCATTTATATTAATGAGGGTAAAAATAAAGAGAAACACCTCTCTGTATAATGCAATATATTTCAAAAGCACCACTAATACATCTCCCAAAAGTTTAATCAGCAGCTAACAGTACAACAGCTTCAGCAATCTTTATCTTTTACACCTTTAATGAAGGGAGGATTTATGTATTATTACACTGCATTAGGTTGCATTAGCGAAGTGTGCCTAATAAACTGGCAACTTATATGAACAGTCAGGTTATAATTCAGATGACACTTTTCATTTGTACTTTCTTGTCTATTTTCATACTCCTCCTTCTGAGACTTACTATCCTCCTCGGTCTGAAAGGTGACCTCTCTGCCCTCTTTCTTCCCTTCTGGGTTGGCCAGTGACAGACGGACATGGATGCCGTGGTAGGGTGGCAGATCACGCAGCGTGAATCGTGAGGCATTGTGTTCAACTGCCAGGCACTCGCGCACGGTGGTGTTGTGGCCTCCACCACCTCCCGCCGTGGTGTAGCGGTAGCACAGGGACACTGAGTACGTGTGGCAGCGTGTCAAGTTGAACGCCAAATTCTCCCACTGCAGGGACAACTGCCTGGACTGGATATCTGTGGCCACAAGGCCCCGCAATGCACGCATGGGCTCTGGAAGGCAGGAAGGAAGATTGAAGAAGAAAAAAACAACAGAAAATTAAATAATAAAGAAAGCAGTGACAAAACAACATTAGAAAAGTCCTGAAAGTACAATACTGAATTTTAGAAAATGAAAACACAGGTAACTTTGTTTTATTGTAAAAAATATTTAATTTCAGACAGAACATCCAGAAAAATGGCAATGTCACTGATGTCCCAGGACTACCTAGCAGTTTTTCACTTGTTCCCCTCCTACATGCCGCCATATTGCTCCGCCACAACGTGGAGGTCAACATTTTGCTGCCAGCACAACACACCCACAGCCCCCATGGCGGAGCAGGAACCCATGCCAATTGCGCTAATTAATCGGACAAGCTGCGGGTTGCTGTCACAGTCCCACCAGTCTCCGCCTCCGTGTTGCACAGCAAATTGACTATCCAGTAGTTATACTGCTTCGCCTTGAGGTTTAATCCGCACACAAAAAATCCCAGTATTATACAAGGGCATTCACTTCCACTGGTCACTTTTACTGCTGGGTCATTGCGATGGCCCATCACATATTTTTAGAAGGGACCGAGTTAATTCTGGTCACTGCCGGGTTAACCCTGACTTTTTCTGACTCAGAATAAAAGAACAACAGCTATGCCTTTGATATCCTCCTCCTCACATGTAATGGCTAGCTGAAAGATACAGAGAGCCTCTATACACAGAGGCACAGACCAGCCAGTGTTCAAGAGGACGTCTGAAACTGAAGAAAGGATGAGTTAAGCCAAGGACATCCTCCACATCAATGGAGGCATTTATCAGTGGCCATTATTAACACAATCAATGCCTTTTTATCCAGCAATATGCTACATAATGTATTGTATTGCTATGTTCTTTTAATAGGGCATGTTGAGTAATGGGCCAGGGAGGCAGGGAATGACAGCAGAGATATGGGGTACAGGGAGAGATCAGTGGAGTTTGAGGTTACTGGCCAAGGTCTTCATTCCTTCGCTGACTTGTACACTCAGTGGGATTCTCACTGCAGCACAGATTAGTGCAGGGAACTTAAATAAGGCAGCTAATGCATCACTGAGCAGGGGCTAATGCACTAAAACAAGAATCATCTAAGAAAATGGATTTGAAAGGTGCTCTGTAGTTGAACAAGGACACACTAACACACAGATATACACACATTTGCTGTAAAACTATTATTTTGCCCAATGTCTTTTTTATCTCTTCTCCTCTTCCTTCCTTCTTCCCTCTCCCTCAATTATACATATACACATGTGCAAACACACATAAATTAATATGTTAACATTATCAGATACAATAGCCCAATGTCCAGTCCCGTATGCACGTATTACTGCCTGTGGTAGAGCAATTCTTTTAGAGTGAAATTTTATGACACTTCCAATCTATACTGAAGGCCTCTGCAGTCACCAGCTTTCTCTTTTAATTTGCTGTCTGGCATCTCATACTAGATGGAAATATGACCAGAGCATTGATCTGAACCTTATCCAGACTAATGTGACGGCAGATAAATGGGTGGGCACAGTAATCGCAAAGTAGTAGACTGCACCCAGCACGAAATGTTAATGTTCCATTGTTCAGTGTGACTGAGGATTGTCTTAATGGTGCAATTGATAGTCTGCACAGTCTGAAAGCTAAATAAAGAGAGGCATTTAACTGCTGAGTTGATGAAAGTGCCGCCAAAGAGGCCACAGTGTGCTCATTGTGGGTTTTCTCAAAGTGGACATTTGTGCCAGCCCCTTCCCCTTGCCTCGTCTTATTTGTCTGTATGCCACGGGCACCCATTCTCTGGCATCCTGTGGCGTGAAAACTGCAGCCGCCCCAACATGGCCAAAAGCCCAGAGCACCATGTTGATCCTTGGAGATTGGAAGTTAGAGTGGATGTGACAGGTTCTGGTTTATTATCTCCCCTAAAACTGTGACATGGGACAGCAGCAGGACAGAACAGGGCTGCCTTAGATTGCATGCATCTGTGGAGGGGATCTGGACTGACTGTGTCAGACGGGAAAACCAAATTTATACAGACATGCACGCCTATACCCATGTGCAAGCGGAAACACAAGCACACATAAATCCAAACACCCCAAATGTGAACATATAGGGAATTCTGGCTCAGAATGGAAGACATGATGAACGACATGCCAAGGAAGGCAAAGTACTTGTGTGCCTAATGTGCCTAATTTTAGTCAGGCTCCAGTGTTGGCTCCCTCTAACAGACCAAGAGCATCATGGGCAGGGGCTTTCCAGAAGGTTCAGTGACCCAACAGCAGGTGGAAGCCCATTAACGTAGTTTGGGGACCACCTGCAGTACAAATGCTCGCCTCTCCTCTGTGATTTACTTGAGGGGCTTCAAGCTGTGCTAATGCACCGTGCTGATAATCACAGCAATGGCTCATCAAGCACACCTGGATGGCCATCAGAGCCAGGCGGAGTCCATGTTCACATTCACGGCCATTAGTTTTACAGCACCCGCACGAGGACAGCTCGGCTTGCGCGCTGATGTGTATGTGTACGGTGAAGCTGGCTAGCCAACATGTTTGGAAAGGAGGGGAATATTCAGCGTGACCACGGAAGAGTGAGATTAGTCACAGTGACAAGACACAGCTTCTGGAGAGGAAATTCACTTTCCTGCTAAATGCAGTGAGAGTCCAAGTATCCCTTCTGTTCGCTGCATAGTTACCACCTCCCTGAAATCCCCACAACAACCCCACCATCTATTTCCCCGTGCTTAAACCTAATCAGGCCAACAGCAAAAGGGGGAGATGAGGATTCAGCAGTGGAATGTGGAGGTCAGTAGGGGTGGTGTAGACCAGATGGTTTGGAGGTTGGGTCAGGGGAGCTCTGGGAACCAGGTGGTGATTAGAGTCTCCTGCAGGGTCAAGAAAGTGAAACACACCAGGCGGAGAAGGTTTCCATTGTTGAAGCTTACTGTAAAGTGTGTAACACATCAAAACAGCCAGGTAAGAGCTGTGAAGACTGATCAAACCACACAGGAGTCAATCAGCTGCACCTCAAAAAACTATTTCAACCATCAGTCACTCACAGATTTGCAGCAACCTAAGGACAGACTGGCAATATAAATTTCACCTATACTTCCTCTGTATTGAACTAGTACTGCATCTAAATGCCCTGTTTAACAGCTCAGCAAACACAGCAGTATTACTTATCCCACACATGGTTGAACAAGCTAATGTCACAGTGGTTGAAATGTAAATACATCATTAAAGGCTGAGTTTAGTGACTTTCACAAACACCGATACCAGCAACTGTGAAAGCAATTTCCGTACGCTGTGAATCCTCTCTCGCTTCACCTCTCGCACATTCACTTTCCTCATTTTTACTGTTTCACTCTCTCACTTTGAAAAACTACCCTCTTTCCCACACACATACTCCCACAACATAGCCTTCCCTCCGTTCTTTCCTCTCTTGCTATCGACTTTTTTTTTTTAACTTTTTTATTGTGAATTTTTGGTGTCTCTTGCGTTGGGGCGGGGTGTGTGTGTGAATTGGGGAGGGAGGGCTGCAAGCTCACTCATGGTGTCTGATGAATGAGGGGTGTCTTTGGCTGTTGGGAGAGGAGAGTAGCTTTAATATGTCATTGGAGAGGGGACCAGGGAGGCTCTACTGGAGCAGGGTAGGGAGATATGTGAGGGATGGTGTGTGGCAGGAAGAGACCGTTGGGCATAGAAAAGAGTGATGACCATGGAAGACACAAATCCACAGACTGCCTTTGGGTAACACAAAGCTCTCCATATCGTGTGCCTGTGAGTGCTGTGCACACATTGCAGATGCAGGCAGTAATGAATGCCTACATCTCTGTGGGTACATCTGCATCAACACAGTACCCTTTGTGCTATATATGTGTACATATATTTAAAAGTAAGCATGGGTGTGGCCCACTGGCTCCCTGGGTGTTCTGTGTCTGCAAAGTGACAGATGACAGAGGGGTGCACACATGTGAAGGAAAACCTTCACCTGAATGAAAAATAATTAATATTTAAATCTGCATTTTACTGGAAAGTTAGCTGTTGCTGAATGAGTAGAAAAGACCAACAAAGAGCAAGACCAAGAGGAAGCAGAAAGCAAGATAACGGAGCTAAAAACAACTTTTTTGACATATGCTGAGCTGCTAAAAATTAATCAGAAACTATTTTGATAATTTATTAATTTTATATTTTTTCAAGCCAAAAATGCCAAATATCTGCTGGGTGTCAGATGTGAGGACTTGTGCTTTGCTTAGTCATGAACCTGTTTTGGACTGTGCATAGAATAAGCAATTTGAAGGTGTTAAGTTGGAATTTATAATTTTGACTTAGAATTATTTATAGACAAAACAATTAATAGCTTAATATAAAATGTACTTTGCAGATTAATGACAATGATTATTATTGCGGCCATACAAAAGTATCATAAATATGTGATGTCCATGGTACTGGATGTCCCTCATTGTTTCTTTTTAGCCATTATTTTAAAACCACATTACATATCTGTGTCTCCACCACTGTCACCTGTAAATTCTGGTCCATTTATTTGTACTCGCTACATAAAATTTCTCTCTTCTTCAGTAGATACCAAAGAAGCCGGCTTTAGGCTAGCTATTGTAGTCAGCCAGCTGTTATCTTTTAAATAACCGTCAAACCAATACTGCCATGCTGGCAGCAAGAAAGTCCCCCTCTCAGTCTCCTCAGCTCCAGAGTTCAGAGAACATCAGTGATAGCAAATGTGCCTTTTCTCATGAGATAAGTGTATGCAGCGACTGAGTTAGAACTTGTCTATCAGCTCCCCTCTGATTTAATTTTAGCAGATTATCGTGACAGATGTGGTCCCACAATGTACAACTCTCTGAAGTTATGGTTTGCAGCTGTTGGGCATCAGTGCTTTGAGCAGTGGATCTTTCATTGACTAAAAAGAAGACATATCGAAGAGTATTATTTCAATCTAGATTGAATGTACGTGCAATTTAGAGAATCACAGAGCACCATCCCGGCACAGGCTGCATTGAAGACGCTGCAGCCCCACCCTTGTGGTTTCTACCGAACCACCAGGTGCTCAAAGCACTGTATTCCCTTATTCAATGCTCTGGGGCACTGACTCACCTAAATATCGCACACTGTGATTCCCCTGAGGACTACACATTGCATAATGGGTCCTTTCCGAGGATTGTCTCTGCCCAATAACAAATAAATAAATAGAGACACACACAAAACCCCCAAACAGGAATAGTGTGAATAGACCGTTGTAGCCTGTTATCTCTGCAAACATGACAACATACTACAAGATTCAGATATAGCTACAAATTCTACAAGGTAAACAATAGTCCATAATTCAGTTTGAAACAAATAACATACGGATAAAAGCTGGGTGGTGGGTGGTTTGTTTCCTGTGTGCAATGCAGCTATTAGCCAGTGAATAGCAGAAGCAACAGCACCTTCATGTTTGGAGTCAGGTGTTAAAAACAACACTGCTCTGCTATATGAATGAGTTAAGAATGTTAGAATTAAAGCAATCTGAGTAGGAAAAATCACGCTTTAGTCAAACTGATCATAACTCACGTATACACTAAGACCATAACCTGTTACAACAATGTTTAATTTCAAGGGGTCACAAGCCAAAAGGGTTGGGAACAACTATGTTTCAACATTAGGTGACTACACAGCTAATGTTGAAATAGAAATTAAGTATTGAATCTTGAATCTACACCCAGTTGTGCAGTGTGTAAGCCTCACCTGCACACTTGGTCCTGCTCACAAGAGGCGGTCCAGGAGGGCCAGTTCCTCCCTCTCCAGGCCGAGTCAATAGCACACTGATGTGGTACTCTGTGTCTGGATCCAGGTGCCACAGCTTATAGGTGACCATGTTGACTCCATGCACCTCTGACCACGGAGACTGGCTGGCACGATACTCAATCTCCTTTCTGATAATGGGGCCATCTCCCAGGATAGAGTTGGTGTTGAGCTGGATGATCAGGTAAGTGGAGCCGGCACGCAGCAGCTGGGGTGGCGCAATGGGGGATGGAGGTACTGTGAAAGGAAATGAAAAGTGGTGTTTTTCCTTTTCCTGTTCAAACATGTTTGTATTGGTAAAAGCATTTGCTGGTGGGCCCATGGCACTGCTGCACAGTCTAAGGAGGTAAAGTTTTGGTATTCCTTTTAGCAATCAGCTGTATATAAACAGATTTCTCATTATATTAAGCCCACTGAGTCTTAAATGAGTCCCTAGAGACTGAGAATGTGAGCAGGTCAGACTGCGTTCAAATAGCAGATTAGTCATAGCTATTAACAAGACATTCAGAGCCTTGCATACATTGGAGCAAAGAAGTGAGTGAAAAAACAGCTGTGCATGCAGTGCATTGAATGTGTATGATCTTTGTAACTGAAGGATTAAGTGCTGTACATCTTTTTCTGTAACTGACTGGTCCCCATGATGAAAGAGGAAACTCTGCATCACTGTCGGTAAAGATTGCCAAACCAAGGATTAATTCCAGAGCCCCAACGGTCAAATGTCACTTTCTGGCAGATCCAAACGACTGAACAATTACACGGGCAACAGTGTGAGGGAGTGAAGGGAATGCAAAAGAAATGAGGACAAAGCATGAGAAAAGATCAGAGTTAGATCTGTGGCTGTGACTAATCCTTCATTCCCACAGAGGCGCCTCTGTCTTTTATGGCCCTCCTCTCTGTGGGCTTTCAACAATACCAGTACCTCACCTCTACTCTGTGCTGCTTCCCTTTGCCTTGACTTAGCCTGCCAGCAGCTCATCGTTGGGCTGTCAGGGACTGCATCCATAATGAAAGGCCATATTTTGGCCACAGGAGAGAAGCCATTGGGGCCAAATTTATAACAATTCACTCAATTCTTTCACAGTTAAAGTTCACGACTCTACAGTTCTTTCTGTTCATTTATTTTGTTTATGTTACAATAAATTTTTTCTCTGTATATTATTAGCTCTTTTTTTTTCACTGTTCCCCTCTGTGCAGAGCTATTCTTAGACTGAATGTTGCTCTCAGTGCTACTTTCTGTTTAATTAAGGATTGCGCTGTACTGAGATCTATACTTTAATATGCTGCAAATCCCTAATAAACACGTCTTCAAATGTGCTCAGGATCAAAATACAACAACTTTGAGGCCACAACAAAAGAGACATACAGTGGCTTAAGGAGGAAGATGAAAATGTTTTATTCATTATGTGGACATATTGCTGTCCTCTATGGGGCAATAACAGAGCTTCATCATGATTCCTGCATGCAATCTACATTCTAGAAATGAGTGGATCCAACTCATTAAGGGGATGATTAGGCTCTTCTTAGCAGAGCAGTGGGGGGAAAGGGGATTTATGAAAGTCTCGTTAAGGACTCGGTCTTAGCCCCTGTGAAATAAATTATAGAGTTACAGCCAGTTGACATGAACATGACTTACAGCCGGCCATCACATCTACTCCTTACGCAGAATGAGCTGTGCCAAAAATAACCTCTTTGTCCTGATTATATATAAAAAAAGGAAAGCAACAACCACATGAATACAATGATATTTATTTGCTGAAAGTGCGAGCACACTAAATGGGATTTCATGGCCATCTATGAGCGCATTTACCGACTCCTCATTTACTGGCAGCTGCTGGTGAGAGGGTTTAGTAACATTTTGGCAAAATGGCTCCATTTTGTACTATAGCAATCGGCCTGAATCACAATACTAAACTGAATACACGCTTCTGTATCAATCAAAGGGATTTACTTCATGCTTAAGAGTCTACTGCCATGCTAGTACACAGTGATAAAATACCAGCATCAGCATGGTAACATTCACAATCACAGCGGTAACTTGATGCTAAGCAGGTGTAATGTTCACCATCTTAGTTTAGCATGCTAAAATGCCAACATTTGCTAGTTAGTACTAAACATGAAGTGCAACTGAGGCTCATGGGAACGTAATGAGTGTTGCTGGTATTCAATCATGAACCAAAGTAGTGGACACACAGAGAATTTATACCTGATGATGGTGCTAAAGGAAAAGGTTAATTCATCCTGAGGGAACATGAATGTCTGTACTGATTCATGGCAATCTATCCAAAAGCAGTTGAGACATTTCACAAATATGTGAATGTCAACCTGTTAGTGGCACTAAAGGAAAGTTGAGGGATCACCAAAGCCATTAGGACACATCTTCTGGGGACCCTGAATGTTTGTATTCATTTTCATTGCAATCCATCCAACAGTTGAGCTTTATTAGTCTGGACCAAAGAGATGGACAGACTGATGTTGTCACACACATAGTCATGCGTAGGGTGGCCATTCGTCCGGCTTTAGGCCGGACAGTCCGGTTTTTAAATGCCCTGTCTGGCTGCAGGCGCAGCCTTAAGCCGGACACTCGTTTGTCCTCCTTTTAAGAAAACAACTAAAAAGGTCGCCTTTTGACACATTACCTCGTAAGTTTAATACTTATTGGCTAAAAATGTGTGTCAAAATAAGTAATTTCATTGGTTACATTTTCGTGTGGTGACCTATCAACACATGGCTAATTTAATATTCAAATGAGCCATGTGTTGATTGCCACATGATCACTGCAGTTACTAAGTTACCACCAGTCTGTCAATCAAGCTCTCAGACAGAGAACGTAAAGTGAGCTAATGTTGGTTGTTGGACTGAAATTCTGAAAATGCTCATACTCATATGTAGATAGGCAAAGCCCTTTATCCCCAGATAAAAACGTTAAGAACAGTTTCTGTATGATGTTTATTAGACCAATGTAATCTGAATTGGAAGGGCACGTTGTCATGAGCTGTATCTTGTATATTTATTATTAGCTATGTGGTATGTGTATGCACCTTTATGTAATCTGGTGGAAAAACATATTAAAATTTAAAAACGGATCATACCAAACAAATATCTGCTTGCGTGTCCCTGTGTATGCAAAGTGTCCTCCTTTTTGATGTGAAGGAAATGGCCACCCTAGTCATGCAGCTAGCATAGCTAAAAACATGTTTTGCTTTCTCTCCAACTTTCTTGCATGAGTCAGTTTTAAAAAAAAATTAATAACAGCAAGAGCACACAGTATAGGACAAGGAGATTGGGAACCTTTCACATCCTTTTTTTCTCTCCTCATCTTCGCTTTGCTGAGGGCTGGAGTTTGTTATGCCATCAAACCATCCCACAGCCATGTCATTACTATGCTGTCAAAGTGGTGTCAGGCTGTGGGGTTGGAGTGAGTAATGGGAGTGAGGTCACCATCTGTGGTACATGATATGACAGGGGCTGCAGGAGTCCAAGTCAAGTGAACAGCTTTTTGACAGAGAGCTGAAGAGCTGAGTACGGCAGCCTATTTGACAACTCCAGCTGAACAACACGTCAGGGAGATTTCATTTGCCATCCAAAGAGCTTTTATGTGTGTTGAGCACCATACGATCTGTGATTAAGGAATTTAATTTGAAATAGGTGTCCATGCTTTCCACCATTATGCACAAATGATGTTCTATGGCTAATGTGAAATATGTTCACAGTAGTGGCTATCACTTGCTTGTCGAGATCAATTTCATTTTCGAATCTCATTTGAATCACATGTAGTAATCTACTGCGAACAAGAAGAGCAGAAAATTATTTTATCACAAAAACAGCAGGAAAACTGATTGTTGGGATGAAAGAAACACAAGTGGGAGAAAGACCAAAAGAGAACAATAAGAGACTGAAGGAAAGAGAGTGTTTACCTTTGACGACAAGTTCAGCAAAGTTTGAGACCCCGGAGCCCCTCGGGGACTGAGTGACACAGCGGTAAAGGTCTTGATCTGTTCGCTGGACGCTGTCTAGCTGGAAGGATACCACAAAGCGCCGGTGACTCAAGTGCTTGACAGACGCTGTTGTTAAAATGTCCCCATTGTGTCTCTGGAAAGCAGGAAAGGACAGGGTCAGAGAAAACAGGATGGGTCATCTTGTCTTTCCCTTTCTCTCTTTCACACACACACACACACACACAAAAGTACATGTCATCTCATACAGTGTATCATGTGCAACAGCTACACACAGACTGGCTATTTATACACATATCTTGACTGTTACTGTGGCCGCTAGTATGAGTCACCCACCATAACCCTGGATCCTACACTTCCCATAATGCAACTCCATATTGTCTCTTCATTAGACCCTTCCTGCCTGATAGACGCCTACATCTTTCAAACTCTATGACCCCCGTGTGTAACACAGGCCTCTGCAGCCAAAGAAGACATTATACAACTGTTTTCACAGGCTGAGCAGCACTCAACATTTGTAGTAAACTGACCTTTACTGTATGTGTAAAATAAGTCGAGTGCCCTATGAGCAGCCCCCTTTTGAAATGTGACTGTAATCATTAACTAAAACAGTTTCTTGTCGAATATTTATTATTAAAAGAGACATGTAGACATTTAAAACCTGCCTGGTAAAACCTTCTGGATAAATTTGCACAAAAAAAAGATTTATACTAATAGACTGGATCTCTATGTTCTTTGTTAGAGTGAATGCTTGGATAAAATGGATTTAGCCAAAGTACACAGTATTTTTTTCCACAAGCCTAGTCCCCAGAATATGTGTATGAGTAATTGTGTTTTATACTATGGTGAATATCTGTACATAGTCTGTTGAAAAATTTATTTGTATTGTTCCAAGGTTAGGATAGGTAAAGTAAATGTATGCTATTCATTTATTTCCATTTTTATATTTTGCATTCCTTTTCTTTTTTCCTTCCTTCCTTTCCTGCTTTTATACTGTCTTTATTAGATTAGTTATATTACTTTTATTTAAAGTAGTCCTATATGTTGTATATATTGATGTATTTTTTATTAAAAACATCCAGGTGCACACACCATCCAAGATTCCCCGTTAACACACACAAACACTCATTACCTATTACCTACTGTAGACCTTGTACGCAGTTATTGCCCAGTGAACTCATGGGACACTAAGCTAATAATGTAACAAAACACACTTAAACTATTGCTATCTGGGTCAGTTCTTATTAGAGCTGTGTGATTAAAAACGAGGATTGTCCAATTGTGTGCAATTTAATTAGAATGGCAGGACCATCTCTCTGATTTAATCACGCAATATGACAATCAGACATGCTTTAATAAAAACAAATGAAATCTTGTTAAAATAATTGTGATTATGGGGGTAATACATGTCATGAGAGTTGTCCCTTAATGGAGGCCATCTACAACCTCAGTCATCCTCGGTGTGCGATGTTACTGAACCAAAACATTTAACTGCTCAGCAGTTAGAATTGGGAGGCAGATGGGCTTTAATGCATTGAGGTTTAATCAGTTTAGTAAATAGGCTAAAGGATGAATAGCAGCATGCAGACTCTGTGCTTTGGTGTAAAACTAGAAAAAAAAGAAATAAGCAGTAGAAATGGCTGTGAGACAGCTGCTTGTTTTAGTGAAAAGCAGGGCTTCTCAGCGCAGAATCAGAACATAAACAAAAGTGAGTTGGGGCAGAAAGTGAGAAACAGAGTAACAGAGCAGTAACACACAGGGAGAGAGTGTGATTCAAATGAATGTTGTATGATGGACCTTGTTGCACCATGAGAGGCATTTCACACATTGTTCCACACCATTAAAACCACTAGGATCCGTCAAGTCCATGTAAACTCAACAAAACACATTGAATCTGACATTTTTTCTCATGTTTTCAGGCCATTCTCTTTGTGTGAAATGGTCGACATGAATCTTGATACTCATACTTTTGATCTGCCAGCTTTAAGAGAATCCAAAGCATGTGAGCATGCTGGGATAAACAAGGAGTCCTTCGGGTTATGCTAGGCCATCTCGGCTTCTGTTGTACTTCTGATTTCGGCCTTCAGAAACCCACAGACCACACAAACCTCAGGCCGAGCCTTCACAAACAAACTCATAAACATACCCCCGCTGATTAGGGTTAAGCAGGCAACAAATCTTGTGAGCGCAATGAAAGAAAAAAAAAACATCTCAATCGCATCCTCCCTGCATCTTTTCACGATACTTAGCATGTGGATTAGAGAAATGGCAAATCAGGATAAATGAAATAAGCATGAGATCACCCTTGTGTTACATAAACAATCTGGCTATAGCTAATTGGTGAGGAAACGAAAGAACGATCTGTTAATCTGCCAGGCATGTGCAGTCAAGAATGTGCTGCAGCTGGTACAGCAGACACAATGAACACAAAAGGGCACAACAACAGAAAACAGCAGTGATATGAGTTCATATGGAGAAAACAGCTCAGAAATCCATGTGTGAAGCAGACACAGCAGACAGAAAGATGGTGAAGAGGACAGCAAAAAGGTAGAGAGACAGGATAAAGAGCATTCCAGTGGCCTGGAGATCTCATTAAAGCAGACGCTTGTATGGTTATGCCAGCTAATTACCCACAGCATTTGTCTTCATCCTTGTGTAGTGACCAAATGGGTGGTTTGATAAAGCATTCAGAGAGGTGGGAATGACAACGCGTCAATTACATAAATCACACATCTCCCAGTGTCAGACAATACAGTAGGTTTGCCTGAGGTCAACCATGACTAACACTAGCTGTAGTGGGGGGTAAGATGTTAGGATAAGTAGTGAATGTGTGGCTGCACAGTAATTGCAGTGTGAGGCAGAAAAAATGGAGCCCTACAGCACGACGACGTTTGGCACTTTAATCATGGCTACATAAAGAGGAGGATTTTCAAAACAGAGAATTGTTTCCACCAAAGGTAAGGACTGTGTGGCTCACCTGACCTTCACAGAGCAAGCCATTCTAGATGAAACAACAGATATCTAAAGCACAGAACATGAGCTGAATAAAAACAAGAGGCAGTGAAGAAAGCGAAGAACACTATGATCCTATAAGCAATGTTACTTTTCAAAGGCAGTGAAGTGAGGACTCCAATGGCCTTCACAGCATTAGAACTTTGTATACAATCTTCATTTAACCACAAACATGTCTGGGAAACATAATGATTTAAAAAAAAAAAAACTTAAGTTCAGTTACAGGTTGTGACTTGGAATTAAGAGTTTACACATCGGTGTCTCATTATCTGTCCATGAAACTGAAGTACCTCTAAAATACTGAGGATTCAGTCAAGTGTGAAAAGTACCAAAAGCAGCTTTCCATTTGCACTGTTGACTGTTCTGGAGGTAAAAATACAGAAAAACTCTAAGTCAGACACACAGGTTCCTTTAGCAATAAACTCCACCATTAAACCGCTGACCTCCAGCAGGAACCGCTCAGCCTCTGACGCCCTTCCAGCAGCAACACACTGGAAAGTTGCATTTTGCCCAGCATTGACCTCCTCATCTCCTAGCCTGGAGAAGTGTGGCGCCTTATCTAAAAAGACAGACAGAGAGAGAAACACAGTGAGATCAAACGACTCCATTACCTTTCAGCCATTCACAATGTCAGTCAGCTACAGGAGGCAAATTTTAATCAATGCTCTTTTTTGTTTTTTCAAATACATAAACAGGAATTTCAGGAATTTCTGCGTAAGAGAACTACTTTTGGCCAATGTTTGTTCATAATTCATTTCTATATCACAGACATTTAGGAACATAAAGCAGTAACAGATCAGTTGAAAGAAGCAGCAATAAACTTGAGTGCCGATTTTCTAAACCCATTTTCACTGTGCTTGGTTTGGGCTATATTAATGCATAACTTAATATAAAAATTATTGCTCATAGGAGTTTGCAGAAATTAACTTGTATAATAATATATAAATGCAGTTGTGGGAATAACACATGCAAAAAAAGCAATACAAAATAAAATAGTTCATAAAAGTTTCTGTTTCTTTTGATTCTTTGAGCTTTTTTCCGTGTGTTTGTTCATTTGTGTTGACAGTGGAGGGTAGACATTGCCTATTGCAATACTTGCAATACTGGGTATGTACTGTAAGTGCACTTTCAACGTTGGAATAAAAAAAAAAAGCTATTATCAGACAAAAATTGTGTATTAGTGTTTAAATGTATGTGTTGAAAGGGGTCACTCAGTGTCCATTACCAAACAACTTGTTAACAAACAGAGTGCAATCAATAGATGAGTATAATGTGGGAGTGAATCTGTAGAAGAAAAGCCACGAAGTAACCATCAGCCCTCCACATTTTGACTAATATTGTCCCAGCATGCTATGCGGATCTGCCAATGAGTCAGTGTGTGGGAGTAGCCCTCTCACCCAACTCCGTGATTAACAATAGAGCAATGAAAACCAGACCCCTGCAGAGCCAAATCACTGGGTAAACGCCGGGAGCATCTCTGAGAAATTGGGTAGGACAAGTCGACATGTCACTCTGGATGATTGACAGGAAGAGATGGCAGAACAACAGTGAAGCTGAAACATCAGGGAGAAGCAAATGTTTGGGTCTCACACATCTCCTGCTTGCTTTTGCACAACACTGTCTTGCCATCTAGCAGAGGGGGGGATGACAATTTGTTGATCTTGTTTGTGTACAGTAAGAAGTAAGGAGAGAGTGCTCGCATCTGTACCCCACAGGTGGCCATGTTTCCTTTGAGTGACTCTCCCTCCTAAGGTTAATTCATAATTCATGCCTGAGAGCCAAACATAAACAAACACCAAAATGAGTATCAATGGGGGAAAAAAAAACCTTACAGTTGTCAAGAACTGTGGTGTTATACAGCTAAATGTGTCAGATTTTATCCTCAGGACTCTTTAGCGTGATAAATATTTCATTGGAGTGAAACACTGGTTTCAGAGTCAAAGACTGAGGCTCAGGAGAATAAAACAGAAATGTCAACTATGCTTTATCCAGAATTTACAAAAAGGAACTTGTTGAGCTATTTTATTTCACTTTTTACTATGCGACACTTCCCTTTGATTTTTCACTCCTTCTTTCCTCGCGCTGTTTGCTGCCAAGTAATGCAGGCTGGCCATGTGCCACATCATAAGGCATGCTCAGGTCTTGATGAGAGTCTTAATTATTTAATGGTCACAGTGGGAGCATTCAGAAGATGCCATCTGCTGTCTGGGGGAGAAACAGGGTGGCTGACTGGGTGGTATGCATACAGTAGGGGTAGGAACCAACTCTCAGCCTGTGTTTGTTTAATAAAATCACTTGTAACATGGCATGCCTGAAAAAGTCCATCTTCAAAAATGATAACAAAAGCGGATATATAAATATTAACAGGGACATAACACAGAATCCCAACGAGAGAAAAATATCCTTCAAGTGTCAGTTATATAAGTCACTTAAAACACTGTGGACCATGAGTGTTAAATGTGCTCTGAGCCTTTATGGTCAGCAGTGGGCTGCACAGGGAGTGTGCAAGTGACACTGAGAGACTTTGTCCAGGTACTAAACTCAGGGGGCTTAGTGAATATGTTTTACACAAGGTCCTCAGGCACTGACAACACACTGAACCCCACACCCCTACCACTTACACAAAAAGCCCTCCACTGCAGGGAGCCACTGGTTACAAAAGAAACCCACCCTGAACAGAAGACATCTTGATAAAGCTCTGAAATGTAGCACAAAAAAAAACCCTTTTGTACAAAGTGACTTACGACAAAAAGCTACGACACACAGTTAGGTCAGAGAACATGAAAGTGTGGAAGTCTTCAGAGAGAGAACGCTAGATTTCACTGATTAACAAATACATTTGGTTGTCAAACAAGGCCAGAGGCAGAACAGCAGGTGTGTTTTGAGGTGGAAGGGAGTATTGGCATTTGGGTGTCACAGTGTTTTAATAGCACTGCTGTTGCCGCAGGATGCCTCAGGACAACCTGCAGTACAACTTGCAGTACTAATATAAAAGGTCGATCAGCCATTACTCTTCCCCTCATCCTATTTATGTTTCATGCTGCTTTGAAATACATTTCACCCCCCAAACCACTAAACCTTTTTTCCTCCAATACACTCTGTAATTGCAATTCATTGTCAGAAGTGGCACTTACAGCAGGGATAGTTGAGCACCATGATGTCATCTATGGCAATGTAGCCTCGCCGCTCCCTGGAAACTGTTGCCTCAATCAGGACCTGCAAAAGTGAAGTGAACGTGAATACATAATGAACAGACTGAATTCATAACCAGAGCAGCTAAAGCATACACTTGTGACTAACCTAATGCTCTCAAAGCTGAAGTGTAAGTGCAATTTTCTAAAGAACACTGAGGGCTGTGTGAATTCTACTGCTTCTGTCCCCTTTCGGTGACAGAAGCATTAATTACAAACAACCCCATCACCACATCGTTGCACATCTGCTGACCCAAAACAAAAAGCTAGACAATGAGAGAAATAAGAGGAAGACAGAAGCATAAAAATAGAGAGATGGATACGTTTTTTCCTCAGTCCGCAGGGCCAAGAGAAATAATAGCTTTATCAGGAAGCACACAATGTGGCGCCTGAGTCATGAGCCCCATTCTACATTCAGGGCGCAAGCTGCTGTGAAGCCATAACAGCAGATAATACAGCTTGCACAGGGCCACGAGACTCAAGGGAGGACAAAGCTCCATACCGTCGTATGGAACAATAAGCTGGATGAGCAGTGGGTTCTCATGAAACCTAATCAATATCAAATCACCATCCTCAGTAATAGTGAGAGAGTTATGAGACACAGGGGTGATGTTTGTTTTTGCAGCACCAAGGACAGTCTTCCATCCACACGTTTGATCGAAGGCCAGCTTTGAGTTATTGTTTCTCATAATCCTCTGACCAAATGATTACAACATGGTTCCTATCACTGGCTCTTGATTTTTACCGAGGCCGCCACACACTCACATTCACACACACACTCTCAAGCTATCCTATATTCTCCAAGCTACTTTAAATGTGTGTGTCTGATGTCTGTGTTTACACGTAGGCGTCGCTGAAATGGGTTATGCAAGATTGGAGCTCATTCTTTTCAGAGTCAGAGAGCTGAATTAGGACAGGTTGAGCGACATCTCTTAGCCTTCCTCTGCAGATGGAGTATTTTATTATGTTTTCAAGGAAGGAGGAAAACCTTCAGATGCGGTTGAAAGCTTTTAAGTGGAAGTTGAGTTACTTTATATCTAACTTTGAGAACTATACATCAAGACAGGTTATACTGTAGTGCCATCTTACTATCAATTTTCTGAGTTGTATACCAACAGAACCGGGTATTTGAAGATTCTATATATCGATGCCAATGTGATGAGTCTCTGTGCAGGTACAAAAACAAGACTTGTTTCTTTGAACATGGAAGTTCATTCTTGAGGTTGGAGACACTTGTTTAACAAAAAAAAGGAAAGGTCCACTAATGAACTTATCCAAAGATGTCAACTACATCTCATGGTCTGCTTCAGTGAATGGAGGTTTTTATTATGTTATCAAGGAAGGAGGAAAACCTTTGGATGCGGTTGAAAGCTTTTAAGTGGAAGTTTACTCATTTTGATGTCAACAACATGTCATGGTCTGCTTCAGTGTATGGAGTTTTCTTATTATCTTTCATGTGATGATGATGTGGTTAAAAAAATCTGTAAAAAAGATAGTAAGTGGGTATTGATTAGAAGATTAGAAGAAGATACTTTTTTTTGGCGATTTAAGCTAAGGTCTTCCTCAGAGTTCAAAACATAATACAAAACTATTTTAATGCTGGAAAAAATATGGGGCAAAAACCCTTGAGATGTGGGTGAAAGCTCAGGAAAAAGCTAGAAAGGATAGGATAGGATAGGATTTTTCACAAAATAAGGCACACTTCTCAAATGCAAGTTTAACAATCTGACCAGATGCTCAATGACAATGTTTGGTATTAAACTTAAAATAAAAAAGAATTGTGCTTAAGACACATTTCACACAAAAAGTAGGAGGGCCAGACCAACAGGACACCCAGATATCGTCACCACCACAATCCGCTTGTGTTTGCACACCCAATTTAAGAGTCACAACAACATCTCCAAGACCTCTGGCCCAAACTCCAGCCTTCCACAGTCAGCAGGACAGAGATAGTCCACCCTCCTGGACTTTGAAAGGAAGATGTGTGATTACAGCAACAATTGGTGTGACAACAACCCTGGCCATGCACGACCCCTAAAGGCCCCTTCGCCGACACATCATGATGGGATGTGAGGAGATTGGGGTTAGCTAAAAAACCCTGACTGGATGAGACACATAAAGCCAGGTGTGCGGAGAGAAAAGAGGGGAGGCTAGAAGCTGACAGAAGGAGAGGTGAAGTGGAGAGGAGAGGTGAAAGAGAAAGCAGGAGGAAAGGTCCTGGCTGCTGGGTCTAAGTATTGGAGAGTGACCCTGCTCTGGCTATAGCTGGCTGCTCTCCTCTAGCTCAAGGGGGAACACTGAGGCTAATCTCCTTCTGCCAGAGTCAATTTTCCTGTTTGTTCCCAGACACTGCTGGAACCAGAGCTGGAAGATGCCACCGCTTTTAAAAAAGGATATTAACATTTCCTGTTTCCATCATCCCCCCACCCCCATTTTAGGTGGTCTATTTTCTTTAGAGCCTGTGCAGGATCCCTTTCCTCTCATTTCATTCTTTCTGTCTTTCAATTTGTCATTGTCTTTCTTAATTTCTTTTGCTGTCCATCTTTTTCTGTTGCCGCCTTCTTTCCTTACCTCATATTGTGCACCTGCATAAACATACAACATTCACAGCAATAATTAAAGCACAGTATCCTTCGATATTTTGACCTGAATTAGCTGCCATGTCGTTAGGCCAACAACAAAATTAGGCAGAAAACACTGCTTAAGCTCAATGGTATACAATGATGAGAAAAAAACCTCTGGAAAGTCTAATTGAAGGTGTTATTACTCTCTGCTGAGCTAAAGCACTCAATAAGAGATTGATTACTGGTTAATCCTCAGTCTTCTTAGCCATTAGGATAGGAGGTTATTAAGAAGGAGACAGTCAGAGCATTTGTTTCAATAAACAACCTTCCCCAATTTTTATTGAAAGCCACTTTCCCAATGAAACTTCTCCATATGCCTGAACTTTATTGTAATGAATGGCTACTTGACTTCCAAAAGATAAAAATCCTAGAATCATTGTCTGAATAAAAAAATAAAAGTGTGACACGCAGTGATTTATGACTGATATAAAATGCACATTAGGAGTACATATTACATTACCCTGTAATATTGGCTTTTAGAAGCAATTGTAATGTATACAAATCAAGAGACGATTTATCTGGCCCTGTAAACCAGATTCTACCTTTTCCACTCCAGTCAGGAGAAACCATTAGAACCTGAGGGCTTTCACTCACCATTAGACGCAGTCATAGATAAATAACTCCTTAAATATTCACAGACAAAAGGTCACGTGCTGAAGTAAATCTGTTCAGGTGGAAAATGCCAAAGGATAACAGTCTGTGTCTGAGAATATGGTGTAAGTGTAAGGAATCTCAATTTGCACTCTACAGTATCTTACAAATCCTTTTCCATCACCATAGGCTCAGCTTGCAGGACTCTCAGCAGGCTGCAATGGGGAAAATAGGAGATGTTATCAGGCAAAGCTGAGACATGAGGATTCTCATTTAGTCTTTGATGTGCCTCCCACTCTCTAACTTGCTCCCTTTTTTCTAAAGAATACTAAGTAAACAAGATGGAATCATGGGAAACGTTAATGTGGGCTAGTTTGGTTATGAGGTCAAGCTGAACAGACTAGATGTGAACAGAATGTTTGTTTTTCTGCAGGAAATTTAAGTTCATCATGTTAAAGTTAATGTCATGCATTTAGTTAGGAACTGGTAAGCACAGCCTAGCTTAGCATAAAGACTAAAAGCAGCTAAAAACACAGCTAGTATGGCATAAAAGCACCTCAAATCTTCACTCATTAACTTGTTTATACAAAATACTACAATACTAGCAACCTCATGGTGACAACAAGGCTCCAAGAAGTCACTGCGCTCAGCCAAGAAATAGTCAGCACATAACCCCCGAACACCTGAAATTGTCCTTTTTACACTTAACTTTTACTTAACTTTCAACAAACAAGACGCGTGCTTGGCATGAGGTACCAAACCTGGCAACCTCACTGTGATGACACACCCTCACTGCACCCAGCTTTTTGTAGGCTAACTGTTTCCTCTTGCCTCCAGTATTTAGGCTAAGCTCGGCTAACCACATCCTGACTCCAGCTTCGCACATAACACACAGACATGAAATTGATATTGATCTTATCGTCTAACCCTTTCGAAGGACAGCAAATAAACATATTTCCCTCTACTATATCTATACCTACTATACCTTTAACACAATACTCGCAGGTCATATGTCCATTGAAAGAGTTCTTAGTTGCAGTATTTATTCCTTCAAGTGGCATTGAAGAGAGTTCTTACTAGTGTCAAAGTACATTAAGAAATAGGAGACAAAATCCACAGGCCTGGAACCATGTAAAATTATACATTTTGGGGCTTTTTTTGTGTAGAAGCTAGTCTTGAGATTGATATGTTTTTCTGTGTCCTATGGCAGACACATACGTCCTGGTTAGGGATGCATTATATGGATTTCTTTCAGCCAATAACCAATAATGCTTCTCATGGCCAGCAGCAATAAGATAACCGATTTAGTGTTTTAAAAAGAAGTTAATATCCTATGCACACCTGCAGGTAAGAAAGTCAAAAAGGTAGTGAGCTAAGATGGATGATTTAATATTGTATCAAAACGTTTTCCCTCCTCTCGGAAGCCTTGTGGATTGTCTTCCTCTGACACTGTGAAAAACATCCATATGTTTGGCTTTCGAGTCTAGTGCAGCAGTTTGACGCCATGAGTGCGAAAACAGCTGCTGTGCTTGTTGAGTCAATGAAAGCAATATCAGCGATAATTTAATTATTGTTAAGTTTGAAACCTACTGTACACACAACTGGTCAGGCCAAAGATACCCACTCAAATTGATTAACTCAGACTGCTAAAGCCTCATATTAGCTCCGGATTAACTAATCCATGTTTGCACAGAACAGGGATTGAGGATCTTACTTCTTACAGTATTAGTGGGACGAGACCATGTCATGACCAGCAGGGACAGGAGCCATGATTACACTGAAGCAATAATTCTCTCAACGTGTATTTGACATGACATGTGAGTGTTGTGACTTGAAAAAAACCCAACCTATCCTTAAAGCAACAACACCTGCAACAGGCAGGATTTAGTAAGAGAGGAGATAAATAATATACACAATATCAACATGTGGAAAAAAGTCATGCAAGAAAGAAGAAAAGCACGCCTGAAAAAGATTCTGACATATGGAAGGAGACGAAGTAGAGAGACGAAAGTAAGAGACAGTAAAGAGGGGAGGGGGACGTGTTTCCGGCTCTACTTGGCAGTCTTGGAGGGCTGGATAACATCTTTAATATTTGATAACAAGGTTCTCCTGGTATTGCAAACACTTCTACCAATAAGAGGCAGAGAGAAATATGGCAATGTACACCAGACACACACGAGATCTTCAATCGAGACATCTCAAGGTGATCTTACACCCTTAGATTTCCACCCCAAAATCCATTGAAGTCCAAATCCCAATTTCACCACTGTGAGAAAGCGATGTTTGTGTAATGCTTGTCACCCCCTGATATTGATATAAAGGGCAACCTGATCGAAGAATATTTCTTGAAATCTGTATTTATAACAAAATAAACGGCAAAATAGACATGTTGAGAGAAAGACACAAAGTCCTGCATGAATGATAAAATCTTACTCAAGCTTTAAGTAATCAGGAAAATAATTTTTCAAATCATCAGACAAGCAACAAATAAGATTTTGTTTTTCAGCTTATTAATTCTCTTAGTTTTGGTGATTATGAGAGAACTTTGTTTGTGATTGTTTTTAATTACATTCCACAATGACATTTTCAGGACATAAACAGCGACTGTGTGTGCTGTAAACAAGGTATTTCATTGCACCCTAAATGGCAAAATGAGCCACCTTGAAAGGAATCTCGCATCTGTACCTGTGCAGTGCAAAAGGCTACACTGACATTTTGTATCCTCCTGCTGTAGGCGAGGAACTGGGAGCTCTAATATGACCTGAAATCTAATAAGGTGGAAAAACCTGCAGATTTGAAATACCGTCTCCAAAATAAAGTGTATTCTCCTGGGATTTATTTTACTCAGAGACAACGATAAGACGTGCCTATTCTCCACCAATGCTTCAAAAGAGTGCTTTGCTAGTTTAATGACAACCTGTCTGCCTATCACTTAAAATCCAACGTGATTGCATTAGACTTGCTATGGAGCTAATATAACCAAAACCCTAGTATTTAAAGGCACACAAGCTGCAGCTAAAGTGCTTTAAAGCTAAAAGTCTCAGGTGAATTTTAAAGAGAACTGTGTTAATGCAAACCAGGCTATAACAGACTCTAATTGCTCTCCTTTTTTATGTTTTTATATATATATATATATATATGTTTATATGTATATTGCACTGTTGCTGGTTAACAACAGAGCACAGCTAGAATTAAGATGCTATTAAAGAAAACATTTAGCCTTCCACCTCCCCATTTACCATTTCCTGTTTTGTCTGTGTTACAAAGAGCAGTGACGTGTTGCAAGGCAAGACCCTGTGTCATTCCACACTGATGAGGTTTTTGACTGCTGGGGGATTAGCAGTGTAAGCTGTGGTATATGTGACTTTAAGGGGGCTGTTTGTTTTGCTCTCTTTGCCATGACAAGCTGCACAAGTTCAGCTGAGTTAAAGTAAAATGTGAACTGAGAGAGGAGGAAAAAAGGAATAGCATCGCTTTAATTCTTTACATGCTAAAATTAGACACATTTTCCCTAATGGTGCCAATATCTGTTGACCAAATTTAATCCAATAAAATTTGAACACTGTGTTTTCACCCACATGAGATAAAAGCTAGGCCATTAGCAGTTTAAGCTGTTCTATTAAAAGGCTGTACTGTCAATACTAATTTCAGTGTTATGCCCTTCTCCTTCTCCTATACTGTTTGTCCTGTCGTCAGAGTCATCTACTCCTCCATATAAGCCCATTATAAACCTCCTTCTCCTGACGGGAGCCGCTCATTGGAAGCCACAGCACAATTCTGACTCACCTATGAGCCATCAATGTTTACTGGGATATTTACAGGGCTGTGAGACAAGAAAGTACACAGCTCCACTGGGGAAGAGGAAAGGAAGAATGAGGAGAGCAGAATCGCTAAGCGCACAGGGAAAAGCAGTACTTGACAGAGAAAGAGAAGGCTGTTATTATTGTATTCATGACTTATCTGTCCTGATGTGGTGATAGAGCAGAATAGTGGTTAGAGAGTCTGTTTTATAACAGAAAGATCACAGCTCAGCTCTCACTACATCCATCAGCAGTGAAGCGCTGCTTAGCAAGACACTCAACCACTTCCAGCTCGCTCATTGTTAAACATTCAGCATAAGAGCAACAGCTATTTAATACATTTAATAAGGGTATTGTAAAAGTAATGATTCACACTGAAAATTCCATGAATTATTTGTCTTAAAACTGAGCTGATGAACTGTTTTACTGGCAGGAGTCCTTGCTAGCCTTTTTCTGAGGGGCAGAAGAGTACCTTTTCATCTTAAAATAATATTTCTCTCTATTGAGAACAAAACTTGTAACACTTTGTATTTGTCCTTGTGCATGGACTACAGCCACGAAATGTTCTCTAAGATATTTGCGTGTAAGTGTTCCTGTGTGTATGCTGTATGTCTGTTTGTTGCTATTAAACACACAGTTTACCTTATTTTCAGATCATGTAATGTTGGTAAAACAGTGTCACCCAACACCTATCCCCCTGTTTGTACAAAGGACTATTATTTACATAGTGAAGGTCAGATCTTGCAGGGCCGAACAGAATTTAATTAAGTCGGGGGGATTGACAGTTCTTGATAAAATGCACACTACTCAACTTAATTGCTTTTTGACAGCTCCGCAGAGTTTGCAGAAAAAATAAATTGGATTAATAGATGGATATCCCTCATGCTCACCTGACTGTGCCATCTACAGGCCACAGCACATCAGGCACCCACAGTAGATGCCAGTCAGTGTCTGTCTCCTGTAAGTAGGCAATGACATGCCATGCAAATTGTTGGAATCGGCTGAATACACAGTACACAGGCCTCAGTGGGTGGAATCTCTACTAGGCATGCCCATATGAGACCTAGTTAGGGCCCTTGAGCACTTACATTAGCCACATTCACAAGGGAATCAATGCTAATTAAATTGCAAATGCAAGTAATTAACACCAGATTCACCTTGAGGCTAAAATGAGTGGTGATCACCAAAACCTGTGTAACATTTTTCAGCTGTAGAAGATGTCGGGCAATGGGTCTCTAGATCTTCATCATGAAAATAAAACCTCTCTTGACTGTACAACTGCTGTTAGAGGAGCATCTGGTTTCATTAACACATCATGAAATCAAAGTCAAAACACTACAAGACTGATGCAAGATAAGAAGATATCATCACTTTGACAAACTTTGTACCTGGTATTCATTAGGCCAGAAGGTGCTGACAGCCAGCTCAACCTGGTGCCACTGCTTGGCATGAGACCCCGACGTGTTCCACACTGGACTGCCGAGCGGACCGCCATTGACTCGCACATACGCCCGCAGGGCCCCTGGACTGTGACCATCACGGCTGTACAGGAAGTAGCTGAACTGGACGCAGTGCGTGTCATTTTCACTCAGCGTCTGCAGCAGCAGCTGAGCACGATGACCCACGGCATGCTGGGAAGAGTTCACCAGCATATAGGATCCTGGAAGGAATAGAAGAAATACATCAGATATTTATAGTATTCCAACTTTATGGGTCACCACAACAGTTTATCACTTCAGCCATCCTGTTACGTTTTCATACAATGTTCTGCTTCAGAAAACAATTCATGTTGTGAATGCCAAATATTAAAAGTTTTAAAAGTCAGGATGATTGGTTTTGAAGCCAATCTATTTCATCCTAACTTATGAATATCAGCTATTTTATTCCTAACAACATTGTTATCTTTGGTTTATTTTAAATCAATGTGTTCCCTCTACCCTAGCTGTCATATATGGTCAGAGACGCATCTCCAAGTTGTGGCAGTGAAGCATGCATTTTAAAAAGTTAACAAGCACCTAAAATGCCTGCGGTGTTAAATCATTTTAAATAATTGGAAATTGAAAACAGCCAGACACTGTCTGCAATGTTTGTCTTTCCAGAGGCAGTTATAACATGTAACCTTTTGGTTAGTGTTCTTTTATTCATTTATTTTATGTAAATAAAGATATTTATGGCATTTTACAATTTGTTTACAGTTATATTTCTCTAAAAATGAGAGCCATATAAGGAAAACAGTGATGTAATGTACTACAAGTGTGCACCGTGTATTCTGTATCAAGATTTACATATTGGAAACAGACACTATCAGAAGATACTATAAATTGATTGATATAAATAGAGATATCCCAAAATCTCTCCTCAAGTTAAACTTACTAATGTACCATGAGATAAAATGAACTACGATCAATGCTGTGAAAAAAGTACATAATGTAAAAATATGCACCTACAATTTTGTCACATTTTGAGCAGCCAGAATGACTAGAAATCTGAAAAAGAGTACAGATTACTTAAATCAGTCTTACAACTGTGAATATGTCTAGCACAGTATTAGCTGGTACTTGATTTATAGATAACTGGTGGAGGTTTGTATATGAGCCACTGAGAGATTTGTGTTTAGTAGACTCATATGAACCAAGGCAAACATATCACAAAGGAACAAATCCGCTTTTAACTACTTTTAGCAGGGTGAATCCGCAAGAAGAGAAATGAAAGTATTCTCCTGCTATTGGTATGTGTGTAGGCGGTTAATAACAGGAAAAGAAAGGTGCCCTGTTGCATAAAAAGACGCAATCGGTGCTGGCTAAGGCTCTAGTTCTTGTGAATAATGAAGAGAGTTACAGAGTAAGTAAAAGATGGAAGAAAAAGCCGACAGACTGAGAGAGACAAAGAACCAATGGCAGTTTTCCCTCTGCAAGGTGACGCCGAGGTAGGAAACGAGATTCACAAAACCCCCTAAAGCCTCCTCTAATCAGGATAACATAACCCCATTGCCCTTTGCCTAGCATCTGTCCTGCCTTGAGTCTGTGCCCGCTAACGTGATTAGCACAACAATGTTGGGAGACCTTCCTGTGTACTCACATAATCAAGCCTGTTGTCTTTGTACTCCAAGGTCTTTCTGTTCTCAGTCAGAAATGAGCCCGAGAGACCAGACAGTCACAGCCTTGGCGCCAGGTGTCCTGAAGACAGTTATTCTCCACTCAGATGTAATAGCATGTGAATGCTGAATTGCCAGACAGAGAGAGAATTCTTTACATCCTACACAGACTGTAACTCTAAATGTGGAAGCATCCCCGACAAAAGGGCACACTATACTCCTTAATGTTTTCACGCCTTCCAAACAACTCACCATTCAAACAAAAGTGCTATGAGTTATAAGTACAGAACTCTTATTTGTTCTTCAGGCTTGTCTTTCTCTCCATCATGCAAAACAAGACACCTGACGGAGTGATCTCTTTCTTCACCGGCACTACCCAGATACTGAGAAAACACTAATTAGCTCTTTAAGTGCAAATAAGGCAAAGCGCCTAAATTTGCAGGCGAATGTTTTACATAATGAGATTGAGATTCACAACCCTTAACCCCGAGCTATAAAGAAAGTCAAATTGTGGACCACATAGAAGTAAGGATGGTCATTATCTGGAGGCTAGAGTGCGGCCTTTACTACAAAGTCCCATTGCCCTGCAGCCCACTGTCAACAGCCCCTGATTTGTGTCTCGTCCTGGGCTGGGGATCTCGACACTCTCATTTCGCTTTGCTTAATTAGATCTTTCAGAATCCGTCTCCTCTCCAGCACCCTCCAGGCCCACAGGGGACTCATAAAATAATAGCAAAGGGCTGAAGTGCTGCAGCTGTACTGTCCTCACTGCTGGTTACATCCTGGATGTGTGCCCCTCGTTTTATATATAGACATTATTAACACCTTTCTGTTGACTTTGCAAGTAACTATAATGTCACGTGGGGACACATGAGCCAGTCGTTCTGCTGCCCTCTGACCCCTTTTGAGTACCGCATGTGAGTGCATATGATGTATGAAAATGAAAATGTCCATGAATTAAACATTGTGACAAATTAAATTAAGGTCTTGGACACATTCTGTCGAGTAATCCTGATATATGGTGAGATAATCAATGGCAGCCCATTCAATATGGACATTATGCATAACTTTAGTTGATGTAATTTGGCAGTGTCTTGCCTCTGGGGGAAACAACATGGTTCTTAAGAAAAAATTTGTATCTGAGGGGTGAAATGGGGTAATAAATACACAATAAACAAAAGAAAAAATAATCGGAAAACACTTAGAACACCAAATGTAATCCCGGAGTCCAAGGTTACATCTTCATATTGTTTATTTTGTCTGACCAACAGCCCAAAACCCACAGATTTCCAATGATATAAAACAGATAAAAACAGGAAATCTTAAAATTTGAGAGACTAGAAAAAACACGTCTTGCTTTTGACTGAATAAATGACAATGGTCAAAATTGTTGGCTGTTACTTTTCAAAACAGGGATAGTGTATTTCAGTGATGGAATAGTAAATATTAACCTTAAGGCAAGTCCTTTTACCTTTACCTTGAGATGGGTACACTGAACAACATATTCAGAAGAAGCTGGGGAGGTGAAGAGCATGTTACCTTTCACCAAGCCATTATTAGCAAGTAAAGGAGAGGTCAGAGTGATTAACGCTACCTTGCCCACACAAAGTAATGACAACCTTCTGCAACTCATAGAAATCCTTGGATTTATCTGAAGATTACTTCTCAACGGGAGGTTGTCAGCCTTTATCATCATCAACTCCATGATTGTACACTTTGACTGTAACCTTCAGTTTGTCATTAGCACTTAAGCGTTCGTTAGTTTGTCTGTAGGAGATTTCTGGTAGTCTCTTTTTTACCTGAAGTAATTTAAGCTGTCGGTTCAGTGGAACTTGAAGTCGCCATGTGTTAAATCACCCTTTTTTAAAGTTCACTGGGAAACTGTCAATGGACACTCTACTGTATAACTCCAATGACCTTTTGATGCATTGACATGATGGTCCTATGCAGATTGATGTAACTACTGTAACTATTGTGGCAACAGTGCTGAATATTCCCATTTCCCATATCAGTTTTGATATTAAGCTGCTTGCGATACATGATGATAAAGTGCTATTACAAAAATATGGATAATGCTTAGGTTTTGTACAATTGTTCAAATTTAACACAACTGTGTATTTGTTAAGCTTTCTTTTAAATCTTAACCACATAAAGTGTAAAATAAAGGATGCTTTGCTGTTACTTAGGGCCATAGACATTTAACTAAACTAAAATTCTATTTTCTTAATATTACCTTGCTTCCGAGACATATTTAGACAGCATTGTGTTTTAATATACCTGTTAACCTTGTTCTTCCGTGAAACGTGATACTATATTTGCCATGGCATAAAGGCACTGTTAGTGTTCAGTTTAAATTCTGCTTGATTTAATCTCCCCCTTTGATGTGGGTGACTACTGTCTTTTAGTTGCCAGTCAGGGCTTACTTATGGCTTGCTACAATGCTAGCAGTAGCATTTCAGTTGTTCTTTGAGAGGTTTTTCCATGTCTGCCTCCCACACCTGTGGTGTCCCCCCAGGCTCATTATTAGGGCTGCTGTTAGTTTTGTGTTTATACACTGTCATGGAACACATACAGAATTTCCGAGACTAGTCTTTTTTCTTGGCCATTTATCAACCAATACCAAATAATCTTCAGCTGAGGACCCAAACCTAAATTAAATAGCTTTTAACGCTGACTGATTTACATAATTAAAGTACATTTTCATGTCCTCTTGATTGGGAAACAGTAAAACATATTTATACTAAAGTAAATTGCCCACCTCTAGATCAAATTGTGGAGAAGAACACATAACCTCATTCTTGCCTCTATAACAAAACAGTGACAGTTTTTAAATCACCTCTTCTCCTGGGTTTATCAGGTCACCTCTTACATTTTTAAAGCTTTTTTCTGTTTAATTATCTTCCTTTGTTGTCTTATAACATTGTTTTACTCTGCTTACTCTTCTGTTTTTCATGCAAATAACTTTTCATGTTTACATTTTTCAAGGTAAATGCTTGAAAATAAATGAAAACTAATCAGATCAAACTGTAGTGTTTAACGCTACCATACATGCCCCCCACACACACACCTTTCATGAATTATACGCCAACGCACTGTGAAATCTGATAAAAGTTCCATCCATCCACTGATGCCCCTCCCAAGGGCAAAAGAACATCCATAACAAGATTAGGACTGATCCAGCACATCATAATTCATACGGAGCACTGCTGGACTACAACCTGGTCACGGGCTCTAGGTGACACTATCTGTGGCAAGCCACAACAGACGAAGAAGGGAAAGGAGGACGATAAACAGAAGCTGAGGTTTGGGTTGTGCAGTGTTGATACATTAGGTAAGGTCATAAACAGGGAAAAAACAAACATGCAAAGAGCAAATAAGACAGAGTTATTGACATGGGAGATGGTAAATATATAAAGGGTACCAACGTGCAAGCAGAAGGTTAAAGCATAATTATGTTCCTCCTGTGTCAAATGTACTGAGTCTTCCTCTGAATGACTCATTCAGCAAAACTCTGTTCCTCTGACATCCAAGGCCAGAGTCCAACTAATCTCAAATACACAAGAAACTTGAGGGACCAGAGGTCTGAATATAATGGGATCAATGGCTGTGTTAGGGTTTAAGAAGCGTCCTTGATGCTGCTTGCTATATCACTGCTGTTAGTCTAAACCCCGGCCAGCTCTCAGCACATCAGCTTCAATGCTCCTCTTTTCACCAAGTGCCTCCTTTCGGCCCTGTACTCTGTTCCGAGAAGGTCATGTGGGATTTCAGACTCAATCTCCTAGGCTCCAATGTCCCCCAACTGTCTGTTTATTTGCTGCTGTCCGCAATAACCTTCAGCACAAATAAATAGGTAAATAAATAAATAAATAAAGCGCTAAGCTGGGGAAAGAGTGGAGCTCTGGCCATTGGCCTGCAAGGCACATTAGAGTTGTCATTTCTCAGATGTTTGTCTCATTCTGAGAAAACCTGCTTATAAATCTAAAATTGCCTCATCATGTATTGAAACTGTTCACAGAGCAATAAGAGCTTTCAGTAGAAAACACTGCAATCATACACATAAATGCTTTGCGGCTAACACCAGGAAGTTAATGTGTTTTATTTCCCATTATTGTACAAAGTAAATGACAAAGTTATTTTTTGATTCTGGTGGGTTTTTTTCCCTCTCGTCTGACCTTTTGATAATTTGAGGCAAGCTCGGAGATATGTAAAAAACATAGATGGAAGCTTTGCTAAAAGGAAACCTGTTGAGTGAATGAACAAGTTCCCTTCCTAATGGAAGATCTCATACAGGGACAGGCCAATAATAAGACATCACACAGACTTAATCGACTTATCACAATGACAAGCAATGACAGTGCTCCTACCAGGAGGCTGAGGCTGACCTTACACTCAAAAAGAATACAACAGTTTCCTCTAGACATACAGCAGCGATTTTGCCAATTTTCCCCTTTAACTACTCATGTCAGCACCACTGTTCATATGTTGGAGATATGAAAAACCATCTTCAATTTGAATATTCATATTCATTTTCTTCTTTTACATTGTTAACCACTGCAGTGCCAAAGTGCCTGAATCTAATTTATAATTTCCTCATTTGTTTTAAAAGTAATTCTTACTCTTGCGTTTTAACTTTTTTATTGTGCTGGCGCCTTTATAGTTACTGTACTGCACATACACAGTTTACAATGATAACAGTGGCAGATTTACCATTCAAAATGCTTAATTTATGAAACAATAGGACCTGGATTTTACACAGAAGTACCTGCAGACAAAAGCAGCTTCACACTTCTAGACAGTGAATGTCAATTTTGCCAGCGGACATGACAACTGTCATTAGCTTGTTAATGTTAGCTCCATGAGACCATTTGGCTGATATAATTATGTATATATTTTTTTATGTTTCTTTAATTACTTTGCTTTCAAGACATATTTAGACAACATTTTGTTTTAATAAACCTGTAATAATCTAATATTTACTCTATATTTTAAAGGCAAGGTTGTTTTTTTTATCAGAAAATTATGTCTGTAAAAATGACATAGCACCTAAACTGTGCTCCTACCAGGAGGCTGAGGCTGACCTTACACTCTAGACATACAGCTGTGATTTTGCCAATTTTCACCTTTAACTACTACAAAGCTTAAAAAGACACCTACAAACTCTGTAAGTCATGATTGGAAAGTCATTAGGCTATTTGGGGGAGGGGTTTAGCTAAGGGTTAATTCTATGAAGTTACAAAAAAAGCAAAAGTTCCCTGAATTCAAACTTTGGATGTCATGCAACCAAATATATATATATATATATATATATATATGTGTGTGTGTGTGTATCAAATGTAAATTATATTTTAAAATTTTTAGACTTAAAATTTGACATTTCCTGTAAGAGATCACATGTCAGCTCACACACAGACTATAATGTTAGACAAGTGAAAGCTTCAGTGTCGGCTGCATATAGGAGCCTTCTCCATTGCAGCCGGATCAATAGAGCAGCCAACCAGCTTTGCATCAGGGCATGATGGACTGACAGGTTTTCCATTTCCAAGGCTGACACACCACCTAATGTTTGGAACTTAATCTCATTTTCACCCCCCACTCATTCTATCATTCAGAGCTCCACTTCTGTCAAACTCATTCTCAGCAATTCATATCATTTTTCATTATCACCCCCGTCATCCATCAAGCAGCTTCACTCTCTCCCACCATTTTTAAATATTCAAAGCAGTGTACAGTAGGTATTGACATTTCATGTTCTTTGAAACTATCCGCCTCTCCGGCTGTGGTATTTCTCATTGACCAAAGATCAATTTGAAATGACATCTCCTCTGTCATTTATTTCTAAATGTTAATAATGGAACAGTATTCACTTCATCAACTCATCCTTTGCACCATCTATTCTATGTGGACTTTAAAGCATTTTGAATCATCTGTACCCACGTCCTCATTTTTTGACTTCCAAAGCCCTAATTTAAAATGCAAAAACAGACCAAAAGGTGACAGAAAGGAAAGTATTGAATTAGGTTGTATGGCGCCACGGGGCACTCTTAACCTTTTATCCAGTGCTTTTTCTTTGTCTACACTCTTAACAACTCATCCTCAATTTTTGCTCTTAACTTTATCTTATCCTCTCATTCTAAGCAGGAGCTGTGACAGGTTTCTCTGCAGGTCTTTATCGCCTTAAGTAGAGGGCCAGTAGACCATTACCCACGCCTCTGGGGACCGCCTGGTGCACACGGGGTAGAAATGGAGAGTGAGAGAGTAGGGGGGCCAGCTGAGGACTGATGTTCGAGCAGAAAATAAATGAAATACAAGTGGTGCTATTGTCAAAGCAGCCTGTGCCTTCCAGCATTTGAGAAAGATAAGGCCACGTCAGCAAGTGTTGTTGTCTTCTTTCCAAGGAGAGAGGGGGAGAGGGGAAAGGTGCTTTTTCTCAACAGTCTGCTCACACTGACCTTTTGAATTGTCCTCAAGGCAGTTCAGGATCAACTGCCAGATTTGCCCAGGAGAGCAGCGGACGTGTGGACACATATGAAAAGAGACGAAGGAAGGGAGACGTACACTTTTTGCATACCTCAGTCTGCTTGTCTTAATGCATTAAAACTCTCTAGTGTCTAAAGTTCTCGCTGGTCGTTCAGTGCTTCAACTGAGGAAGAAGAAACAACAAGTGTACACAGAGGTGTAAATGATAGTTGTCAATAACCATCTAATACAACTTCTGTAAAACGCGCACATTATTTTGGGGTGTGTCTAAAATAACTCTCTTCACTCATTCAACACGCCCTGTATAAAGTAAGAGCCACTCTGTAGCTTCCTCTGAGCAGTAAATTAAGATTCTAGACTTTTGAAAAACTGAACTTCACAACAAGTGTGCATTCTTTCTACATTATTATATTGCCAGAGCATGAAGTATTTCTGATATTTTAAGTGTATAATTTTGACTTCCTAACTCCCAAACAGCACTTGAAGGCAACGGACGTTCACAAATAACGCAGCAACTGAGTTCACTGATTACCTCCTCCTCAATGCTTGAAAGTGTGCTAATCAGTCAAAATCACCCACTGTAGCACTGCATGGCGCATGGTTGCCCATCCGTGCTGCAGACTAAACAATATGCAAGTCCCAATAAGAACAAAGCATTTTGGAAATTATAGTAATTATAATAATAACTACTCATTTCTATGTCCAAGCCAAATCAATCAGACAGAGGTGGTATTTCTTGCAGTCCAGAAAACAAAAAGAAAATCCTTCACATACTATCCCAGATCTTGACTATATAACTAAAATTAGTAACTCATTAAAAGAGATTAGTTCAGCTTTAACTGCCAGAAATGCAAATTAACAGAATAATTGAAAATTTGTCTTTTAATGCATTCTGGACTGTTAAAATTCTGAAGTTTCCTTCAAAACGGAGCACTTAGACACTCTGAGATGTGGTTCAGTGATGGGGCAGGTTCTGCAGCAAACAATGGGCCATATATACTTTTGACTGTGTGTAATGCAAAAGCTCCTATTTGATTTCTATTTCTTTGCTGGGTTTACAGGAGCTTGCTACCCGCAGTGTCCACTTACACGCAGCAGCCTTTTGTTGCACAGTGTGTTCTACGACAGTGTGTGCACACATGACAACGAGGATAAGATCACCCCTGGGGCATTAAAGGTTGGTCACGAATGTAATCAACCATGTGGTCAGGCTATAACCTCTATTGCAGACAGACAAACTAGACGACCACAAGGTACTGATTAATTTTATCTCTATTTGGTCTGTAAAAAAAAAGTTGTTCACCAATGAGCCATGCATCACTATTAGCAGGCTGGTCAGAGTGCAAGCCCACACTGCTGTTCTGCAGAATGAATATGTCATAGGGCCTTCCAGGCCAGCAAGAAACTGCATTTAGCTGGATGAGACAGGCTTCATAAATTAACTGCATGATAATCAAATGGGAAGTGTTACTAATTGAGATATGGACTTTAAAGATAGCATTCTGATGTTCATGTATATTGCTCCAGTGGTGTTTTGCAGGACAGCAGATACTTTTGTATCTGTGCTATGTTTCTATAAGGGATGTATCGAGGTTCACATTTGGGGGTGCAGCTGATAGACAGCTGAGATATGCCAGACTGGGTTGTTGCAGTCTAGGAAAGCTGAGAAAATACACAGTTTGAACTTGTGGAGAAAGAGGCTGGGACCTTGTTGTTGTCCTGCTCAGCTGTGGCTCCAGGGTGTTGCAGAAATCCATAAACCTTGCCCTTTAGCACTCAGCAGCACTTTATCAGCCAGTCATCACCCTCCCAGAACACATCACACAGCCCTGAAAGACAGGCTTTCTCCCTATAGCACAATTAGCCAAGAGCTTCCATAACAGCAAATACAATATTGATAAGTGCTGCGCTTCACTATGGGTTCATAGGTCTTTTTATATCACCATCCATCATGATCAATAGATTGTATTCTCTACATTAGGTTGGTGAAATATTATACTGTATGTATCAGTAAGGCTATTCAGACATAAAATATACTGATTTACTGATACTTAGACTTTTTAAGCTCAAAATTGTATTCATGCGCAGTTTGCTCTTAATGAGTTCTGTAACTACTTGATTTGCATAAAAATCTAATTTTCTTAAAGGCTATGTGCCTTCACAGATTCACAGAATTAAACTTGTAAAGTCTTTACCTCATCTCTACTCATCTCTCTCTGGACACAAATGCATGTTAAAAAAGGCTATGAATGCTGAAATGTTTGTGGAGACATTCACAAATTAATATTTACGTGATATCTAATTACATGCATATTATATCAACTGCTAAGCACACGTTCAAATGTAACTCAGTTGCACGTTGTTGTTTTCCAACATTACAGCACCAGACAATACACATATGGCTCTCCATCGCTGTCCTACATTTAACGCCTACAGGGCATTCACACATTCCTACTGTAAAGCCTGCCCATTTATTTCACTGCAGTATCCAGACCTTGAGGGCTTCATTCCTCTTAGCTGTTCCCTTGAGCAACAGTGCCATGGACACAGAAGAGGAAACACATTGTCCTCCATCATGACAGTGCAACTGTATGCAAAATATGCAATAAATATATGTAAATGAGTATAGGTTTAACAGTACGTGTACAGATCCACCTGACCTTCTCTGCTGGGACATTATCTTGGCCTTCGCCTTGACCTACTCTTTGTCCTGCCTCTCAACACCCCAGGAGAAAGAAGATAAAATAGAATGAATTAATGGGGCTCCATTAATTCATTTTCTGTGTGCCGCTTTTAACTGAAAAGCTAAATTTAACATTGCTGCAACAGAAAGACAACCTGTTCAAAGTGATTTCCCATCTTTTTCTGATATAGTCTGGGGTAATTTGTAGCCCCTGGGGTATTGAAAATGATTAAATAGGCAGAGAAAATGAATGAGTGAATAAATAAATAAATGAATGAATGAATGAATATTACATTTTTCCAGGATGACACTGCAAATCATTCCAGCTAATGAGACCTGAGATAGAAGTTTTTCACAGAGGCAGAGCAGCTTTGTGTCTATGACATTCAGAGAAGGAGAAAACAATCCAGTGACAGGCTAGTTTTCTGATTAGATTTTCATTAGCTCCTTGTTATCAATGACTGATCCCATTAACATGTCAGCATGGCAACATACCCCTGTGGTAAACTGAGAGGCTTCCAGGGATGGAGGGCACAGCCACATAATGACGCACGCCATGTTTTGGTCATCTGTCTTGACACGAAGCTAATGAGCTAGTCACGAGAGGAAATGAATGGCAGTTGGCAAATGTTGACATGCTTGAAAGTCCAAAGCACTTCCTAAGAATTATTTATTCAAAAAGAAAACACAATTGTCACACTACATGTACTTGAAAGATATTTGTAGTTTCTAAAGCTCCACTCAAAGTCAACATTGTAGTGATTTAATTGTATGGCTCTAGGCACACTGTATCCCAGGATATTAGAGTCAACTGTGATAAATCAGCATAATAAGCCATTCAAGCAAAACAACCCTATATACAATCTGCTCATTTTCTCTCTACAAGAACATGCAAACACAGTTTGCTCACACACATATACACCTAATCTTGAAATTTGTGTCACAGCGGTGTCAACAAATGCAGCTTAAATGGCCTTCAGCATGCTTTTTAGTAATTACTCAGCTTGTTTAAAAGAGCCTTCACCAGTGCCATCAGCAAAGTTGTCCACCCACACTATCCCTCCCAAAACACTTAAGTCCCAATAAACTCTGCCAGCTTCCTCCCTGGTGGCTGTAAACACAGTTACAGCTCTCCAGCATTGACAAAGCATCTCTCTGCCCCTGCAGATTTGTATTATAGACGCACACTGCCACGTCCGCAAACGTTGTGTAGCATTTATTTAGCTGTACCCACCGAATGAGCAGTGTGAACAATAGCATTGCCATGTGGTGGCATGGTGCTGTATAGAGGTAGAGATTGTGTCCACTGTGTCACAGGAGGACTTTAGAGGCTGATGGATGGACAGGTGCCAAGCTCAACCCAAGACGAGGCCACAGTCTAGTGCCAGATAGATAAATCTGAGGCCGACACTGATAGGCCGCAGAGTCATCATAATGACAGGCAGGCTGGAGCCAAAGGCAGGAGGGTGCAGTTCCGCCCATCCCAGAGGTGTAATGTGCTTGTGATTAACTGTCAATCCCCCCCTGTTTGGTGGGCAGACGTTCTATCTCAGTAAGAACCACTCATCACTGTGACAGCTACTGTAGCCCTGACCTTGGCCTCTACCAAGAGTGCTGCGTTTTCTTAGGAATTCCCAAAGATGTATACAGTTAATACAGAATGATTTAAAAAATGTGATTCTTTGTTTTTAATCTGAGACACATATGCCTGCATTTCAAGCAGTGTGATATAAGTGAAAGTAAGGTTGCAGGCAGGTGCAGCAGGACCCTGGATGAGGTAAGACTGTGCAGTCCATAGAGCCTTTATTTATTGAAGACATTTTGACATGTCACAGTAGGAAAAGCACAGGTGTGAATAATAAAACGAATGAGGAATTACAATTAGTTGCTTCGGTTTAAGAGTCCTGGGACCAGTTTCGCAAAGACTGACATGGCTTAGATCTGAAATAGACTTCTGATAGGGGACAACATTAATCTGTGGCACAAAACTGTCTTGCTCTTAACCATCTTAAGTAGGAATATTTTGCTATGAATTCTGGATACATTAAACATCAAACATCTTAGTTCATTTCCCTCCACATTTTACTGGAACCAAAAAAAAAAAACATCCAGCAGCACAAAATCTGAAAAGTTGTTGCTTTTTGATCATTTTTAATGTTATCAGACACCTGTGCTTTTCTTACTGAACTCAAGATGTCTGCAGTATTAAAAGGTCTACAGCTCGAGGTTTCTTTCTCAAGCATCAATCAGATACAATCCCTCCAATCAACATATCACCTAGCTGCTTTTGGCTGACATCTCTTTCCAAAAACAATCTCAAAGGTTACTCTTGATGATCCACAGACCTCATCATCAACCATTTTCATTAGAAAAACTTTCTCCTAAAAGTAGTCCCTATAAACATTCGAATGTTAAACTTTTTTTTCAGTCTATTTTTCATTGCTGTGAACTCCACAATCAGAATTCTATTCAACTGTATTATAGGAGAAGGCAATTACAGTACAAAAACACATCTTGCCAGAGTCCAAAGCTGTAACTGATTTTTTTCACTGGAGGCCATGATAATGAATTGGCAACTGTGAGATTAGTTATGGTTGCACTCAAGAACACATATCGGTCTTTATTTTAAAATATATTTTAAAATTGTAATCCGGCTGATAATACCCATTTTCACAAAATATAAACTGACTACATCTCTTTCTTGCCTGCTGAAATGTCTTTTGTTGTGGGATATAACAGTGATAGAAAATGAAAACGCACAGGTTTGAACTCTTACTGTGAAATGACAGCATTAACCAGTAAAGTCACAGAGCTGCCAGTTAACAGCAGCCATTGATAGCCAGCTGGAATATTTGTCCCTGCATATGCAGATAGTGAGGAATTCAATTCTCAAGATATTTTATGCAAATGAATGAATGCAGCAAAGTGCCATAAGCACTGCTCAGTGACTGTGGTTGTCACTTGATGAGAAATGCCTGTTGTTTGAAAACAAACACCTGCTGTGTGTCTCGATGGTTCTGCAGCAACATAATGGAATACTATGGAAACTGTAACAACTAATTACACCACCATGTTTAAGACAATAGATTCTACATTTGCTCCCATATCACATATCACTATCCTCCACTGCTGAAAAATCTCATCTGTATACAACAGAAAGGCAGAGCCAGTCGAGACACTTTTTTCCACCATGAAAGTGGTTTCTCCCTCCCAAAGCTTGGCAGAAAGTGTGCTTTCCTTCTTCTGTTTTTCTTTAACGTCCCATCGATTACTACCTCTGCTGGCTAAGAGCAGAGTGGATTTTTTCTTTTCTGGCCTTCTTTGTGGTGCCTGTCTGTGGTGTGACATCCTCGTCCTGACAACAAGACTGTGAGAGAGGAAGAAAAAACCTTCAGAAAAAAACCCAGAAAAAGACAGAAATGCAGTAAGGCAGCAAAGCAGCACAGTCAAGTACTCACTGAGCCTTTGTTTTCAACACACTGCCTTAGGTACGCAACTATGCACACTAAATACAACAAAGAGCGATTAAAACAGACACAAGGAAAACAAATTTGAGCTCGATATTCCTCGTTACTCTCTTGCTTTCTCCTCCCTTCACTGTTTGTAATCTGTTGCCCTCTTGCTTTCCTTCCAGTTTTTGTTTTTTTCATATTCCTCGCCCAAGATTAAATTCTGTTTTCCAGTTGTATTCTCTATTTCTTTCTCTTGTATCTATGTACCTTGAGGGAATTAATTAAATCTGGTCACAGATGATGGGCTAGGCAGGGTCCAGTATTGGGATGCCTGTCCTCCAGCGCGGCACTAGCCTCTCGGACTGGATGCAATGCATGACGGAACAAAGTGCTATTTACTTAACCTGCATTTTGATGATACAGTGTGTCCTTATAAATGGTCTGTAGAGGAATAAGAACTTCTCAATACGAGTATATTACATTTCCTCTTCCTCTTAGTATTCTGTGGATTTGTTTCCTGTTGTAGGCATGCCATGTGGGAATTTCCTGCAAGCCAACTTCGCAAAGTGATAAATTTACAGAATGTCGGTATAGCCATCTCCAGCATTTCTGGAAAAACACTGTTTTCACAAAGCTAACTTCAGAATAATCAATAAATCACAGCACACAAAACCTTTTTTTTTTTTTTAAACTCTCCTAGTTTTTAAATCTCTACGGACAACTCAGACTCTAGCTCTCGTTGTCTGCCAGGGCTTTATCTCTTGCTTAAAAAGGATCAGAAACTGTCAACTGCCAAACTCTGAAGAGCAGCAGCATGGCCATTAGGCAACTGTGGAGACCGCTGTGCTCGCTTTCAGTGAGTTTGCAAGAGAGCAGCTCTGAAAAGCCCTGCCAAGACCCAGCCTAAGGGAGCTCCTGCGAGCTCAGGGCCCTATTTCTGCCTCTACATCCAGGCTGCACTCATCAGCCAGTCCGTCTGCAATCAACAATAGAACCAGATGGACAGAGACCGAAGGATCCACCGGCTGACTCTACAGTGTATGCAGCCAAGATAGTGCTTAGAAATAACTTTGTTATGCCATGAATACCTTAGTTTCACAGGTTTGAACCGGTGAACAGGCTGAGATATACCTGGTGCTCAAAGAGTTTGTTTTTAACCCCTATTTATCTAGAGGAGGTTTGCTGAGCATGCATGTGCTACTTTAAGTACATGCTCACACATGTGTGCTTATTCACTGCCCCTTATGCAAACCTGCAAACTACAACCACAGTCCACTGTGGACTTTCAATTCAATTCAATTCAACTACATTTTATTTGTATAGCACCAATTTACAACAGAAGTTATCTCAGGACACTTTTCAAATAGAGCAGGTCTAGATCGAACTCTTCATAACATTATTTTCCTCACCACAAGGACATTTCCGGGACTTCTCCGGGACATTGATCAACCTATCTACTACTACACTATTTCAAGCAGTGCATTCATTCCGAGTGAATGAGAGAAACGTTATAATAGTCTCTAGATGCAATATTTCACCATCGCATCACCTGGACATATCTGTATGATTTTGTAAATGTCATAGAGACATTTATTGTTTTAACATATTTTCATGAATATAAATCTAATCTTCAGACGTTCTACTTGCAAGACAAAATTAAAATATAAAATGTCATGTGAGAGCTGGGGAGTCGAACTGTTTCTTCTAAATGTATAATTAATTCACTCCAGTCTCTCAGTGAGTGAGAGTCTAACACTAACCAAAGGATTATTTATATTTAGAGAGACGTTGGAGGGAGAATGATTCTGTGTGGTCCAATCTGGTGCAACACAGGCCTATTTTGCAATTAATGTACCTGACAGAGACAGACCTGGGGATGTTCCCACTTATGTCATGTAGACATAAGTATTCTAAAAGCTTTATGTGCCTATTTTCAGTGAGTGGAGTGAGGCAGATATTTGGCACACATGCCTGTGATTTGCCCATCAACCTTTGTGGGTCACAATGACAGACAGCAGAATCATATTTCCTCAAGGGTTTTGCACCATATGCTCAGGTATCACTTTACTTCCACTCAGTGCATAATAAGCTATGACTATACAATAACACAGCCTTGACAAATATCCCTCAGTTAAATTGCTCTTAGTCGTGATCCGACCACAGATTCTGTGCAATTTTCTGCCCAAGCTTTCAGTGATCCTTCAGCTTAATTCTGTCACAGCTTTTGCTTGACTTTTTAATAATAAAAAAAAAAGCACCAGTCCCAAAGTAGATGGCTTACTAATGACCAAAACAAAGCTTCTGAACCATCTGCTTGCTGGTGTGTGTAAGAGCCTGAGGTCTTACGAGACCAAGTGCCAAGTGTGCCCAGAACAAAGAGAGCAGACTGTACATTCCTGTGTGGCACTTCGACCTGCCAAGCTTCCCAGGGCGTGAGGTCTCCATGAGATGAAGACGAGCAGAGCCGTAGGGGTAAGAAGAAAAAAAAAAGAAAGAAAAAGGGACGATCCCAAAAGCCAGGCGCATTAGAGACGAGCCTTTGAACTGGGGAGTGGGCTAAACCTTCACGCTTAAGACGTCAGAGGGGGGATTTACAACTGTACCCTGCCACTGTAAGCAACCAGGCATGTGTCCATCAATACACACAAATATACATTAATAAATCTCCTGCAGGGTATTATTCTAACACCCACTGTATATACACACACACTCGTGCACATGCACTCGCAAACACAAGCACCAGATACAGTAATTATACTGTACCAACACACACACTTATATGTGGGAGCTGATTTAAGCCTTTCCTCATTCGCCTTTGAAGTGTTGCTCTGCTCCTCTTGGTAGCGTAAGAAGGTTCGACCCGCTAAAGCCCGTGGAAACAGGATTAGTCTAGCCCCGCTTCCTAATTAATTGTCGGGATGTTTGGCTAATAAATCTTGGTTATCTGGTCCTCTAATCGTGGCAGGAAATAGCACGACTCTGACCCAGCCGCTGGAATTTTGAACAGTCTGTGCTTTCTGTAATCAAGCTCCGAGAAATGTGGAGGGAATATCTGCTTTATTTTGCTCCTCTCCTAATTCAATTAAAAAAGACGGGCCAGTGCATTGTGGAAATTGTTGTGCATCGTTAGATTACTCTCTAATTGGCTGTTTTCTGTAGCAAGTTTGGCTTTGTGTGTGCTTTTTAAAAACATTTTTTTGACACAGGCTAAGAGAGGACAGGATTATGAGGAGAGACAGTAACTAGAGTAAAGTGAGGGATCGTCTGACTGCAGAGCACCAGAAGTTCAACTGAGTAGGTACACATTGCAGCGTACTGTAGTCAGGAATGACGTACTAGCAGACATTTAAGTAAATACAAAATGACACCCTTCCACCAAGAGGCATGCAAGCCTACAGCATTGATGAGCATTAGGTTGGAATAACAGTAGCTGGTGTTCGGCTACTCCTGCCCTGCCACACACAGCTTACCTCTCTGGAGAATTGCAGCCGAGATCTTAGTCTAGCACTCGCAGGTCTGTGCGAGTAGGCATTTATAATGCACCAAGCAGAGCTCAAGAACAGACCTGCTATGTCATCTCCTTCTCAATATCATGCTACAGCTGGGTGTGAAATAAAACTCAAAGAGTTTGGGGATGGAATATATATATATATATAAAAAAAAGGAGCAGAGAGTGAGAGATAAGCTGTGGAAGAGCAGAGATACAGGTGCAAATGTGCAGTTTGAGGACAGCCTGAGACTTGATGTAATGAAAAGTGTGTGTGTGTGTGTGATATGTGGGTGGGGGGGGGGGGGGGGGGGGGGGGGGGTGTGTTTGCGTGCGCGCACACGGCGTGTGTGTAAAAATAGGTGCATGTGACCCTGGGCTGGGACGACTCCTCTGCTCCCAAAGAGGCCTCAAATAAATTAGGTTAAGCGATGTGCAAATCCTGCAGCTGTTTGTGGGAGCTTTGCAGCCGTGTAAGGGACATCCAGCTGAGTATCACAGACTGTCCCTGCCACCTCAAAGAGAACACATCAGAAGATGAGAAGAGCGGCTTTGCCTCCCTGCAGGCGTCATGAGAAAGACTTTGAAACGTTATGTTTCCCACAAGTTGGATTCTGAAATTCCCTGTTTTCTCGGCAATGAAAAACATTACAAGCAAAGCGTATAAAAGAATATGAGTTTCCACTGAAGTTATGATTATGGCTTTTTCTATTGCTCCCTTTAGAGAGCGTGGCCCTTAGCAAGGTGACAAGGAAGAAGCCCACATAGCAGTGGGAGCTGGAACTTCATAATTGTACTGTCACAATAAAACTGATGCAGAGCTTTCAGATTTCACTTTATGACATTGCCGCAAAACTCACATAAACTGACATGGAGGCAAAACAGCTGACTCTCCGAGAATGTTTCCTTACATAAATCAATTACTGTATATGCAAAACATAAGTCACCATACTCTATGATGGTGTGCATCCCAGCGCCCGTGCCAAGTTTATTCACGCATGTGTTGCGTTTGTGTGGCACCAATTTACAACACGTGCCATTGTCCTTGTTCCCGTTGTCTGATATTAATATCTGAGCAAATGCTGTCAGACAGCTCCTAGTGGAGAACCCCCAGCAGTCATTAGCTGTAACAACCTGGGAGTGTTCCTTAGAGGGACAGGCTCTTCACTGCGATTACAAACAACACAGAGAAAGCGGGGAGACCACGATGCCACGATCGAGCTACCTCGCCTGCGTCTCTGATGTTTTTTGTTATGCTACAATTATTCTCACTATTTTTTTTTCCAGAGCAATTGTGAAGCTTCAAGCTGTGGCTATCCACATTTTGAACATGATCGCAAAAGACAGTCGCTGTTTTGCACCATTCACACTTTGTAATTGCAGTCAATATTACTGAAGGTAGGAGGTACTGAAAAGATTTGATGGAGGCAGTAAAACTTTAACGACTGGGACTGTGAAAGAGGAATCAAATGTAGAAATCCTACAGATGCAAAAACAGCACACAAGGTACTCCTCAAAACGAACTTATCTCATTTCAGAAGCTGCTGAATCAAACCTTGGAATACTTATCATGATTCTGTGGTGTCCCTTCTTCATCCAAGCCCTTCATAAAGTAATAACTCATTTGAATGGCAATATACGCCTTTCATATGTGTTAATGGAGAATAATAAAGTTTGGTGAAGCTTGAGAAGCTAATTGTCGGCACTCTGGTAAAAAGCAGAGAGATGGACAGAATACTAAACAGATTGGCACATAGACCTAACAGACACTTATTCACTTAACAGATACCTCTGTTATAATAATGCTGAAAATATCACCCTCCTAACACATCCCAGAGTATGTTTTATTCAGTTTCACTTCTACCATCTATTTCCACATATTTCTAGCACTCTCTCCATCACATATTAAGAACAGTAAGGAGAATGAGGATGGTAGGAAGATAAAGAAGGAGATGCCAGATGTGATATAGACTATTTATATCCAGGCAGCCGGGCCAATCCCAGTAAAAGACAGGCAACAAATGCAGACAGAGCCGTGGACCCCTGAGACCTGATATAATATATTACTTATTGTGTATAATTCAAATAGCCATCCATCTCCAGTTAGTCATTCTGCTTGCATCAGGCCTTTCACATTCATTATCATATCAGTTAACACGATTTAATGCAAATGGCTCCACCCAGAAGCAGCGCCTACATATCAATTACTGACAGAGTGTTGTGCACGACAAGAGTTATTATGGTAACACTGCTGAATTAAATTGCACCTGAGAGGAAGTGTGTGAATGAGAATGGCCGGACTGGATGAGAGATTAAGAGGGAACATGAGGAAGAAGAATAAAATGTTTTGTCCCCACTCTTTATTCCCTGAAGGACACTCTTGGTGCTTCATGAGTCTCAAACCAGATGCCAACTCAAGAGGATCCTACGTCTGAAATCAATGTTATTCCAACAAATGGAGATGAAATAACCTACACTCAGAACCCCTCCTGGCAACTGGATTGCCACCCACTACGTCTGTAGAGAAAATGCACTGAAATCATTAAGTCTCACAGCAGAGGATCAATGACTGCATACAAATTCTGCTCATGCCATTTGCAGGGATGTTTATCTTTGCCATTATCTAGCTCTTCTCACCCCCGATTATGGTAAAGATACTAGCACTACTAGCACATACTGCAGTTTCACTCCTAAACGATACATCTATTATCTACTCAGCCACAGTGACAGCTGATATAAATATGGAGCAGATAGTTACTTTTTAGATGATTTAATGATATATGTTTTTAAAACACAGCCTTATAAATACTTTTATATGTCAGACAGAATTGTTATCAGATGCTTTATGGTTATGAAATTTCAAGTGTGAGGGTGCATGGTTATATAGATGCTTTGGAAGAGCTGTTGCACAGCTGAAGCCATTTTGTGAATCCTTCAAGGCATAACCTGTTTTCCCAGCGGGACCTCTGAAGTATGAATTAGGGTCCCAGAGGGACACAGGGCACTGCATTTATAAGCAGATGTTTGTTACTTCACACTCCCACAGGAGAACACTCCAACATTTTATTTCCCCTTAGAAAAGCAGTCAGCCTAACAATGAAAATACAGCATATGCTGAAGAATAATGCCATTCAGACAGCAAGTCAGCAAGTTGGCAATAATAAGTGCAACGTTCAGATGCCATAGCGAAATGAGTTTTGTGTTATAAGGGCCTGTTTCTGTCTAGAATTTTAATAAACTGGGTTGACTCAAGTTTTGAACTTTTTCATTAAAAAACTACAGCACTTCGACATAGGTGACGTTAACATTAGCATTGTTCTAAGTAATATTTTCTGTGTGTCTGTTAATAAAGCTTCCACATGGGTATATACCCTCTTGCAGCCGATACGCTCTTCTCTCCCTTACATGCCCTTAAATGCCTTTTTCCTGTTTTCTTTCTGCACCATATGGATGTTTCCATTTGGTTAATTGCACCATGTTATCATTGTCAGCAAAGTCCGGCATGTGCAGTAAACCAGTGCTGAAGCTGCAGATTTTTAATTAGCAAAATCAACCTGCTTAAAATAAAGTTGTGATATTCTGCAAATTACTAAATTCTCTTCAATAAAAAGTGGTTTTCTTATTGTTATCAAACAGATATACCTTTGACTCAATTAACTACCACTACTTGTCAACACGGCTAAGAATTTAGAAAGGTCAATGTTATTTTTGGCTTGGAATTCATTATATCAAAGTCAAACATGTTATCTGCTCATCCACCATCATTTTTGTATATTCTCATCACACTACATAAACACATAAATGCACTACACTGACCAGCCATAACATTATAAGCACCTGGGCACCCATAATGTCCCCCATACCAACAAACTGTGATGCACTGTGTGTTCTGACATCTTTCTATCAGAACCAGCATTAACTTTTTCAGCCGTTTGAGCTACAGTAACTCGTCTGTTGGATCGGACAACATGGGGCAGCCATGATATCCAGATAATCAGTGTTATTCACTTTACCAGTGTCAGTGGTCATAACGTTATGGCTGATCGGTGTCAGCCTGCATTCATCTGCACTAACTGTTGAGATTGGATATAAAATGTGCACCGCGAAACCATCCAATATGAACATAATTCCTATGAGTGCACAAAGCCCTGGCAGCTGTCTATTCTGGGACAGTATTTGTGTGTTGACTCATTAGTTGGGTAATTTTTGTTTATTAAACCTTCATGTACTGATAAACACCCTGTGGCTAATCTTTACTTGCAGAGCTGCGTGCAAAAGGCATCTGTTTTATGTTTCAAAGTTTACATTTATTTATGGGGCACAATCTTTACAGAATCAATTTAAAGGTGCTGTACAGTGATAACACTGAAGAAAATAAGTAAAAACATACTTAAGAAACAGCCTGACAACAGAATCCAGCACATTACAATGACCCAGCCACATCATTTCAGCAACATAAATACTTGACGGCACTGCATAAGTAAAAAGTTTGACCTGCTGTAGTCACATCGAACCCACAAGCAACCATGAAGCAAAACAGCAAACTATCTTCAGTCCTTAAGTCAAGTGTTTACTGACAGCAAAGTTTATTTCCTAGGCATAAAACGCATCAAGCGTATGAAGGAAATTAGATACTACATGGTCAAGGATTGCTGATGTTTAGGGCAAAAACTGTTTTCAAGATTAAGCAGTGATCAATCATTGACCATTTTTATTCTAAGTTGTTCAGTTTGTGATTAATTGCAACCAAAAAAAGGTAGTATGAAAATAAGTGTAGATTGGGGCTACCATCCTTAACTGTTCTGCTTTGAGCAAAGATGAGCCATGAGAGCTGTCAAAAGTGTGAACATATTTTAAATTAATGAAACATTATCAAAGTAACAAATCTGCATACATCTTGTTCTGACATCTCATCTGTCTGTGTTCAAGTACTCACAAAAGATCAGAGACACTTTTCCCTCTGCTAAAAGTAATGTAGCCCGGAATAGGTTTATGAATAACTTAGATATAAATGCACAACTTTTATTTCTCTGCACATTTGCTCCAACATTTCTAATTCACTTGTGATGAGAAAGTTAAATGCAGGCCCATATACAAACATCATTTATTTTTATATATAGTTTTTGAGGCTTTTTGCCTTTATTTTGATAGGACAGCTCAAGCTCAAGATAGACGGGAAAGGGGAGGAGGGGGGGCTGCTGCAGCAAGGACTTGCCTTGAGTGGGCTGTCAGCTCTACCAGGTGAGCTACCAGGGTGCCCCAATACAAACAGAATTTTGAGAAATACTTGGAATCTATCTGTTCTGGTTTCAAACACCTTGCCAAGGCCCACAAGCCTGTGATCTGTGGATATTCAGAGAGAGCTGGAGTAAAGTGTGGGCACAGAGGTTGGGGAATATCCAAGTACACATAATACAACTATCCACACCAGTGATACAAGGCATATTCCAATCTAATGATCACCAAACAGGGAATGCGTGATCATCAAAAAATAGGAGGATCAGAAGAACACATTCAAAGCCAGCAGGAGTAGAAAAGTCTAATTCAAGTGTTCACATTTGATTCACAAAGATGCTTTAACTCTGTTAATCCTTTGCTTACTAAGAACGTAACACAGAGCCTAAGTTGGATTAAGTGATTAAGGGAAGATTCTGGACAGTTTTGCAAGCATCCCTGTGACCAAAACTCTCTCTGCTCTGTGCAGATCAATATTAGCTCTACACACATTAGAAACTATAAGTAATATTATAGCTCTATGGGTCACACTGTTGAACAGATGGTCCCCACTTTGGTCCAGACGGAAATATCTCAACACCTATTGCGTGGATTGGCACAGAATTCATGGTCCCCAGAGGATAAAGCTTACTGACTTTCCTCTAGCCCCACCATGAGGCGGACGTTTTTGGGTTTAAGATCAATGTCTTGACAACTCCAGGATTAAATGTTATGAGGTTTTAAGCCATTTTCAGACAAAAGTTTCTGTTTTCCAATACAATACCATGAAAATTAATGGAATTCCCATCAGCCTCAGCTATACTTAAAAATGATAGGGTAAAAAGTATACTTGCATAACATCAGCATATTAGCATTGTCAATATGAGCATGTTAGCATGCTGACATTAGCCTTTAGCTCAAATCATTGCTTTGCCTAAGTACAGCCTCACAGAGCCACTAGCATGACAGCAGATTCTTGTTTATCCAAATTGTTTCACAAAGATTTAATATTCTAGGGACTGTGAATTCCAAATCTACAGACACAAATGTAATTGTTCAAATAAATTCAAATTGGAGCTGCAAAGTTTTTCTTATTTATTTTTTCTTTACAGAAAATGTGAGAAAAACGTCACTACTCACACATTAATATTATAACCCTCCAGTTCAGCTTACTTTACTATTCATTCCCCTACAAACTGTGCTGAAATTGTTTAAAGAGCAAGATAAACAATAAATCTCTAGTTCCTCGAGTATGTCAAACAAGGCCAATTATGTGTGAACAAAATCAACAATTCCCAATTTTATGCAGAAAAGATGCTCCAGTTTAATTGCAGCTGTCACCCTTATGGCCTCTTTCATGAGCTGAACCATTATGCTTCGCGTGACCGGCCACTTCATATCACCTGAGTTAAGGTGATTCACCTAGTAAGTCTATTTGGCTACAATCCCGAGTGCGCTTCCTGAGCCTCAATTATGTTGTTAAACCGGCAACCTTACACATAAAAGCCCTCTAACTGTCCCTCTAAAGTGACACTAATTAGAAGGAAACTACAGCCAAAAACGGCTGCATTACCATACCTACCTATCACCTGGGTGTCTGTGTGTGGGTGAGCAAAACACCGACAACAAAAGAACTGGTCACAGAGTATATGCCAGTTAGACTGCTGGCACAATGTCTGCTCTGGAAGCCATCCCCAAGTGCATCTACAATTCATATTAATGATTCCTCTTTACCTTGTTGAGGGGGTATAAAGGGAGCTGATGCACGCTTCCGTGAATAACAATTCAATTAATTTGTTATATTTTAAAAGCTTCTGAGTAGTGACGGGCATTTCTGAGATGCTTTAAAAGGAGACTGAGCTTTTAGACTTTTATATAATACACAAATATGATCTTCTTTGCCTTGAAGTAATGAGACGTAAGCAATTATCCCTGTGAGCCACCGGTGTCCGGTCCTGAGCCATGGAAGACTCTGCTTGTTTTCATTCCCACCAAATACTACAGCTGCTGATTTCACTAATTAGTTCTTCCCTCTCTGACTGAAGGTGTGTTAATTAGTGAAATCAGCTGGTGGAACGTTTGGCTGGAACAAAACCCTGCAGACTCATCAACAGCTCATAACCGGACACAGCTCTCTTCAAGGGAACAATTGTCCTCTGTAACCCAAGTTAAATGATAAATAATGCTCTCTAGCAAAAAGATGCTAAAAGGTTCCTCCTCCCTTCATGAACCAAAGATTCAATCCCATCCCTGAAAATAAACAACACACCACTTTATCTCATCTCTAATTTCATTCATCATTGCACAGTTTTAGTCTTAAAGCCAAGTTTTCCCGTAGAAGCTGATACATTGCTTAAGCCATTACATGACTTTTTATTAAGATGTACTCAACCAAGACTTCAAGCTCTATATATCTGCTCGCTATTTTAGGTTCCTTTTTTTTTTTTTTTCAAAACAGGAACAAATTAAATAAACTTCATCATTTTAGTGAGAAACATTTCTTTGTCCAAACAGGTGCAGACAGCTCAGTCTTTCTGGTGAACAGGTACCCCAGCCATTGTCCTGAACGATTTATTGTTTTAATATAAAAAATTGCAATTTAGTGCAACCTTAAAATCACAAGCTGTGCAATTTTAATTATAACTTAGATAATTATTGCTACGTGCTAGATATACTCAGCTGCAGCTAATTAATTCTGTGAGTTGAAGAAACAACTGATTGAAATGTTTCTGCAGTCTGTGGTCTCCACATTTTTGGTCAAAGATTGTTTTATGAAGGAAGAAACAACTCTTTTTGTTTTAAAGCAGCTCATACTGTCAATTGGTCATGGTAACATTCATTCCCCAATCTATTTCAATGAAAACAACATTTCTAAGATGTCTACATCTATGATTATTGTCATCTGACTCCCAAAATTCATAAACTGAATCTTTTGGCTATTATTGGCTACTTATTGACTGAATTTCTATAATAATAATAATAATAATAATAATAGTAATAATAGCACTTTTCTTAATAATGTTACAAAGTGCTGTACAAACGAAAAAATAAAAACACAAGACAGTGGTCCACATCATCTAAAGTAGACTCCAGTAGAGCGTTCGTTATTTAACATATAATAAAGTATTTTAATCAATATTCAATTCAATTCAATTCAATTCAATTTTATTTGTATAGCACCAATTCATAACAGAAGTTATCTTAGGACACATTTCAAATAGAGCAGGTCTAGACCGAACTCCTTATAACATATTATATAATATTCTGATTGCTAAGGATGTATGGCAACATTTAGACTAGACATCAACCATTACAATACTTTTCTGGGTTTGGTGCAGAGCAGTGGACTGCAGAGCCCTGCACGGGACTGTTTTCTCAACCCTACTCCCATTGGATTTCTGACTATTACCGCCTGCTCCAGGCAATGTCTGTGTTCTACGCCCCCAAATCCTGCTAGATTTGCATTGGGTCCCTTTCATGAGAAGGCCCCACAGGACCTGCCAACACCATTAAACGTGCTCTGGTTCAGTCTCGTTCAAAGTCATGTAGGAGGACTTGCTTAATGTCCGATCAGCTCACGTGGTGTTTATTCCATTACAAATAGATTCATACTAAATAAATCCCCAAATACAGGCCTGTAGTTTAATTTGTAGACAATAAACAATTTAAATTGCAAGATATTGGTCAGAAAATATACAGTGACATACAATTACATATAATTAAACATTTTTGTACTGCTACCATCTTAGCAAGTCAATACATTAATGTTGTTTAATTCAATACAAAAAGACTTTATTAAATAGCACTTGCCCTCTCCTAAAATAAAATAGAGTACCTGCAGATATCTCCTGCAACCATTTTACCCTACAAGTCAAGCAGCAAATACGAGCTTTAGGTATATTATCTGTGTAAAAATGCAGTTTTAAGAGCAAAACTAACTTTTTTAGAATTTTTAATCTACAATAAATGGAGACCCTTGATATATTACATTATATTTATATATATATATATATATATATATAGATAGAGAGATAGAGAGATATATAGATATCAGGGGAAGGAGGGCAGTGTAATAGGGTATTAAACCAGTGAGGATGGCTGGTCAGCCCTGATAACAACATGTCTCATACAGCAGATGTATCTGTCTCCTCGCTCTGCCTCATCCTTTCACAGACGCGGATGAATCTCAGGTCGCTGTCAATGACACACACGCACTCATGTGCAGCTGGTTTGTGGTGTGCGCCTGGGGCCAGGCAGGGGTGAGAGGTGACAGATAGTAAAGGCTAGGAGATATGACATTGCCCTCCATGGTAGAGGATGCAGGAGATACAGATGGAGGACTGTCTGTGTGTTTCACTGCGTGAATTAGCTCTGTTAAGGTCATTACATTGAGCTTGCCGCAACAGTGTCGATTGACCAGGCTCTGACCCTGCGACAATGCTCAAAGCCATGCTTCATGTAAGTCGTAACCTTCCTTAGACCTGACTTCCCATCCAACATTAGAGACCATTCAAAATGTCTGTGGGCATTTATTTAAGGATCTATTGTGCTAGTAGCTCATAAAACAACCAATCAATTGACTTCGTAGCTTGTTGCAATGTGATCTACAAATACACAGATAGAGCAGGATTCTAGCCTGCAGCAGAGCCTATTTTTAAAACTTACCTTCACTGTATGTGTGCCACTGGACAGCACAGGAGACATTTTCAAGAAAAGATAGGAAGAGAGGGGGATTTGCAAGATTAGCATGCAACACATGGTGAGAAAAAAAAAGCAGTAGCATATTTCAACTCTCTATTTCAGTTCTGTCAGAGAATTTCTGTATGACTCAGCTGGAAACTAAAGCCCCAATTTCTGCACATCCAAGAGACTCTGTTTGTATGGCTGCTGAGGTGGACAACTCAGGGAGGTTTGTGTGCTCAGTGGCACTTCCACAAGAACGAACATCTCGCATGGAGGGTAGAATCCAGAGCCTCTCAGACCTCTTACATATACGCCTCATCTCTTTGTGTGCAAAAATTGTGTAACTCTCACAAAAAGATCTCATTCTGTCATCTGTCATCAGACTAACTTGCCTAATATCTTCACAGTTCACTGAAAACACAAACAGGAATGCCCAAAATTGGCTTTTAGTTCCCGATTCTTGTTCCTGTGGCTCCTTAGTGCACAAACTCTTTGGTAAGAAAGGGGTATTACACTGACAATTAAAGGAGTTCTCCCTACTGCATGTTAGCGAAGACAGCTATCAACACATTGGTCCTTTTATTCCAGTCAAAAATACAGATAAATGTATTAGTGTTAGTCTGTGGTCTCCAGTGGTTCAAATTACAATAATATTATGAAGATGGTGTCACTGGAGTTATCTTAAAGATGCCTGTTTGCCTGTGTTAGGCTGAGAAGAACCTGATGTTTACTGTTGATGTGTAAGACCTGAAGAAGTCTGGACATCATGTCCCACGTTTGACCCCTAAGAATTAGAAAACTACATTGCCATAAGCTGTTTTTAAGCTTGTTCAAATCTTTAATAGATTCCTTTCCTTAAGGCCACCCTCATACACTATAATGGATATGGCAGCAGAACCATAACTTTTCAAACTGATGAATCTCCATTTCAGAATATGAGGTACGCTTGACATGCAGACACATTCTTCTTTACAAGGTCATCATCCTGCAAGCCTGACTTGTTCATTAAAACAGCAAGAGAACTCAAGATTATCAATAGCAACCAGACATCTCCGATCTAATTCAAAATAAAGGAGACCATGATAAAAAATGGGACATTCTTATTAAGATCCCACTGCATTCAATCTTCTTTTTTTTTTTTTTTTGCAAAACCATTTTCTCTTTCATGGGAACCGTAGTCTCTAATTTCTCCTGGGAGCCACAAGCTGCTGCTATCTCAGCTGTGTTTACTAATCTTCCCTTGACACCAGTTTCTCAGCCCCACAAAGTTAATACTGGTCCAATGTAAATAGCCTTATCTCATAAACTCTTGTTATCCCCCCACCTTGGCTGCCCAATGTGATACATGGCTGGAAGTCAACACAGGGGGATTAAGTCAGAGAGAAGGGGAAAAAAAGAGGAAAACATTTCCTGTGCCAGTATCTGCAGTAAGGTTATCCACCTAAAATAAGACCCTGAAAATGTCATGGTGAAACTAACGAAGGAACACTGCTGTCACTATAAAATGACACCAATCAGACGAAAAACATTAGTAATACGCTGCTTCTAGTGCGGGCTGAAGGATGAGTGGATAACAAATTACTGGATTTGTCTCCTGGTTCTCAGAGCTGATCGATCGAGAGTTGATTCTTGGAGTCTCTCATGCCGTCTCGTCATGTGAAGATTACTGTACCTCCTTCATTCCACCTGTGCTAGTCTGTTCCACTGAGGGCCCCAGAACACTTTAAATGTCATGGCAGTAAGTTTTAATTAAACCCAAAGGGAAAAGTATTAATTATCCCATCGCCTGCCGTGAATCGACTGGTGGCTGCGAGCGGATTCTCACTCGAATGCTGATGATGTGGAGGTGAATGAGGTGCAGTTTAAGAGTTTAGGATAAAATTTGGGATTTATCATGTCAGAATTCTATTTGGATGGATGCCTGCGGACAGGAAGGTTTAGTCCTATAAATAAATATCACAACTACGCAGCTTTTAAAAATGACACAATTTATCCCTGGAGGATTTTCTGACCATCTTCAAAGGCTACTCAAGTTGATGTTTTCTCAAAAGGATGGAGTATTCCCTGCAGCCTACAATTATTCCTTTTTAAATTATCTGCAGTATCTGATTGTATCCTATCTTGTTATCTTTACATATGTTCCTCTTGGCTTATCTATCTCTATATCTCCCACATTAGCGGTCTCTTCTGCAGTGAAATAATGTCAGTCCATTCTTCCAGGCTTGAATAATTGCTGCTGCCATTGAACATGTAGATTTTTTTCTCTCCCTCTAATGTACAATGAACATGAAATGCATGTTTTTCTCATGGATTGGTCAAATTCTCATTACCATATGATGGATTGATTGGTTATACCCGAGGGATGGTCGGTTCCTTAATCATATTGCAAGTTACCACAGCAGAAGTACTTCAGCAGAGAGCCCACTGCTGCCACTGATATTCTGCTGAGAAGCTGAAACAGCACTCTTCTCTTTGTCAGATCCCTGTAGGTATTTGTTAATGCAGAGATGGAGGAGCGCCTTATAAACTATGCATGCCATCTCCCTCTGGCAACCACCAGTAGAGAGGATGATGGCAGGAAAATGCTGGTTTCCATTAGTCCTGTGAGGCTGGTTAACATAAAATTATCCTTGGGGTTAGCGGGAAGCAGACAAAACTGGGGGTGAGTGCTTCATTAAAGCTGATGCATAATGGACGCTGGACATCTATAAAGGCTTATTTGCACACAGTCGCACTTTTCTGATATGCCAGCCACACTGGTACAAACAAAAGTCAATTTATTTCTCAGAATTAAAAACAATTTAAAAAGAAACAGAAGCACAAACCAACTGCTGGCACATTTCAAAAAATAGCTTCTAGTCTTGTCATGAACCTGCTGTGTTTTAGTGTAGGTTGACTAACTAAAGTACAGAAGTACAGAACTGTAGGAGAGAGGACCACTCACCCCGCAGGAGATCGGAACTGGCGTAAGGTGAACTGTACGTCCGAAACAGCAGCCAATCAAAGTCATCCTCTTCCCCCTGAGTGAATTCACACAGATTGGGGTCTGAATCCTCTTCGAAAGTGCATCCTGCCGCTGAAAAAAAGGTGAAAAATGAAAACAATGAAATTTATAGAAACAACATTTGAGGGTTTACGGTTTAGTTATAAAGAGGTGGATTTAGATGGCTGAGACACATTAAGGAAGGGAAAGACCCACAGTACTCAACTAGGGCTGCAGCTAACAATTATTTTTATTTGATTCAACATTCAACATTTTGTGGTGATTTTGGTGAATGAAAAGTTGGTTTTTATTTCTTTTGAAATTCTGCCTCATGTGTAAACTGGAAGGAAAATCCTTCAACCAAGATGTCTTCATTCTCTACCCTTTCAGATCAAAGTTATAACATCTCACCACAACTAAGCCAACCAGGCCCTGCAACGCTGCTACAACCACAGTTTTACACATATCAGATGCTGCTCAGCTGTGGCACAAAAGCCTCTTACTATAATAAATTTATACTGTAGATTAATTATGCAACTGATAAACTGACAACTTGAAGCCCTCTCGTTTCTGGCAGTTTTTTTGTTTGTTTTTTCAAGTGACCATAGAAAAAAATACTGCAATCAATTTACAACAGACTGTCTGAACCAAATGCTGAATCTCCAGTTTGAAAAGTAGGATTGCAGACTCAACATAATCAGCACTCAGGAGCTACAATAGGCCAACCGCTTTCAACAGTGCAATCGCCAACTATCAACACTACCTGTGGCCTCCAGCTAGATTTCAATGGTTAAAACGCACTATCCAATGTCATACACTTGGGTTTCTGTGTTCAAATTACTAAATGAAATGTGTTCACATGTGCGGAAATTCACTCAGACCGACAACAAATCAAGCAATGAGCTATAATTACTTCAGACTCATACAAAAGGACACAAACCCTGGCAAAAGCAATGTTTGCCTCTGCACCTGAGGAGAATTACCCCTCCCATAAAGCATTCACAAACAAGACTACATATCCCGAAACCCATTCACAAAAGCATACAAATAGTAATAACATTTGGGGAAAGCGAGCACCCTTGGGATTGTAGTGATTATCATAATACCTCACAACCTGCTATTGCATGCGCCAAAAAGCTAATTTTTTCAAATTATATTTAATAGCTATGGCTTTAATGGCCCTTGGGTCCTGAATAATGTGCTTCAGTCGTTGCTCTCTGCATCTGTTGCCATATTTCACATTAGTCCGTCAGTGCGAGAATTACAGTCTAACAGTGGGCAGTTTGAACAGCCCAGTCATAAGACCAGAGCCTGTGTCAGTGATAATTGGAGCCGGACAGCACGAGATGCGACATGCTAATGATAGGAATAACCATGAGCAGGTCCTGAAGGTGACCCCTGTGGTCTACCGCTTTATCGCTGCTCATTCTTTTCTCTAATCTGCCATTAAACAAATGGTCTCAATATGACAGGCTGCAGACAAAAATGCCAGCCTCACTGTAGTGAGGATTCATTACTCTCTTTTTTACTACCAATGCATAAGACAGCCACAGATTCTAGTCATTAACAGCTTATAGCTATTGTTGGACTGGTTTGGTATGTCACAGGCAAAAATAAAATGGAGGTCACAAGAAAGACTCTGATTGGGCTGGGTACTGTTTTTCAGTCCCAATACTATATCTGGGTTTTGGCACCAATACAAATATGTATAAAATAAATTAAAAAAAAATAATAATAATATAAAATGTCTTTCTGCAAACCCCATTTTACAAAAACTAAATAAAAATGTTTTCAATGCATCGCTGTTTGAAGTTGTCCTTGATAAAAGCAACCATGAAAAAGATAAATAAATTAAAGATTAAAATTTCCCTTTTTTCTGATTTGAATGAGAAAATATCTGATTAAAGAATTGGCAACAGACCAAGCATTCGATGCCAACCTTTGGAATTTGACAGTTCTTTATTATACAAACACATTTTGGTTGCTACTCAAAAAGTACTGAGGTGCAACCCAGCTCTCCTATTTGTCCGTTGTTTCTCATGCTCCATTCAGCATTCTTTAAATGCACTGTACTGCATCAAGCCAATAATACATGTGCTTTGACTGTAGGGGATCATTGCACTGACCTGCAGCATTGGGAGCTTGGTACCAGGGAAAACAAAGGCCAAACAGTGATTTCATTCCCAAAAACAAACATGCATTGGCTCAGTGTGGCCGACTAGAGTAACTGAATGTCTGTGGTTTGAAGTTTGTTTTCCCTTCCTACATACCTGGCTTATTTTAGTGTTTCTCACTTTCCTTCAGCAGTATTAGAGCTGTGTTAAGTTACTGCTAATGCAAACTGAACTCTTCCCACTCCTGTTTGATATTAGTTTTACACTGAACTGGTCGGAGGCTTTTATGGTGAAGCAGCTACAGAAAATTCAATGTACTTTAATACTGAATTTGTGGAACTTTATTAGCAGTGCTGCTATTCAATATAAATTGGAAGTTATGGAAATACAAGGCTCTATATGGTGAATTTGTTAAATATTACAGGAAGACACAGCAGAAGAAAAAACAGTCACACTGAGCTACCTTAGATAAAGAGCTGCAGACGATAGACTCTTGCTGTGCTTTGTAACGCCCAGAAAACCTCCAGCACGTCATCAAGGTAAACAAAACCTTATACCATGCCATTCTGTATAGGAAAACTATTTTTGCCTTGCCAGAAAGCAGCATGAGATAACGAAGAAGATGTGCCAAGTTGTTGCTCTTTGGTTTAAAGTGTTCCAGTTGGTCCAAGGTGTTGAACTCTCTCCAGATGGAGTATGCACTGCAGCACAAACACACTCAGGGTGCCCTTGCCCACAGCCAACCTATTGCATCACTCGCACACCTTCAGTGATTATACAATAACACCAGAGCGTATCTACCATCCTGTAAGCTCGGTCCAATGGACGATGGTAGCAGCCAACCAGCAGGGGAGGGAGTGTGGGTTTCTCCCTCAAGATTTGATTTATTGTCCCGTGCTGGGCTGTTACTGCACAGATCTGCTGCTGAGGCCAGGGGTTAATTGTCCCGCACTGGGGTCTGTTTCTAATAGAACAGCCAGAGATATGGGACCTGACACATCCAAACGCTGGCACTATATTATTCCCTGCTGCTTCGGTAAATGAAGCCTGCAGACTCCTCCCTACAAAAGTCTCATCATCCAGAAGAAGGAAGCCAGGATGCAAGGCCGGCGCTGCCCGGGAATGTCATCTCCTCACGGCGCACCGGGGGGAGATCCAGCTCATCTATCAACACACTCCCTCCCCTCCTTACCTCCGTCTGAAGGACCAATGGGTGTGTGGGGTGTCAGTGGCCATTTTTTACCTGAATAATTACAGCATAATTTAGTGCAATGGCCAGTGCAAAGTGAGACACTGCCAAGATTGTGTAGCTGAGGTTAAAACATGTTTAACAGTTTGGTCTGCTGTTCACGCTGTTGTTAGTACGTAAATCAACCTTAATTTTATCTTATTTGTTGTGAATTACTAAATGTAACAATGCCTGGGGAACAAATTGCTGCAAATCGTAGGGCCAGTGTCATTAAAATGCTTGTGAGACTGCTAAGGCTTTTTGTTTTCATCACAATGTGTGTGTCTGATCTGCTAACCAGTTTGCCATCATTTTGAAGGTATACGAGAAAGAACATGCTGTGTCTCTTCTTCCGAGCAAAATGGAAGAACATATTAATCAAATCTTTGCAAACAATGCGGCACTCATTTTTCAAGGAATCAATACCAGTAGAAAACATGTTGAAACAGCTCAGCAGTGCCAAATCAGCTTGCTGTGGTGCCCTGCATACAATGCAGCACTGCACTGTGAGGAGGAACAAAATGGAGAGGGAGCGAGATGACAAGGGACTGAAGACGATGGAGGTGATATATAGACTCTGGTGAGATCTTTGTCGCTCTGTTTTTAAACTCTAATCTCTGTGTTTACAGTAAATTTAATATTGAAAGCACCAACACAGATCACTCCATAAATAAATGAATACATAACCTCTCTGACTTTACAGCACACCAAAATAACTTCAGATTTACACTGTGGAAGTGATGAGCCGTGGTCTGTCAGAGGATGAATGCAGTAGCTCCTCTTTGATTTCATAGGGACATAAAAGAAGGTGGCAACTTGTTTACCAGACACTCCAATTTGCCCCCACAGTCATGAGGATTTGTAAAAATTTTCCTTAGTTTAATATGTGCAGTTAATCAAGGCTGTGAGTCTCTCTCCGCTAATATCAGTTGTTAGTGTCACATGTAGCCATTCGTGTTAGATTTGGTATCTCTCCCTCTGTTTACTTGTATAATCCCCTGCCTTGCTATCTAATTAGAGTGTCAGCTATGCAGAGTGAACATTGTCAGAGTCTCTGCTTATCCTCTTTATTTGCATGTTTTAAGCATAAGGATGTTGGCCTAAGCTTATTTAAGGTGCTACTACTCTAGTCTGACAACTTCGCACTTCGAAAAATCTAATAAACACAGCACAATAGGGAGAGGATGAAATCCAAGAAGTGACTGAGCCCCTACCACCAAGTATCAACAACAGTAAAGTGATACTTTAAATCATAGAGCCACAGTCAAGACCACCGAGTCCAATCTGAAAATGTACACGTTTTCTTTTCTAATATTTCAAAGAAAAAGAATAATCTGACATTACATATAGAAAGCAATCATTTGATGTGAAACAGTGCAGTTAATCATTTCAGTACATTCAGTGAGTGAGCAGAATGAAACAGCGGAGTCCAACTCCACAGGGCAGTACTTGTACAGATTGTAAATTAGTAGTACTTGTTTGAGCACCAAATGTTCATATAAGCCACTAACAGTAATCGTAAAAAGCTGTATGTGAGAATACTGGTGTAAATTAGCTCAAGTGATATAATTGAGAGAGGGTACAGTACGCACATGAGGAGATATTCTGGGCCCATTGACAACAGCTTACTGGAGCCATAAAACAATAAATATCTGTAGTCCGTGGAACGTTACAAGACCCATGAAAATGCAAGAATATAGATTCATGCAACCTGGGATTGGCAACATAGATAAAATCCTGTATCACAGTACATTAAATTCTATATCACAATGTCAATATATAATTCTCTAAGTGAGAAAATGTTTATGGATAAAATAACAGATGGGATTGTCTGTTTTTCCTTAATCCACCTAGTTACACACTTGGCAAATACAGATGCTTCATCGCATTAATGAAAAAATTATATAAAAATCCAATATTGCCATAAATCGGTCCAGCTCATTGATTTGCAACGTTGCACAATGGCCTAACACAAGCAGAGACATTACAGCAAAAAAGCGTATAGCAAAATCTCATTTTTATAGTCTCACACTGTGTATCACCATGTCACCCAAGCCTAGATGCAGTATTAAATAAGTGTTAAAGTAAATGCATAAAAGAATATACACAGAGTGCACCATAATATATATTATATAAGCTGCTTTGTCTCCACTTTAAAAAGTCTGCGAGTGAAGAAACTTGCAAATTGACTGTAAGCAGAGTCCTTCCTTCAGATAAAGCAGCATTATCAGTAAAGTGCTGATATATATATATATATATATATATATATAATATATATATATATATATATATATATATATATATATAGCCTGAATGAGGCAATCAATGATTGAACCGATGTTTCTGCACATAAAGGTGTCAGGCTTTAAAAGATCTATCTGGCTGTTTTGATTTGTTTGCCTCCAGTGGGTCTCCTCCATTATATTTCACAGACAAATGTGAGAGTGGTATTCATCTTCTCATCCAACTCTCAGCAAGAAAGTAAATTGTTCCTGAAAAATTCAAATATTCTTTTCACACACAACATCCAAGTTGGAAAATAACTGCAAGTATACTTTATCTTATTTTCCTTGACATTCATAAGATTTCTGGCTACTAGTCAGTAGTTGGAATTGTACATGAAAAGTTCACATCCAAAAAAAATAAAGAAAATCAGACAAAATGTAGAAGCAAGAGATGATGAACACACACAGCTGTGTACTCACGAGGCCCTGGAAATAAAATGCTCCAGTCCTTTTTTGTCTGAGACTGATATTCTGAGACCAACTGAAAATGCAGCCAATTTCAAGACATAGACTGAAACACTTAAAAACCAGCCTCTCATTTATTACAAAAAACAGTAACAGCTGATGTGTGTGCCATCCCAACCTTTGCTTTAATGTCAACTCCAGCCTATGCCCTTAATTATCTGGCAGTCACGATGGGTAATGAACACCAGGACCTGTGAAGTCACCTGGGAAATGCAGCGTGATGATGAGGCACGGTTTGTCATATCATCAACAAATGCCGACCAAACCATGCTGGGAAGACAGCCCATACCTGAGAGCTCTTCCACTCCACACAGAAAGCCTCATCTGAGTCTAGGGTGACTGAGTGTCTGGCTGGTGGGGATCCAGGTGGGAATGGGTGAGTAATACTGGAGGCAGTTAGGGGGGAGGAGAGGAGGCTGATTTGCATTGCAGTGAGTGTGGCCCAATGCATCAGTGGGAGACAGGTATATTTATTCTCTACAGAGGCTCTCCTCCCCAGCACTCCCCTAGCTGCCTCTGAAAGCCATCCATCCCCACACCTGAATACGCAATGAAATCATCTCTCTGCCTCCCCGGGCATTAATAACTCAACCCTGGTGCCTGGATGGGCCCGGTCACACAGAGAGGGCCAGGAAACAGATTGAGAAAAGAAAGGTTTGGAGATGGTGAACAGGTACAGTAGAGGGGCTGAGCTTTAAGGAAAACTACGCTAAAATATGCTGTAACCGAGCATCGGGAGGATGAGGAGAAGAAAAATTACTGGGATGGGGAGGGAGGGCTAAACCTTAGGGTTCCATATTTTTGAAAAAGGACGATCCTCCCAGAATTATTCATATTTTCTTCCCTTTTACTGGAAATAAAGTAACAACCAATATCTTAAAATAATAGCACACTACTGAATTGGTAAAACTCACTTTGCCATAAATAACTAAAGAGTTTGAGATGTTGTACTCTACTTTAACCCTTTAAAGAGTTCTCCACTGATTCAGTATTGCACACCTATAACTAGCATTTTACATGAACACACTAAAATGTGAGCAGAATCTCAGCGATAGACAATAAAGTTCCACAACACATTAATATGAAGCATCTGACCAGTCAAAGTAAAGCAAAGCAAAGTTCCACCAAAGTATTTTGTAAAGGGCCGGATATGAACCTGAACTTGTTCATTTTAATAAATATGAGCGGAACTCTGAGCTAGCTATTGTGAAGTGTGGACACTGCCTATAACATTACTGGATATAGATATAGTCCCAGTGCTTACATTACCCACAATGCAACATGACCACCAACAGTTCAGGTGGAGATTCTGGTGTGTTACTCAACCGGGCACGGCTTTATGGATCCATGATTCGCACATCATCTGTCCTTTAAAAAGGACACAAACTTGACTTCTGGTCTGGTGCCACAATGTTGATCTAGCATGAAATTCTGCTCATGGTATTTTATTTTGAAAACTGACCAGATTCTCTACGCCGTTTCTGTGTCTGACTTCCTGCCAGTGCGATCTGCACCCTGTTGCTTGACACAAGTGGGTCCCAGCTTCTGGTGGAATTTAGAGTATTACCTTGAATGGGTGAGATAAGGTCTGCGGACCGTGGCGGAGCCGGATCGCGTTGCGGACTTGTCTGGTGGAGTTTGGGGTTTATATAGTCGCAGCTAACATAACCTGGAGCCACAAGCCTCAAGCAGAGATGAGGAGTGGGCTACAGAGGTCTGGTAAGCTCACTTATTTCTCCACACCTCCAGTCTTCAGCCCAAACCAACACTGACTCAAGTGACATCACATGAGGCGAAAAGTCAGTCCCCTTTAATGGCATAAAAAATTCACAAAGCACCCCAATCGAACAATAGGGGAATTAGCAACTGCAAAAATTAACAAAATGATGTGTCCTGTTTATTCCAGCCATTCTTTATTCATAATAAGAGCTGTTGCTGTCACTTTGTATGACACATTTAATGTTTTTTCACACATTTAACTACTAACTACATGGAATTCCTAAACTGAAGATAGGAACAACTGTAGCCTAGTGAAACATATTGTACTGTCTGGAGATATAATGTTCACATCTGTTCTGTTTTACACATTGATCCCGTTAGCTTCTAGCTGATTTTATTGAGAATAAACTTCCGATACAGACGTGATTGTTTTTTCTTATGGGAAAATGTCCTGTGGTGCAAACAAAATGTGTTTTTGATGTAAATATTTCACAGTTTTTAATTAAATAAAAACTCTGGGATGAGAGAAAATTATCCCCTCCCCTGATCATTTTCATACTGTAATTCAAATGAAGAAAAATCACACAGAAAATTTCCCTTTTCATCTTCTGAGAGGGAACAATGACACAAAGGCTTCCTACACGATGTATTCACACTGAATTCTAAGATGCCAGTGAACTGCAGTTCATCTTGAAATTAATTTTGCCTTCACTTTAAAGGAGTGGTATAATATTTCAGCCCCGATGGTGGGTTGCTGATAAAAGTATCTCAGATGTCAGTAGAATAAGAGTCAAAAATATTCTTCTTCTATATCAGCGCTTTCAGTGCTATTCTGAGGGCAATACAAAGGGAAAACAAGGACGGTAAGACAAAAGCAATCTGAGCATGTTGTCTCCCGTTTCTCCTCCGAAAAAAAAACCCAACAAAAAACCTCAATTATTCCACTTTCCAGTTCCTGTGGGTTTAGGGTAGGGGGTAGGATAACTCTTAGTTCACACTGCTAATGAGGAGTTAGTTTTAATTATCATACTTTCTATCTTGAGTTGATGTCTTTTCTCAGGTAGGGCTTGATCGCTGTGCCTGTGTAACATTCATCTCCACTTTGCATTTCTCTTCACTTCCACTGGAGATAAGATGTGGGACACAAGTGGATCGTGACGGCAAAGAAAATGTAAAAGCCCATATAACAAATCAGTTTCATTAGCAGGAGGAAATCTCTCCTGCCTACTGGTTCCGTTTTCAACATCTGTTTCATTATAGGCTCTTTCAGAGTTGACAGACATATAAAGGCAAATGTAAGTTCAAAGGAAATGAATAAAAATGGCAGGCTGTCTGTAAAGTGCTGTGGATGAGGTCCTTGACACAGTGAAGGGCTATAAGACATATATCTCCTGGCTGGAACTCACTTTCCGCTTCCCCTGAGGGACTGAGACAATCATAGCAGAGGGGCTCTTATAAAATATTGTGAACAAGTAATGAGATTTGAAATGTTGCTTTGTGCCAAATACTGCATTGCTTTGACTGATCGGTTGATCAACTGAAAACATTTGCTGGATTCAGCCTCTGAACTGTGAGGATTTGCTGATACTTTCTGGTTTACGTCATTGCACATTCAGTTCAGACTGAGCTCTGATGACTGATTAATCATGTCAGCCCTATTCTGGACTGTTGGTTGGAAATAAGCAAGTCAAAGGTGTCGCCTTGGGCTCTGGGTAATTGTGACGGCTCTTTTACACCAAGGTTTAAGTGATCAATCAAAGAACATATTGAAACATTAATGAAATTTTGCCGGTAGTAGCCCTACTAAAACGTTTAAACTACAAGCAAATGGCTTTTTCACCTTTCTCACCTTTTTTCTTTAAACATAATTTCTATGGCAGCACATGCCAACATTATTATTTTTTTTACCCTAACTGTAGATGCAACTGCAACATATTTTAAAGTGTCTGAGGCTGAGCCCATGCCACCACCATCATAAACATTACATGTTTTGCTGATGAAAATGGTCTTTTAAACTTGTTGACGGAGCTACAATAAATCCTTTGATAAAAAAGTTAAAAGCAGAGCATGATGGAGCCTGATCCCGATATTATATATTTTATATATACGTATATTTATTTCCTCTGACAAACGTGCATCCGACAATTTTAGCACTTATACAAAAAGAGGCAGAAACACTACACCATGACACCCCTCACTTATGAAATAACTGATGTCTTTAATTAAGATGCTAAAATGTTATGACCTAATCACAGTGATTCATAATCCATCGTAGCATTATGAATCACATTATCATTACATTCTCTACACTACCATGTAATTCAAATGTGCTTAAGAGGTGATTATGTTGTGTCAAACAAATCACACATTTCATTGTAAATATATGACTTACAAGGGCTCTAGTGCCTCTAAGTCCTTGGTTAAAGGGTTGCAGTGGAACATATTCTTCCTGGGTGAGTAAAACTGTTGGAATTTCCACCTGTTAACACTTCGTGTATGTTTTCGTAACAACTGAAGAGTTAAAGTAAATATTTTGTTCATTCACTGACTATGCAGCTATGGTTAGAAAACCACTTCCTGGTTCTTGTTTGATTTCTATCAAACCGCCTGCAGTGTGAATGCGATCTGTGATCATACGAGCAAAAGAACGACCTTAGGGTTCATTTAAAGGTCATGGGAACAGTGCCTGCACTTAATGTGCACAATTATTCCTGCTAAACAAACAATCTCCCACACAAACATAATCGTCAGACTCTTATTTCCCGCCTCGGCTGACCTCGGTAAACCGCATGCAACTCCTGACCAGCTGAGGCAACTCTATTTGACTGTGCATCCTAATCAAACTGCCTGTAGCGCCTCGACTAGCCAGGAAGAGGGAAAAAAAGGGTGTCTATCAACTCTGCTAAACCACATACCCCGTAGCAGCTTCACCGCTCTGCTGCCTGTCAATTCCACTAACACAAAGGCAGCCAATTGCTGTCTCCACAACCTGCAGCCTTTCAATTCCACTAACCCACATATAGGATCACATGAAGGGAGGGGAGTGGAAGAGGAGCATTTCAGCAAGTACTCAGTTGACTATGCCTTTCTTTTTCCCTCTCTCTCTCCCTCTCCCTCACACTCTCCCTGTGGTGGTTGTTTGCTCTTCCATTCTCTTCTTCTTTCTACATTTGGCATCAATGAAGATGAGACAAAGGGCAGATGAAGGGTTTTTCTGGGTAATTAATCCCTGATCTGGAACCAGTTTACCAAGTTTACTCATGTGAGAAACATAACCTTTGTTAACTGGTTTTCAAAATGTTGCTGCCAGCACTTAATGGGAATAGAGGTCATCACACGTTCTCTTTATCACCAAAACACGAACAACACCGCAGGCACACACAGTTGATATAGAACACTAATTTTATGGAATATACTTATGTTGATTGATGCAAAAATCCTACAAGCTGTGTCAAACACATACACCAAAGGGGATTTTGATGAACTCCAAAAATTATGCAAACATTATAAAATTCATTCACATGCAAGTGTTCCTTCTAAAGCAGCCAGGATTTTAATTGTTTCATTAACAGCTTACAGTGAGTGTAGCATTGTGTCTGCTGAACCCCCACATTTTGAGCGTAATTTACAGCCTCTGACAACTTGGTTCAAGTACATGTCCATAACATTAAATGTTCATGACAACATAAGTAGCAATTAAAGTTTAAGTTGGGAAACCCAGACTGTATGGGTAAGGTCTGATCACATATGACTTAAACAAATTACATCTTTTTCTAAATGAAGCCCACACCTCACTCGAAACCAGTGAGAAAAACACCAAAAATGCAAATCTCCTATGTGAAATTAACAAAACTGTTGGCAGAGAAATTTGTGTTCACGCAGGAAGCCGATTGAGAAAATAGGTTCTTTGAGAAATAAATTAAAGGTGAAAGGTTTAACACGACCTGTTCACACCTAAGCTAGTCTAATGCTAAGTGACAGAGCATCCGCCCCTGTAAATCTATCACATTAATGAAAGGAAGAAATCGGCATGACAGCAAATGTCACAGGCATTGAACACAGTGTTGATTGTTGACTCAAAAACATGCAGCTAATTAATTAGACTGCACAATACTCTTGTCTTGTCATAGGCTGAAAAGTATAAGTCTCTACAGCTAAGCAGACAGGGGGCATCCTCCCATTTAGGCCTGACATTTTAAGGAATTACCAGCGGAGAAAGGCAGGCCACCTGTGCTACACAAAGGGGGAGCCAAGAAATCATTTAAATCTACTTAAAGAAAGAAGTTAAGCGTGCAGGGATAGGGTCATGATCATTGAGCTGTGCAACTGATTTGCAGAGGGAAATCACATTGAAACCAGCCCTGAGAAAGGTGCTCTGTCACTAGTGCTGCAACATCATCAGTCCCATTTTACAAACACAAAGTGAAGTTTAGTTAAGACCTTGGCCATGTCCAGGATCCCTCCCTCCATGGCATTAACTCTATTTATTGTTCACAATCCCACAATGCAACACACACAGTGCAGCTCTACACCTGTCAGTGAAAATGATGACGATTCGAAAGTGTACAAAATCTAAATTTACAGCTCACTACAGAGTGTACCACTACATGTTTATCATATAGGAAGTAGTGAATGAGTGAACAAGGGAGTGGTTTCAGAATCAGAGGAGAGGAGAGGGAAGGGAAGGGAAGCTGAACACACCTATCTGTGTATGTGTGAACTGACACTGAGGGACCAGATTCAGTTCCTGTAAAAACAGACAACCTGGTACTCCAGATGGCTCTGTGCACTCAGTAACAATCCTACGGGGGAACTTCTGAACAACAAAGCTAATCTGACTGACAACAATGTCAACAAGCTCTGCGCACAAAAAAACCAACAAAGGAAAAGCTGAACAATTAAATGCTTCAGAGGGCAGAAAGTCAAACCCAACTCAAGTGACACGCGTATTCACCTTTTAACAGTTTCCTTCTCTCCTTCCAGCTTCCACCTGCTCTGCCACCCTTTCTGGGCTGCCACCCAGCCAGCCGTCAACGTCCACCTGATCATCCAGTATCCGGGCAGCTCCTGTGAGCACATGGTCCTTTGGCCTGCTGTGGACCTACTTCCTGGTGCAGCTGCCACCTGCCCAGTCGTGTGGTGTTTTGCATCAATCTCACTGCGTCTGGGGCCAAGTGGCCGGCCCAGTGTGTGCTCATATATGCATGCCTGAGTGTCTGCATGTGTGCCTCTGTCTGTAAGCATTCATATATATATAAGTGCGATATACGCTGCTGCTGCTGCTGCTGCTGCTGCAGAGAAGCAGTGCGGACAGGCCGTCACTCAAACAAAGATGGACGTGTAGACAAATGGGAATAGACACCCAGCAATCACACATGAGGATGTGCTTTCACACTCAATCCGAGGAGAGATGCCACAGAGACACCAAATAAACCTAAATCCTAACTGTCCCAACTGTCATGCCACCTTAATACTTATTCCTTCTTCCATTCTTGAGAGGTGAAGCATAGAAGTGATTAAACTGACTTCAAGTCTAAGAGGGTTCTGTTAAATGTCACTGCTTGCTTATGAGGCTTTCAACTGTTATTGGTTTAGTGTTCGGCCACCTGCCCTGAACTGCTCCTCCTGCAGTGTAGCGTTGATGTCTGAAAGATCCAGACTGAAAGACTAGACATTGTTAGTTCAGCTGGTCTTTGCAGCAGACATGGAATGTGAAAAAATGAAAGCTAAGTCCAGTACTGGCCACCTAGCAGCCCACTGACACTCTACATCAAGTGTTTTTTTTTTAGTCATTACGAGTTCCAGACACAATGAGAAAAACATTACGTTGAAGCCGGGGCTGATTTTGGGTCACGCTGTGTATTTTCAAACATAGTGTGCACAAGTGTTTCCACTGGTCTCTTGGGGACTAATCAGTGAATTCTGACAGAGCGTCTGCTGTCGATACCATGGGAAGAGAGAAAGGAGAGGACTGGGGTGCAGAGAGCTGGCTGCGTGTGTCTGTGATGAGGGAGACGAGCTGAGGACAAAACTATGTTCCAGCCATGTTAGGCCAAGTGAAGACGGCAGGAACAAAAAGCCTTGTTTAAAGTGATTAGCCATGCCTCAGTCACAGCACTTTGAAGACAGACTCATGGCTCTCTGGGTGGAAAATACCATTTTGAACAAATCTACATTTCCATTCTGTCCCTGTGGTTTGGAGTCATACACGTCAGACGTTATCAAAAACCCATGAATATCCAATTCACACCCGGAGAAATTGAACGGACAAGGGAAATTTCTATGAGCCTTATCATACAGAAAATCTAATACTTCTCAATACAAATATTATTTATAGTGAGGTGATAATGCATGTAAATTACTCACAAAATATGCGCCAAAATTGAAATGCATATATCATTGCTGTGCTGTAAATAAAAATATAAAAAAGCTTGCTACAGGGAGAGCTAGATAGCAAAAGAGAGAAAGATCACAGGGAGTGGCACTGTCTATTGGACCTCAGCCAACCAGTAGGGGACATTGTATGAGGTGAGAAATCCTGGGGGGAACAGAGAGAGGGAAGGCTGCCAAGACTCACTGTTAGAAAGCTAATTAAACTATTGGCCCATTGTGAGGGAGGTGAGGGTTGAAGAATGGGCGCAAGCTCCCTCCAGGAAGCACCTCGGTAGTTTCAAAGCGGCCACGTTCACTCAGGTACATTTTCCACTGAGTCATACAAACAGGCCAGCGATGGCCTTTTCGATCACTCCGCTCTGTCTCTCTTCTGATCACCGTCCTTTCTCACCCTCTCCTTCTCCAGACAGTTCAGAATTAGCTTTCGCCAAAGAAAAAGCAATTCCAGGAATCCCTCTGCAGCTTCAATCACTGTGCCCTGTGTGAGCTGTGATGAGTTCCTCATGTGTGCGGAAGACGTTAAAAAGGAAAACACAATGCACCACCACACAATAAATTCTGCAGGAAATCGGTGGCCATGTTTTCAGTGCACTGACAAACAGCAGTGCTGTCTGTTGCAGGCATCTGTGTTTTTATATTCTGGTTTATTGGACTATGAAAGCGGGAGCCGTCGTCTACCACCAACTGACGGCAGCAGATGTCTTGGTTTGAAGAAGTCACACAAGAGGCTGGAGATGAAGTAATTTGATGACTTGGCCATATCTTTTATTTATTTTGCAAAATAATATTGAAAAATATATACTAGGCAGTGAAATACTGTTGCGTTCAAACTTTAAACAGTCACAAAGAAAATTCTACAGGTAGCATGGCATATTTGTCAGACCTTTCTGCACAGAATCAAATTCAACATGAGAACACTCAGAATGGTCCCTTTGGGCCCTGCAAAGCATTGGTCCCTTTACACTCCCCACCCCTTTACAAATCCTATAACTGTGCTTCTGAAGACAACTTGAACCCAAGAAAATTCAAAGAAATCTGCAGAATAAGGACATTCTGCTGGCAGATGTACAGGGCTGCTGCTGGAAGATGGTGAGCAAGGGGTTCATTTGTTATATATGGCTGCTGGCCAGAAGAATAAGGGCTGTGAACACTAACGTGGACTGCACATCCAAATTCCTCAAAACATTTTTCTTCTTCAACTGTCACAGTTTAAGTGGTTAACACTGTGCATGACTCCTGAATGAAAATGAAAGACATTTTCAGTTTATTATTGACTAACCCTCTATATTTCTTTTTTGAAAAAATAAATAAATTAATTAATACACATTTTATACTCCAAACTGCTTATTTTAAAGTTCGCTGAAATCCTCTCTTTATGGTAAAACATGAACCTGAAACCATGTACAAGAGTTCCATGATGAGTGTTATTAATGCAGCAGCATACATTTCTTAGATAGTCCATGCCAGTGGCAAACTGTCTGATCAGCTGTGTGAATGCAGGGTGTAACCCTTAACATTTACAAAGCCAACATAAGAGCATGCAGGGCCTTCAGATATATGTGTGTCCTGCTGTGCCTCTGTTGCATTTCTGCCCCAGTTGGTCAGGCTTGCTGATGGAAGACCCTACAGGCTACTTCCATCTCCTCCTCACAGATTCAGCCATAGTTGTGGGACCCATGTCGAGGGAACTAGAGGTTATGCAGCTGCAAGCTACAAGCTCAAACTCACTGAGAATTCAGAGGAGAGACTGGGAGGACTACAGCTGTAGAGCAATTTGACTTCTACAGAGAAAAGACTTGATGTGTTATCAGTGCTAGACTCAACTCATTTTCAGCTGAAGTTTCTACTTAACATGCCTTGACAAAGGACCAGCTTAAGCTATGCATATGAGACATGTCTTTACTTACCAGTTTATCTGTATGCATCTATTTTTCATTTTACAGCTTAAATTCATCTAAGATGACCTAGTTCTCCAAGTACTCAGTATTCTCTTTTGAGTGTCGACAACCATAGACATCAAACACCAAATGAAGTGCCCACAATCAAATATGTAGCATATCGAATCATCCAAATCACAGAAATATGACTGGTATGCTATTTATCTTCCAAAGCCAATCATGTCAAATTACACTTGTTTCACATCCACTGCATTTAAAAAAAAATCCTGCAACAAAGAACTAAATTCTTAATTTTTGTTCCTGTAATAAGAGACTTGCAGCTGATAAAAATATGACATTTTGTTCCCAAAATGTACGTTTCAAAAGCCAACAGTGTTTTTGTGAGTAAAAATGAATCGGGACCGCCTTTGCCACACCTCGGCTTAAAAGAGGGATAATTTTCCACAGGCCATAAATGCACCTCAAATACATTTTCACAGTGGCACGTTGTGAAAGGTTTTAGCTGCTTTCAAAGACCAATGTGATTTAGTAAAAGGTCAGAAAATAATCCAATCCTTTCATGAGGTGTCTACTTGCAGCTTTTGTACCCTTTTATAAGTACTGCACTTTTGTGTAATAATATCTTCCATGAAGGTGCAAGCTTGTCTCTGTAAAGGTCTCCAAAGGGGAAATGAATTGTCGAGCGTGAGGAAACATTGTTACTCTGTGATCTTCCATAGGGTACGTTTTTAATTTGAGTAGAGTCATGCAGATTATGTACAACTCTGCAAAATCTATACTTTTAGAGATGAGTTTTAGAACAATTTTCAAATATAACTACATACCTACATCACCTCAGGAGCAATTTCCTTACTAATCTTCACTTTGGGACTTTTACAGCTTCGTTATACAGCCAAAGTAAAATGAGTTAAGGGTCTTAATCAGGGATCAAGTAGTTTTAGACCTCTCACTGAGAAGATTAAAGGTGTTAATACCAGGGGACACCTGGCATAGACTGGAGAGGGGGGCTGACGCTTCCTTCTCTGATATCCTCCTTCCTACCATCCAATTGTCTTCTATAGGTGGAGAGTCCCAGCTGGTACACTTCACATTTTCTCAGCATGCGTCCGTCTAGCTTAAGATGTTCAGAAAGATCAATTTGTTTCCTAATTATAAAATCTAATTATGTTTAAATTGGACGGCTATTGTTACGTCTGGCAAGTTCTATGAAATTGCAATTTCACTCTGAATACAGGTGTTGATGGAATGCTTGTCTTTTATAAGGGCAGGAATCCTTCATATGTTTTTAATTATTTATGTCCTGTGTGCACATGCATCTCTGTTCTCTATTGTTCCAAATGAGCCTAATCATTAATGGCACATCAATACACATCATTCAACCATCACATCGCATTTTCATTCAACTGAAAGTTGAAAAGCAATGAACAAGCACAGTTTGACCAGAAACTGATAAATATCTTCATGGTCTAATTATCAGAATCAACATTGACAGAAAGAAGTAAAGTCCAACAACTTCCCCAGGGTTATCTCTCAAGGTTAATTGCTCTAGGAACTCTGGGAGCATGTCTTGTAAAGCATGTCTTAACGTCACATTAATTTGCTTCAACATATGCACCAGGCTTAAGGATGAACCTACAGATGAACCCTGGCTCGATAGCAGAAGATTTTGTCTAAAAATCTAGACTAAAAGCATGTCACTAAAAATGCCTTCACTGTGGTAGTGATGAAAGCAAAGGGACTTCTTGTCTGAATCTCTCTAACAACCTTTTTTGAGAAGACAGCTGCTCAGATTGGTGAAAACAAGCACCAATTGGGTCTCTCCAGCTGCCATCATGAGCCTCCATTTTATTAACACTGCACACAGAAGGATGCAGAGTGATCAGATCCCAACGTGATGTCTCGGGACTGAGATGTTTCCATCATGATGTCCTCTGACAACATAATTATGCATTGTATTTCACTTCGCATGGCTCGCCAAACCACATCAGCTGCAGCTCAGAGTCCAGCATCCCAGCAGCAGCGGTGGAGCTGAGGGAGGGAGTGGAGGAACGAGTGAAGCGAGTGCAGGGTGGATGGGGGAGCTCAGAGCCTGGAGCTAAGCAAATGTAATGCAAAGGCAGTTGATTGGAGACCAGACGCAGAGGGGGCTGAATAGGGATGTCAGAGGAGCGCCAGTGGTCTTTCACTTTGCATCAACGTCAGATTAAGGGAACTGGCAGAAGGAGCAGGAGCTTAGGCACCGAGGGGCAAGGGTGGCAAAAAAGTGCGGGAGCAAGAGAGGTGAGTGTTAATCCTGAAGCCAGTGCTGATACTGCACATAACTGGAAGGTCATTTTAGGGACTGGAAACATAATGTAAGATGATGAAGAGAAATCTGCCTCCATAAGAGAGGATTTAAGCCTGTACCGACAACCACTATAATTAAGTGATATTATGTTTTCAATGACAAACAATATTATGGGTTTGAGCAGAAGTTATATATTCAGCAGTGTCAGTGCCTTTGAAAAAAATAAAAGTACTTTCTCTTTAGAAGCTGTTAAAGGTTTTGTTAGGCTAAGACATAAAAGCAATTTGGTAAGTGTTAACAATCATGGTCATGGTTAAAGGAAACCAACACTGACGGTCGGTAGGTAACAGGAAGTGAAAACAACGGTTGAAGTCCAAAACTTTGTTGATCCATCCATCCAAACCGACCTTCTCCTTTTGCAAACTTTGTGACTCCATAAAGACATCATGCTCCTACCTCTTGATGGACAAAAGTCAAAATACCTAAGACGGCATAAGTTTGAATGTAAACGTATGTCGTTATTGGGCATTTGTTGAAACAACTGATGCAAACAAGTTTTACAAAACTAGAAATATCAGAATGAAAGCATTAATACTGAGAAAGCAAACAATGACAGACATCTGAACAGTCAAAATACAACTAAATGCTCTGCTGTCACCACCTACAAGATTGTGGAATATATATATATATATCACAAATGTGTTTTATCATGTTCTTTCACACTGCATTTTGTCAAGAAAATTGATGGAAACTTATTTCAGAAAAACATGAAACTTTGTCTTCAGTTAAGAGTGTAATAATGTAGAAGATGACACTCACTCCCCTGGATAATCATGTGCCTCCCAATATACTAAACTATGTCTCTTCAGTGTGTCCCTCTGGATCTTCTGATACTTTGTCTCAGAGAAAAAAAAGACAACGGAATCACAGACAAAAGCAAGTAGACTCTACAAAGCCAAATGAAACTTAATATCACGGCAAAATGGTACATCACTTTTACTGCTCTATCCTTCCCAGATGAGACAGCTGGGTTTTACCACACCAAAGAGCGAATTATCCCCTATGATCCATTTGGCCACTTCTCCGAGGTCATTGTTGTGGAAGTGCAGGTGGCCCATCAGTCCTGCCGCAGCCAATAGGGGATGCTAGGTAAAAGGGGTGGGGGCTCAAAAGTGGCTCCTTAAATCTCCACCTCCATTAATCACACTTTGCACGCTTGCGGCCCACCGAGCAGTGTGACAGTGACAGCACTGAGAATGATTAATACTTAATGCAGCGTTTAAGAGAATGATTTATGCCATCTGTTAGTGGATGACATGCTGCAGAAGTTGGCTTCACCACTCACACACACTTGTCAGCAAGGATTAGGAGAATGATACATAACTTAATCTCAGGAGCAGCAGGTCACCTCCAAAATTAGGCTGATTTTAGACCATGAACACAAGGGGGAGAAGTGGGTGTGAGGGGAGGATATAAGGGGTTGGATGTGCATAACCTCGGCATCAAATTAATTGGAGCTGGTCAGCAATCCATCCATTTTCTGCCAATTATCCAGTTGAGGAGTATGATATTGGGGGTATGGTTGTCCAAGTCCTCCAGATTTTCTTGGAAACTTCTGAGTTGCTCAGATGGGATACATAATCCCTACAACGTGTTCTGGGTCGAAACCAGGGTTGCCAGTTGTACATGTCTTAAAAACTTCAGCATCCTAATCAGATGCCTAAACCATGTCAACCACCTCTGACATCTTTCAATAAAAAGTAGCAGCGTTGCTACTCTGAGCTCCTTCTGAATGCCTAGGTTCGTCACTCTCTCCTTAAGGAGACTAATTTCAGCCACTTGTATCCAAAATCTATAACTGGATTTATACATGACGAAAAAGGGTAACCGCAGTCATTCCATGAATACCTATGGTGTGGGTTTTGATTGATGGTTCAGCAATGGATTTCATCAGCTCATGTCACCATTGCGACACTCAACAGATGTATGATACCAGTGTTAATTTCGTTGACGAAGACTATGACGGAAAATATTCGTCAACGAACCTTTTTCATGGACGAAAACTAAAAAAAAACTAAATAAAAAGTCAGATATGATGACGAAGACTGTGACGAAATATAACTGACACGAATAAAAATGAGACAAAAATGTTAGGGAGGGACGAATGGAGAAGAGATCCAATCAGAACTACTCTTCTTGTGGGACAAGTTGGGAAGAAATCCAATCAGAGCGAATCTTTGAGGGTAGGTTGATCTATGCAGAAGCAGCAGAGGCATTTTAAAAACAGCTAAACGAGTTTGCAGAACTTCGCACAGTTTCGAGGACGTTTTCACGTTTTTTTAGTTACACAGCTTTGGCTGATTTCAGTTGACTTCGCTCATTAGCAACACGCTAACGTTCTGCAGTGCACCCGGTCCGAGGGCAATGGCATGTCTCATGAACAACAGAAATGTCAGAGCTAGGTCTAAGACGAAAATGAAGAATTGACATCTGGTCACACTTCACATATGACAACAAGGACAACAAGACCGTCTGTAAACCGTGTGGAGCAAAAATCGCTGGGAAAAACACCACCAACTTGAAGTGACATTTACAGAAGACTCATCCAGAAATACATGCAAAGGTTAGTATACACACTAAGGTTATTTTATCAGATAAACTACCGTGATTTAGTCGACTAAAATCTGCTAATATTTGGTCTACTAAAACTAGACTATGACTAAAAGACTTAAGACTAGACTAAGACTAAAACTCTTATGATATTTAGTCGACTAAAACTAGACTAAGACTAAAAGATTTCAGATGACTAAAATATGACTAAAACTAAATGCCGTGTTATTCAAAAGACTAACACTAAGACTAAATCAGAATTTGCTGTCAAAATAAACACTGTATGATACACGACAAGGATGTGTAGTGCTTTAATTATATTTCCCTCAGTAACTTTGTTTAGATTATTTAATTTACTCGTGATGTGGGCAACTAATAGAATCTGTTATCACTCTGATAGACAATGGCAATCGCAGGGAGTAGAAGGTTTGCAGTGGAGATGGCTTTGCTACATGTGCATTACAGGAAAGAAGAAAACTACTGAGTGTCCCTACGTTCTTCAGTTCCCCAGTGTTGTCTTTACTATCAAAAAATCTCCAACAGCAACTGAAACTTGAAACACTCGCAGCCCAAACTGACTTGTTACAGTTCTTGCAGTCTCCACCTGGTACCTTACTGTTGAGGAGGTTCACATCAGCTACAGTGTCTGTGGCATAGCTACTGTAGCTACATGCGTAGGCTCTGTAGCTACATTGTAAGGAAACACAATAAATGCAACAAAAAATATATAAAGTGTCATTTTTTCAGTCATTTCGCAAAGCTTATGACCAGATGGGTAAAATTTGGAACATAGACTGGTAATTTAAGAGCTTTACCTACAGTCTCGTACAATGCCAACATTACGTCTGTGGATCTCAATCCATCAGAGGTTTGTTTTACATTTTAGTGGAGATCCCAAAGGTTCTAAATATACCAAATATGTAAGGCATCTAAGGCATCTAAAATATTTCCTTTTGATGAAAAGTAGCAGGCTGATGCAGAACATCCATGATACTGTCAAGCTGTGTGATTATAACTATGATGATTATCCCAAAAAGCTACAACTGAATATTAAAGGGGTGTGTAGGATTTAGTGGCATCTAGCGGTGAGATCAGAAATTGCAACCAACTCACTTTACCCTCCCCAAGCATGTAGAAGAACCTACAGTAGCCACGAAATTTGCAAAAAAAACATGCAAGGCTGTGAGCTCTAAACTCAGGCTATTGCACGGTTTCCAACAAGTATCATTTAATCTCAAGACTTGATTGCAAATGAGCAGCGTTATCTCTGCCTGCCTTCCCTCACTCCCTTCCCTCTGTAATATTTACATATTCAAACAAACTGTCAAAGCCCGAAAACAAACAATTTGTTATCCACCAGAGTTTGCATGGTTAAAAATACTCTGCATCTAATCTGCATAAAAAGTATCAGTCTTTTCGTTAGAGATTACTGGCTTTCCCTCCTTTCCTTCTCTGTTCTTCACAGAGCTATCAGATGACAAGGTGAATACAAGGGTAATCAGTTTGGTCACTGCTTTGAATCTTTCTATTCTGGCAGGTTACACTCTTGTTTACCGTTTGATGTTCCTGCAGAGAGTTAATCGACAAAATCAGTCCTTCAGCAACACTCCGGATTTAACTTCACCCAATAAACAGCCTGTCCAAAACTTCACTTCCGATTAACATTAACATTGCACTTTCATAAAAAAATCTGCCTCTGTTTCATAATCAAGATCAAAAAGAACACCCATTGCTGTATTCAAATGAGGGGGAAATGTGTCCTTGGGTATTACTATTCGAGCAGAACCCTTAAGGGACCAGCAAGGGGATGTTTGTCAGTCACAGGCAAGCACAGGCTTGCCTATCAGCAGAGCGGTTAAACTGCAATGGTGTCCAAGAGCGTGGGAGCAAAGTGTGGAGGAGAAAAGCTTGATACTATGATAAAAATGCACAAAACAATCCAACATGAAGCAAAAAATTCAACACAATTTCACCTTTTTACATATTCATCAACCAGAGATGTTGCTTTTACAATAGTCTAAAAAATTACTAATTCAGTTTTTTAAATGAGAGGTACAAAATGCAAATTGAGGTGTTTAATAAGCCAAAAAACTGTGTGTGATTTGTTGGAACAAGATACTTTATCCAATTAATATAGAGAGTCTTGAAACTGCTACCCTCTGCACCTAAGGTTGTTACCCAGAATTGGGAGCTGTCTGAATTTAAATATATTACAACTATTTATAAGTGTAAAAGACTTATTTTCCCTTGACCTATTTAACTTTGCTTTCGGTTGCACCTTTGCTCTTGCTGGTGCGAGTGCCTCCTGTCTGTCTACAGATAGCAGAGAACGTGAAAAAAATGAAAATAACAAGGTACTTAAAGTGAGTTGTAAGATTTTTATGAGAGAAAATCACACCACAGGAATGAACAACAGGATTCATTTTACACAAACAGAGAAATGTCAAACAATAGTAACCTTGGATGTCTCATTTTTCCAATCACAAGCAACAGTCATGTCTCATTAGTGTCCAATCACATGCTAAGGTTTTTGCTTTCTGCTAGCCAAACTGAGTAGACTTCATCATTAAGGTATATATCTGCAGACAGAGCCATAATGCAGCTACTCCACCTTTAGCATGAGTGACATGTCTTCTTATATGAACTCTAATGATGTGAGTGCTGTAAAATGATGAAGCACGGCAGTCTGAGGCAAGCTCACTCATACACACTCATGATTGATTGATTGATACACAGTGGTAAATCAAAAGAGCGGGGTGCCTTTTCAATCACAGCCAAAGTCTTTGAACATAAATAACAGCTACCATTTTGCCTGTGGCAGTTTCAGCTCACTATAAACACAGGCACTTGGCAGTCTGTTTGAGAGGGAGACAGAAGTCTTCACAAATGTAAATTTATGTACACCCATTTGACACTTTCCACTCTTGATTGGTTTGTATTTTGCCTCCTTCTCCTTCCTACCCATTATCAGAGATGATTAGCATTATATCCAGGCCCAGTCGGGCAATGAAGAAGACTACTGGGTGGAACAGGGCCTTGAAAGCGCCGCTAACCTTGACTAGTACCCTGCCAGCCACAGATAGCCAGCAAGTAATCCCTGTCTATAACAAAGCGCCAGTGTAGCCATTCACCTGAGACCTGAGCCCATCACAGGCCTGCAGAGGTACAATAATAACAACTCCACTAACTGCACATTTAGGAGGGAGCTTTCTCCCGAGGCAATTAGGCCTGTCTGTTCTTTTCTTGTCTATAATTCTAGGAATAGCTATCAAAATTACAGACCCCTTGAGAAATTACTGCAGAACTTAACAGCGATTCAGTCATGCTTCCGAATATAAAAAAAAAATAACAGCCACATTTACAGCATTATTTCTGGTGTTTGTCCCTGCATTAAGCTTTGTTCTAATTTGAATGAGGCATTTTATGCACACCACCTTGAGGGCAATATCTCACCATTTAAGAAAATGACAGTCTGCCAATTTGGTCATTAATGGACCCATCAGTTATGAAAACACAGCCAAAAAATTACATCCAATAACTCTTGATTGTTTTTTTGTTGTATATTGTGACAATGCTTTTAGTCCTCTAAGCATGAAAGAGAACGTGAATCAGGAGAAACCTTTTTGGGCAGGACTGGATCTTTTAAAAGGAGACATCCAATCACAAGTTGCACAGAAATATATATACATACCTACCAACTGGAGTCAGGGAGAGACATCATAATGATTCATATGTGGGAGTGACACCTCCACCTACTGCTAATGAGAACAGAAATAACCAAAAATAATTAATGGGTTTTAACAGTTTTGTATAACTATTTGCATACTAAATAAAACCATTAGCATGTCAAAAGAAGTCCAGATTGCTTCAAAATGTTGGAATCTTTTATGAATCACCATTTGCATATTTCCTTCCTTCCCATAAAACTGATTCACAGTTTGCATTGAGTCAGTTATCACTTCGTTGCCTTAAACTGGGTCATCGTATCTCCAGGCACAATTACAGCCAAAATCTCAGCGAGACAAATTTGCTGTCAGTCGCCGTGCCACTTTTATGTATGAACAGCGAGCTGTCAGTGGGATAGGCAGAGATAAAAAAACGGAGGGATGGTGGGGAGGAAGCATTGTGGATCATGCGGCAGGCCTAGCAGGTCGATGGGAGACAAACGTATGTCTAATAAGCCAATGATGAACCCAGAGTGGTCCCACTTGGGGGCAGGGGGTGGCAGTCCTGTTTCTAACAAATGTGTTATTGACTTCACGCAAGCAGCCAGTCACAGAAATACACTATCTGAAAGGAGTGTGAGAGATGAGACATGAGAGACTGCTGCAGCGGGTTAAACTATCGATCATACAATCCTGTTCATACCCTCCAGCTGATGATGAGCAGGACATAATTGACACGGAACAGGATGACAGCTTGAGCACTGAAGGAGTCATTAGAGCAATTCAACGTACATACTGTATGGATGCGTTTCAGAAATGTATATGAGCGAAGTAACTGAAAATACTAATAACTCAAATCACAATTAGAAACAGTCTAATGTTTTACAAAATGGAAAATCAATTGTCATAACAGGCTGTTTGAGCAACTCTTTTATTTGCTACATTTACTAAATACAGGATGTTGCTACTATGGAAGAGCAAATACACTGAAGAAGGCCTGCAAAGTGCCAATTTCCTGATTCTCAAGGTCACATCTTGGAATGTCTTCTTTTTTTTGTCCGACCAACAATCCAAAGCCCAAAGATATTCAATCTATTATGATGTAAGACAAGGAAATGCCCTCACATCTGAGAAGCTGGAAACAAAACATTTTTGTAATTTTGGTATGAAAAATGCCATTAAACGATTATTAAAACAATTAATTTTTAATCAACTAATAGTTTCAGCTCTACACTGATTGATAGACAAATCTTGGTGACTAAAATAAGTCCTTCATGAATTTACATTACACTCACTTAATGAGTGCTGCTATAGTTTATAAATGCACTTAATAAATAAGTTACAGATAATGAAGACAAAACGGCAACATCGCTTCCAGATAGATTATTCATGTGTTGGCCCAAAATAGAATTGTAAAGTGCATTATCCTGTGTAGTGCTTCCTAGAGGGTTATCACGAACCACCAACAATAAGTCAGGACCACATTAAAGCCATTTCATCTGCAGTTATTCATCAAAGTGATTCAGTAATATTAACTACCGCTCTGCAGTTGCATGCCGTGCATTATGAATGTGACTTATAGAGCTCTGAGGCTGAATTACAGTCACATGCCACAGAGTCCAGTGAGTCAGACTGCATTGAGCCCAGCTGTACAACACCTGTGTGTGTGTGTGTGTGCGTGCGTGCGTGCGTGCGTGCGTGTGTTATGCTGTGTAGGTCTAATTAAGCAGGGAAAGTACAGCTCGTCATTCACAGTTCAACATCATTGCTTTAAATCTGCAAAGAAGTCTCTTCACAGAAATAAATAAATAACTGCTGTCGACATAAACTCGGATAATGAGATTAATTTACAGTACTGCTTGGTACTACTTGGCCACGTGTTTGTTTTATTCAAATTTAATAGCAAGTAGAAAGAGACACAAGTACTAGCACAGTGCCCATTAGTCTTCTAGACTAGGGTTAGCTGAAGTTTCAATTAAAGCTGCAGTAATCAATATTTTAATATACAAACTGATTGGGCAGCAAAAACAAGCTGTAAACACAACACTTACAGATTATCACTTTAAAAAGTTGCTAAACTTGTTAGCAAAGAGTTTAAGAGAGCTTATTTACACATGCAGCAGACAAACATTAGCAATCATGTGGAGTCATGTTTCTGTCCACCTGATGATATTCTCTCTCCACCAACTCCTGAGCGGAATATCGGTCTCTTAAGCTGCTAAGTGCTTTGCTATGTTCTCGAGTCATTAACTCTGTCTGCTGCTTTTTAGCCTCTTCTAGCCTCTTTTAGCCCATAGTTTTGGTTTTACAGCACGCAGGGAGCTGTTTTCTTTCAAAAAACTCTGAAAACCGACAGTACAGGACCTACAAAGCACTAAATGGCAGGAATACTACGTTAGCAACCAGCTAATTGACATAGTAAAGCATTTAGCAGCTAAGGAGTCAGATATTTCCATAGTGGGTTGGTGGAGACCAAAACAGCGCTAAAGGGAGATAATATTGGATCAAAAACACGCCTGAATAAAGCTAATGTGTCTGCTGGATAAATAAACTACTGATGCCTTATTAACTTCATATGTCAGTGTTGTGTTTAGCTACATCTTGTTGTTATGCCACAAAAGTGGCACAAAAATATGATTCACTTCAGATTTGATCAAACTATTAATTTAAACACACTAAATACACAACTACCATGCTGTAATTCAAAACCTGTGAAAGCTTCACACAACTATGACTGATCCCCCCCAGCACCTACAACTGTTCTTCTTTTCTACATGTCTCATTATAGAAATGTGTGTGTGTTTCTAAGATTAGTGTAGATAAAAAATTCCACACTGGAATTACCTCCCAGGTGTTTGTTTGTCTTTCTGTGTTTGCATGCATCTCATACAGTATATAGTGTTTGCGTCCGTGCTGCGTGGGGTTGCAGGATTTAGCTGGAGTTTGTGATAAATGTCCTGTTTGGTGCTGACAGAGCAGGTCCTAGAAAGCTATACAGTCCCAGGGGCAGGAGGCTAATCACAGTGGTTTCTCTGGAGCCCTTCTGCCTCTGAATGACAAACAACTGTAACCCCCAAACACACACACACACACACACACACACACACACACACACACACACACACACACACACACACACACACACACACACACACACACACTCACTCATAACAATGATTTCATTTCTACTGTCCCAAATGTTAATGATCGAGTTACGTCGAATCAAATTTGTCTGTAAAGCCCTTCAACAAACACAGAGCAGAGGGAGAATAAAAGGAACTAGCAACAGACTAATGAAACAATAAAACCGGTCACTTTGATTATTTGGTGCAGTCACGACACATCCTTACAGTTGGTAATAAATTTACGGAGGGATTCAAAAGCATCTGAAGGGCTCTGAGCAAAAGTAATGAGTGTTTTCAGCTTTTCATTACCTGGAATTTAATTACCTACATCCACTTGAGTAATGAATGTATATGGAATCTTTGTTTAGCCCATTGTGAAGGATTTTGAGAGTTTTCCATGCTTATCCTCTTGACAATATTTGCATTTGTGATCAGAGCTGATACTGTGTGTAGACACAGTTCTGTTTAACAAAGCATTAATTATGTAAACTCAACAAAAGCAAAGCGGGTTCCCCTGGCCTCAACCAGTCCCCCCCCCATTCCCTTCCTCTACATCCATCCCTTCATCCTGCAAATCACAAACACACGCGCTCAGACACACACAAAGTGCAGCGAGGCAGAACGCATCTGGCTACACAGCCCGTCAATCTCACGCTGTTGTGTGGCCTTGCTGCGAGACGACGCAGGCTCTGCCCGGTCTTGTGGCTGGTGTTGATTTGAGGCTTCACACAGGACAGCATGAGATCCCACAGAGCTGGGGCTGGAAATGTACAAAAAAGAGGATGAGGCAGAGGGAAACAGAGAGGGAAGGAGGAGAAGGAAAGACAGCAGGAGAGGAGAGGAGGAAAGAGGGGGAAAGAAGAAACGATGGGAGAGACAGAGCGAGACGAGAGAGGGATATGGAAGATACACTTGTGCCCACCGAGTACCTCTTTTTCAGCTCCAGCAGCATTAAACACATGCATATGAAAAGCACTGGCTGTGGTTATTGCTGCGAGACCCCTGAAAACTCGTCTGAAGCGTGGCGCTGTTTTGTAGAGAAAAATGAAACATTTTCAACTCCTCATGCTCTGTGCCGTGGGCGCTAAAGACATGCAAAGTTCTTGACGCTGCCAAGAACATGCCATAGCACATCTGAAAATAATGTGAAAAAAAGGAGGCGGCCATGTAAATAGGGGCCCCCTGTGAACACGTAGCCTAAGGGCGTGAAGGGGGGGTAGAATGGTGTCAAGTGAATGGATCAGGTCGATCGAGATGTGAATGGAGCACCGCGTGAAAAGAAAGTATGACAAACGGAGCTAAAGCTTGACGAGTCATAATAGCATTACCACCTCTTCTAACCCGCTGTGCTCGTTCCTCCTCTAGGTAAGAATGACTTTTGCTGAACACGCCGAAGTGAGAAGAGAGTTTAAAGAAGCTATGAGACCAAGTGCAGAATGCACAGTGCAGCTGGGAAACCTCTGGCAGATACTAAAGGAGCACTCCACTATGTCTTCATTCTAATCCTGCTCCTTCAGGCACAAACTGATCACAGCACTCTGCTCCAGCACAAGTGATGTGTGCTGCATTGGGGCTGAGATAATGGTTTTTTCTCTAACTACAATGTGTGTGTAAGACAAGAGAAAAGGCAGAAAAGGAGAGTGTGTAAGTATATGTGTGTACTGGTGTGTTTAATGATGTATCTTCCTATGGATATCCCATAGCCGTCCCCAACACTGGGTAACATTTTACATCACTGTACATTTAATTTTATATCACATTAGTGGTACAGTATCATGGTATAGGCCTAGTACATTCTCTGAATAATAACCAGATAACCAGAAATTTCTGTCTTGGGAAAATCCAGTGAAATAAATACAGGGTCTCACCTGATGACTAATTTTCATGAATAAATGAACAGAATCGTGAATTATATCATGCTTTTTACCAGGTTTATCTGGTATGTTTACCGTTTGTCGTGTTTTCTATGTGTTTTGTAGAGTTAGTGTGTTGTTGTGATGCTATACTTATCCCTATGTAGAAATACGCATTCAATATAATTAACAATAAATAAATAAATAAATAATGTCACTATAAAACGATCCTTGCAGTGTACCAGAGGCAAGCAACTAATGAATTCATCAATCATTTAAATCAAATATTGCCATAAAGCTCTCCTGCTCACTGATTGGCTGAAGTACCTGAAATTGTGTAATGCAACCTTGAGATAGTAGTGTGGCTACCTCAGCAGAAACAGTAGGAAATCTCAATTGCTTCACAGTGTACAGTAAATTATCATATCGCCAAACCATAACATCCCATCTCTGCCAGAGATGCAGCATGACAAGCCAAAAGGCCATTTGTCCAGTCTGCTGTAGAAACCCTCTCTGCCCTGCTCCGCTCATATGACCCTGAGCAGAAAAGGCCAGTCCTGACCATGTGACCATTCCTAGTTATTTTTCCTGATGTACATAATGTTATCAAAGGCCATGGAGAGAGGGGCAGTATTTCTCCACAGAGGCAGCCGACCCCCAGCCCCCCGGAAAGGTGCTGGCACGGAAAACCAGACCTGTGACAGGAAGCTCTCCACCCCGCGTACTGCCAGAGGCCAAAACAATGTGAGTACAGTGGCTGCTGAGATAATAACATACCATGGCGTGTTATGAGCTTTCATGTTGATATAACCACTAATGATCTACCTGAGTGGCTGCCTTTGTCTGGGTTCGTTGGTGCCTAGTGGCTCTACTGTAAAGCCATGCCACACACAGTGCCATGAAAACGGAGATGACTGGAGGAACTTGAAAGCTGCAATTTTCCTGAAATTATAAGCTGCACTTATAAACATATATGTGTCCATGTGCTCATTTACCCTACAGTGTCAAAATCTGTTACTGTAATCTTTGCTGAGCAGTGACCGAGAAAGAAAAATGAGCCCTAGAGCGCTCTTCCAGCAATCATCGCCAGGACAACTTCATTTTCATGAGCGTCGTGTTTTAAAGCCAGAGGTTGCAGTCAGTTCAGTTTTCCTCATTTCCTGCAAACACTTTATCAAAGCGGCAGCTCGGCAGAATCCAACTGAATCTGGCTTGTCAGCTTGAGACTGACAACAACAGGGCCGCTGTCTGCAGGACATGTGAGGGGCTGCGTTTTCTATCCCTCGTTCCCTCCTCTCATCTCCATGTGTCTGCATTTCTCTAGCTTCGACTGCCCCCTTCACACTCCTTCACCTTGACCAGGATACATGACTGGGGAGCTGACAAGCCCAAGCATGTGTGTGTGTGTTTTCTGAAGCATTTGTAGGTCAGGGGGAAAAAAATAACCTTACTGGGAGTCTGACAGAGGGCTTAGGAATACGTTTTAGTCTGGACTGGCACTAAAGCCTTGCCTATGAATGTTATATTATAGCAGTGTGTGTGTGTGAGGAATACAGAATTTGCAGAGTATACACAGATTCACAGAGGGGAAAAAAATGTTCTGTTTCAAGAGGTGAGTGCAGACACAAAGCTATAACAATGCATTACAGGATAAGAGGCGAGACTATTCATGAAAGTGGCCTTCACGACAACTCCCTCAAGAGATTTAAAGTGTTTAATCTGAAGCACACAGCTTCATGCGGAAGGCTTAGACAGTTTTAATCTAACATGCCTGAGGAGACTAAATTCTTCTATTTTCTGGTCAATAAAGTCTTAGAGAAAGGAACGTGGCTGCAAAAATGGCCGTGAAGATATGGCAAGTGATTGTTTCAATGAACTGCTGCCTGTGAATGATCCAAACTTATCTTGTTAATTCTATTGCCCAAGGTGCACCTCAGGGGCACAAAGAGCACTAACAAATCTGTAAACCCACGCCAATCCCATCACCTAATGTGGAGAGTAAAGTCAAGAGGTGCTGTGGATCAATTCAGGTTAAAAGAGGTTAATATTGTTTGCCCTGCGAGTAATGAAAGGGCAAGTGCGTGACTATGCATGACTGCAAATCTTTGTGCATATTACGTGTAAAAGATATGTTGACAGATATTGCAGATACAGTCTAAGTGGGGAAAAACTGATAGTTACGCTTTGTGGTACTGAGGCGGGAATTTTAAAGCAAAAAAAAGGGGGGTGTTCCTGAAATCTTAAAGAAGAAGCTGCTAGTGCGCACACATGCAGGCATGTATTAAAGCAGGAGTGTGACTTCAATCAACTAAATTATAGAAAGGAGTTTCTAGACCAGTACCTGCTCATTACCTGAAGATGAGTCACTTTGCAAATTACAGAGCAGCCAAATGTCCCAGGTGTATCATTTGACCCTCCTTCTCTCCCTCCCTCCATTGCACACACCGACCCACACATGCAACCACACACACACACACACACACACACACACACACACACACACACACACACCACAACTTCTGAAAAAAGAAAAAAGATACACAGATTTTGGTTCCAGGTGTGACATTTGTACTCTGCACCACTGTTGCCATCGAGACTTGGTTAGTATAATCAAGTTAATCTGTACAGCGGGAACTGGCTAATGAAGTTACCTTCTACCATCGCCCCGGGCTGGGAAATTATGTCCCTGTCGGGGGCCTTTTAACCTCCGCATGTGCGCATGTTTCCCCCCACAGCCTCCGGAAACACACACCTTCACACACCAGCTTAATGAGTGCCTGGGGAGGTAGGCAGACACACATACTCACAGACAGGTCTGCTTTGAGCCTATACTCACCCTGCCTAGAATACTGAACCCTTCCCAGAAACACTGAGCGTACTGTAGATCCCCTAGAAGCCCTAAGGCTGAGAGGACAAGGACAAAGATGGAGAGGAAACACAAACCTGGTGAAACATGCAGTGGGAATGATGGAGCAGTGAATAAAGATAAATTGAGAACGGAAAAGCACCTTGACACAAGGAAGGATGTGAAAGATATGTCTTTTAGAAAGCTCAGTGATATCTATTTTTACTTCATGGCCAGTTTCTGGATCACAGGACCAGCTCAACATCGGGGATTGTTAGAGAGTCTGTCATGGCTATTATAAAAAATGACGGACAGTTTTACAAAATACAGTATTTTATATTGCACATGCACAAGACGTCATATGAAAGCACTTAAGCTGAATTTAAAAAAAGGGAAAAAGAGTAGGGTTGTCCCATGTTGGTCCACATGATCAAGGCCGAAGCCATCAAAGATATTTTCAACCACATATAAATGACTGAATAGTACATTTAATGATCGAGACATCCATTAAAAAAAGGGGACGGCAATGCATCACCATGACTAAACTTGGCTGAAGAACTAGAGCTGCAGACAACAGCTGTGAGAAAGAAAGCAGATGCTTTCCATGTTTGTCTTCTGGTAATTCCGACTCAACACTTTCTGCTGCTGCTTCACAATAAAAGCCTTGAAGACCAGATGGCAACTGATTACTGTGAAGCAACTGCATCGAGTGTTGAGCTACACTCACTAAAATTAGTTGAAATATTGGGCTAACTCTAATGTTTTTAGCCTTGGCTGCTTTAGCTTCATGTTTACCCAGGGAAAACCTTGTAAAGACATTATACTTGTGTGAAATATTTAGAGCAGGGCGTTTTTTATTTATCTGGCTGGTATTTATCCTCCTCTAGCAGTTTTTTCTTTTTAGCTCTTGAATTTATCAGGAAACCCACTCCACTGGACTGTTTGATCTCCGACCTTCTGCAGAGGAGCTGCTGAAACAAATTCCATCTATTAACAACGTAATAATTAAGTATTAACTCTAATGTCTTATGAGATTTGGACAGGATAACTAGCCAAAGAGATTTCTTACAACTTGGCACGCCAAACATGTTATGTATTAATGTTTTATAACTGGTCTATAAAGCATTAGTAAACCATTTTAACCATTAATAAGCTATTTGTTGAAACTCTTATGAAGAGTTTTTTTTTGTTCAGCAGTTGAGTATGAGCACACAATAGTCACCACTTATGAAAACCACATTTCCTTCTCAATAACTCCTCTGAATTTCACCTTTCACCCACACTTTGCATTATTAATTTCAACCAGAGCGTATCAACCACAGGTGCAGACATTTATTGCAACTAAAGAAAAATCTTTCTACTCAATCTCTGCAGAAATAAAACAGACAGACGGACAGACCAATCTTAAATCCTTCAGCAGGAGTTTGTGGCGCCACAGGGACTCACTGGACTGGGATAAATCCTCAGTTCCATGCCCTAAGCACTGAATGAGCCCGTTCCCCCAGGAGCACATGTGCCTAACCAAGCCAACAGACAAGCAGTGAAGCGAGGAACCCTCCTCTGAGAGGTAAAACCTAGTTAATTCATCTGCCATAATGACAGACTGAGCCACCATTGCATCTCCCCAAACCACTACTGAATCCCAATCAAAAGTTGCCTCTTGCTTACACTGACACACAGAGGCTCACGAAATCAGACACTCGTTCCTTACCCTGGCTCAGAGAAAGGAATTAAGAAGTCAAGTTGTCTGGGAGGAGTTTTGCTCCTTTGCTTTTCCAGTCAGGAGTGAATAAAGCCAAGTTAGCCAGACAAACACATTCCTGTCTGCCTCTTGTTCTGGCAGTGCTACCTCAGACGTGACTGAGTTAGCCCTCCATGCTGCGCAGTCCCTCTGATGGGATTAGCTCTTAAAGACTGTGGAAAACAATTCCCTGCTCCCTCTCAACAAGGTCAAAACAAAGCATTGCTGTGTCACATCATGCCTTGATAATTCTGCCAACTATCCACCTGCAGGAATGTTTTCCAATACACGCAGAGCTGATACCAGGAATAAACACACAGGTTCATTATAAATAAGAGTAATGCGATGAATTAGGTGGGCCATGTGATTTGACCTTTCTATGTTTGGATAAACCCTCTCCCTGCGTTGTAATTATTCACACTGGCCTGGTTCCATATCTTTTCTAAAGGGCAACAAATGGCTTCACTTGTGGTGCAGAGGCTACAAGCCTCAGGTTACCTCTGCATGCGGCTCACAATAAAAGGCTGCACTAACAAGAAAGCAGCTATCTTTCCATTCTCTGTTTCACATGCCAAACAGGCTATCAGTTTCAGCGACCATGTTTCCTAAAGTGGAGGAGGGCAAGGACCCGAGGGTATCAGGCTCTTAGTTCTGCCTTACAGCTCGTTCACTCAGTTAATGAGAACATTAATTACATTCCACAAAAATATCTCAAAAACAGCAAGAGAGAGTGTGTGTGTGTGTGTGTGTGTGTGTGTGTGTGTGTGTGTGTGTGTGTGTGTGTGTGTGTGTGTGTGTGTGTGCATTCACAAGAGAGATGAACAATCACGCATGTTTCGTTTCAAAGGTGCTGTTGTAAGGCAAATACGTCTGAACACTGCTAAAATGCCTCAGGGAGGTGTACAGCAAAATATTACCATTTTCTAATTAGGTTGAGACAAATTCGGAAAAAGTTTGAACGTGTGAGGAAGGAAGATAAAGCAGGAAGGTGGAGTGCATACTGTGGGTAAACAAAGCTATCTGAAGTAAAGCCTATTAGCGCAGAGCAAGGGATCTTAGCATCAACAGGGTTCCATTGTCAGTTGTCTTATTGTCACATGATACCACTGCTAAGCAGAGTAATACCCATATTAACCACCATTCTCCTAATGCCTTTTCTCCTGTCCCCTGTGATCAGCCTACTTCCAGCCATAATCCCAGCCTAAGCTGATTCTTAATTACCCTGGCTGTCTGGACAGACAAAGGCCAGGGCCGACCTGCTCCATGGTCCCTGACACACTGTGTACTCCAGCTACTCTCTAAACACAGAATGGCTCCAATGCCTGTTTTAATGCCAAACCGCAGCTTCTTGATCTTTGCAGTGCAATGTATTTATCATCAGAAGAATGTGTCCTAAGAACAGTATGCTAATTTTTTCATTAGCATTTTCACACTGTGGAGGAATAAAGCAAACAAAAGCTTCATAATAATCCACATGGCTGTGATTTATGGAAGTTCAAAATGGCCAACGGAGTTCAGCAAATATTTACATATAATCAGGTGGGAACAATCACCAATCTGCCCCTTCCACACATACAAAACACACACCTGGGCACTTGCCAGAATGCATTCAAACACCCACTCAAACTCCCCTACACACCCACACCGAGGCTAAGCAATTATTATAATCTTCTGTTTGTGGTTTTGAATTAAGCCCTTTGTTAACGACACCCCGTGGGCTCCCTGGACATTCTTGCATATTTCTGGTTTTGTGCTAACGTGACACACGCAAACGGTGCATTGCCTATGGCTGTAGAAGGTCTATGCTATTTGAAAATGGCACAAAAGCTTTCTGTCCACATTAGTCTTTCCAGGCCATTCTCAAAAAGTTAGCCATTCATATCAAAATGCCAAAAAACTACAGTACAGTGCCTAAATCTCCTCCACTGGGCATGCGCAGGTCCCTTGAGCCAGCGGCTTTACAGTAGATCATATCACAATGGTGGTGTCAGCATTTCTGAAAAGCTCCCCTTTTCCCTGTTCACATGACAATGTGAGACCAGTGTTTCAAGAATCATCCATGGGAAGCATTTTCTAAAAGGTCGATTTTTAGTGCCAGCTTAGCATGAATGGTAAGCCATGACAAAAATGTATTTTCAAAACGTATCCACATTATTGTTGACATGACTGACCTGACTGCAGAAGGAAACTTGAGAGGCTCCTCAAACACAGCTCTGGGTCTTGTTGGTGCCCACTTCAATCCACCCATAAGCCCCTCATGTCTTGGGGCAATCACCTCCCCTTTCTCAGCCTTCCCTTGCTGGCGGGCCAAGTCGAGCGGCCAGCACAGGAACAAACAAAGGTCTTTCAAACTGTTTGATGAGCTGTCTCTCAAGAACGCCAAGCAGCTTAGCAATCACCAACACAGAAGGGCCCTGGAGGGCACTGGAGGGCTGTGAAACATCAGAGGAAGGTTTGGTAAGGCTACCCCAACGTGGCATTCGGGTAAGAAGAAGATCACTTGTCTGGGTGTGTTTAAACAGACCTACACATCAAAGCACATATGCAGACATTATGAGGAAATGTGTTGTACCCGTTTCTGAGCAACACAATAATAGCACAGGGATCTGAAGATAAAGGGCACATATTTTCTTGGTCAGGAGCTATCCCTCTTCATTAGTGTCCCTGCAGAACTGACTCACACACTGTCTAAATACACTGGGCAGCAAGTACAGATCATCTCTTTGCCCTCCGGCAATTATACCACCTTGTCAAAATAAATTAATAATAGACGCTGTTTTTAATGAATCAGCAGGTAATGACTAACTTGAATCGTGCATACTGAATGCTGTGACATGAGGGAAATGGTACAGGGAGGCGAACTCTGAACTGCTTGCCCCTGAAATGTCTTACAGCGATACAAAGTGCAGCCACCAAGGGGGAGAGGGAGGTTTTTTGTTTTTTTTTATAAAAAAGGTACTCACAATCCCCTGAGCAACTGCTGAAATAGCGGCATGTCAAAGTGAGGAGGATTGTGATGGGAGGTCATGTAGGATCGAAAGGAGAGTTTCAAGAGGAAGAAGACAATAAGCTGACTGTGACAGCCTGTGTTTGAGAAATCAATAGGCTCTGCTTTTGTTCTGTCTCACTTCAACACCTGAATCAGAACAAAGCATCCAAGCCTGGCCGAGTTCTCAAACTCTCTTTACAAACATCACTTGACGAAAGCTTTTCAACCCAACTGGCGTCAGAAGCCAGCATGCTGCTAGCATAGCATATCATAGGACACCCCCATACTCTGCATATCCACCGTTTCTATTTACATTTAAATAAGAGACCAATACAATGCCCCGGCAGTCCAGAGTAGAGTACGGATTACATGCATTCTGCAATAATAACAAAAATTACAAGACTGGCAGACTACTGTGGATTTTTCCCTGCATGGAACTGTGATGAAACTGCATGCAACATTCACATCACTGCAATTCCAGTTTGTGAGTCTGATGTTTTCACTTCAACTAAAGATTTCATGGACTCAGACACTCCAGATGAGCTCCTTCAAAAAACCCATTAATGTCATTCAACCAAAAACAAGGCTAGTCAATTTCACATTCTTATTTATAAATGAATCTGTAAATCAACTACTTCATATATGTTATATGTATTCAACAGGTTTGGAATCAGTCCCTTGACTGATTTACCGCCAGCTGGCACCTGTGCTACCACAGCTGCCATGACCTACCCATAACCCACCAGCAACAGCTGTTTCACCACTGTGCCATGCATGGAAGGAGGGACAAAATGCCTTCAATTCAACGCCAAACTGGGACGATAATGTAACCTAGAAGCTATATAACTGAGCAGAAATGGCATTTCTTTAAAAGAGCTCAGTATTAGTTATGCTCTGAAGGCCTCGAATACTGCGCTCTTCTAAATCAGCACACTAGACATTATCCATGCTCTGTTACACTTTAATGCTCTTCAATTTCCACTGTCCTAATAAAGTTTATGTGAAAGAGTATCAGTCTAATAAGTGTGAGATACATCAGGATGATAAGTGTTCAGGTTCATGGCTGGGTCTCTGAAAGGATATCTGCCCAAAGGGAGTGGCCAAACCAGAAATACCACTTACCCCGTAGAGAGCAGGCATCGTGGCACAAAGACAACTAAAGCCTGCATCCATTACACCACCAGGGAGAAAAATGTCCTGAAGAGAGTGTTTTGACTTTTAGAGGAGTGTCAGTGGTTCAGATTTCACTGGGGGGTTTCATATGCAGAGAATGAACAGGCGGCTCAACAACAGGTCAGTTCTCGACACTACAATCGTGGCCTAATCCTGAACCCTGACTCCAGTGACCTGAGCATTTGTTACACACTACATACACCACAACAGAGGGAGAATCTGGCTGTAACTTTGTTGACACAGGAGAAAGGTAAAGTACTGAAACACGGCCAGTGGGCTAAATATAAACTGCTCAGGAGGCTTTCTTTCCTCTGGGTAGGGGATAAGGAGCAGCACTCGCAGCATCAGTCTTGCAGACCCAGTTTTTGTAGTCTGGAGCTTGCTACCTCGGGGGAAGAAAACACAAGGACTGAAACGGCTGTACCTCACAGCCCTGCTTATTTCTTTGTGGGATAATTACACATCTGTGTGTGTGTGTGTGTGTGTGTGTGTGTGTGTGTGTGTGTGTGTGTGTGTGTGTGTGTCTGTGTGTGTGCTCGAGCTATGCAGTCTCACTCTCCTTCATATCCAGGCTATAAACACAGGCCCATCTGTGTTGAATGATAAATTTCTCTGTCCATTATTCAAGTAAAACATACGCTTTTAAGTGATAATGAGTATAATAGTCCTGTCATTTTCGACCAGTACATCAACAGGATATTTTGGAGCTTATTTGTAATACACACAGCCTTCTTATGGAAATGAGGCACTACTCTTTTGATGTTTGGGAGAATTTCTACTTTTTCCTGTCCTTTGGTCCACACAATGCTGCTAACATTCCTCTGATGCAAACCCAGCTCCTTGTAGCACTTACGTCATGCAAGTCCTGGCTGGCTGGCTCACTCGCTGGCTGGCTGGCTGGCTTATTCCCACTCCTACATCAAACTTGCAGGCCACACTCGGGATGCCACTTTGATCAAATTTAAGTAAAATGGACTTGCCGTAGTTTGAAAGATCAATACCACATTAATAACACCTGGCTGAGGGAGCTGTGAAGCCTGCACTCTGGCTCTTGCTGCGGAGTGGAAAGGAAGAGGCAGGCCAAGGCAGGCCACTGACTGTAAATCTCTCGTCTTGGCATCTCTTCCAGGGTGCTGGAAGGTCTCGCAGTAACCCTGAAGAGCTTATGGTTGCGACAGCTCTAGCCCCCGCTAGCATCAGTGTCAGGGCTGTGTCACTCGACACTATGGGACCTTCCTGCATGGCAAGACTTCGGGCGCTTGATTTCCAGCTCTTACAGGCAAAGGCGCTAATGAACAAGCATGCTGAGTAGCACATACACACAAAAATGTGAAACCAATACACACACATATACTCATATACTGTATTTTCATCAATATGCTAAAACATTCATAGCATTCGACACAGAGTGCAAGTTTCAAATTAATAATAACAATTCCCTCCAAGCGGGTCCTTTCAGGGATGTTTGTTGGCCTGCAGAATTGGCCAGTGAGACTTGATATAAGCAGGCGCAGGCACAGAGAGGAGAGCCGGGCTAAATGGCAGAGGAGGCACCGCTTTTGAGCATTGTCCTCCTCTCAAAGGCAAAAACCTGCTCTTTCTCTGCCTTGGAAACAATAACTCTCAACCTGTACTTGACCTTTCTGAAGAGCAAACAATCCTCCACAACTCACAAAGCCTTTAACAAAAAATAAAAGTTTGAACTAAATTAGAAAGAGAACAGTAACGTGTGATAATTAAAACAATAACAACACATGCTTAGCAGGATTAATTAAGCACAATAATCACAAGATGTGCGGGAGCTGCAGTCTAGCATAAAGAAATGTCTGCAAGCTCAGCACAGCAGAAGCTATCGTGAAATGCATCACAAGAAAATGAGAAATGAGACCAGCTCGCAACAGAGGAGGTCCCTGATTGGACACAAGCTTCCAGTGATGAGGAGTACCAATCGTGGCACTTGGCATTAAGCAGAATTCTTTGAACACATACAATAGATGGATATGTTTCATCTTCCAGTCTTGTGAGATGAATAAGCCAATCGGGGGCTGGCTCTCCTCCACGTAGCCCCACATTACAATAGATCAGAGACAGAAACTGGAAGAGACACACTGCAGAGCAAGACTCCTCTCATAAGCACCCTGTTTAATCATTCACACAAGGGCTGAAGGCAAAATGGCCAGCACACACGAGCCCAGCATGAGTCCTGCTGTGCCCTCAGCCGAAAACAAAACATCCTGACGATCTATCTGAATAAATCCCTCTGTCATTCTCAGCTTTTCTCTGGAAATTCTCTCCACTTTTTTCCCCTCCAATCGCCTCCCTCCTTGTTGCAAACTTTTCCATCTGCTGTCTGAATTACTGCCCGTGATCCCGCAAAGATGGAAATCAACCAGTCTTTTCAGGAGTCTGATTGAGGCCCAAACCCTGCCGCCCATCACCCTCAATCCACAGATGGTGGCCTGGCTCCTGCAGGGAACACTTCCACTGTGGATTTGCTGCAACTCTGTGGTGCAAGGCAACATTTTCTACATGATGGTTACTTTTTTTTTTTCCTACAATAATTCCCAATGCATCTTCTTTCCCATGCAGTTAGAAGACTACTATAGTGAACACGTCTAATGGGCTCTCAGGAACCAATATGTAACAGCTATAAATGGTGCTGTGAGATGAATAATGTAACAATAATTACATTTTGCAATACAATTGGTACAGAAAGCATGCTTAAAAATTGTTAAGACGATTATTTTGAAGAAATATGTTCCATGTTAAGAATTTTGGTCACACACTAAATATATAAGTCCTCTTTTAAGTAAAGCCTTCTCTATATCCTGTTTAATCTCTAGTGTTCCCGTGCGTCAGATCACCTGTTAAACCCTTTAGATCTGGGCGGATTTTGTCTATACAATGTCAGAAAATAGTAAAAAAAAAATGCTCATCAAATGTCTTGTTTTGTCTGACCAGCAGTCAAAAACCAAAAGATATTCAGTTTACTATCATGTATGACAAAGAAACTCTAATCTTCAAAAGTGGACCTACACATGTTAGGCGTTTTTTGCTTAAAAAATGACTAAGATGATGACTCCATGATCACAATATTGTTGCAGCTCTAATCCCTTTATGCTTATGAGTGCTGGTGGTCCCATAAGTTACATTTCCCAGTGCTGCTGATGAGGTTTATGCAGTGTAAACTTGAAGCCCTTAAATATTATTCATTCTATGCCATGCTTCAGCTAGACAGTCTGGGCTTCACAGTCCTTTTCATCTCAATCCAAGTGTTATCTTTTTTACTGAAATAAGCAAAAAGGATATTCTGCCTTAACTTGAGATCAAACTGGGAAATGAGTCATGAGACACAGGATAATTACACCACTCAGTTGACAACATTTGCTGCTAATAGAGCAGACAGATGGTAAGTGAACAACCATTCAACTCCCATAAGAGACAACAGAGGAGTGAAAGTGTCATATTGGGCTTTACACCATGAAAGAAAAAAAACACTGGACTTTCATGTTCATAACCTCTTTGTGTCCGAGAAAACATGATGCGAACGTGATGTTTTTCTCCTCTTATCAACCTCACTACAGTCAGTCCAGTGCAGCAGAGAGCCTCCATATTTCATAGCCTCTAATAATTTCACATCCCCTGAACTGACAGCCTGGACCGACCGCGGCATACGCAAGAAAGAGTTATGGAAAATATGGATTAGATCGGGTGAGAAAGGCGAGAAATCCCCAAAGGAGTGCGGAGACTTAACTGTTATTAAGCATTCAAGGTTAAGGTGTGGTCTTCACACAATCACAGCAATGAAGGCAGAGTGTTGATCAAAGCAGACGATGATTAAGACTGTGGGAGTCAAGGCTGCATTTATGCTCCTTAATTTCCCCTCCTATAAGGATGTAAGAATGAAGGGAGTCCAGCCAAGGGGATTAGTCACATAGAGGAGAAACCACAAAAACTAGCAGCGTTAACTATCAGCAGCTAATGGCGGGGTAAAAGTGCAGATGGTGAGGCTTGCAACACTCCAGTTAACAAACAAAAGAACTGACGCCGTGTACATTTTTTGTTAACAGACACTCACACAAAGCCTTAGTGGAGCGTCACTGTTCCATTCAGCTCTTTTAATTACCTGTGTGTGTGATTTAATCCTTCATATGTCTCAGCCCATTCCTCCTAATGATCTGCTCCATTCAGCTCTTGTCAATACACATTCCGCTTGCATGGTTTTGTTGTTGTTTATTTTACAGCAAGTTATACATAGAAGTGTTGTGCTACTTAGCATTTCTAGATTTTCCCAGTCCTTATAAAAACACAAGAACTTGCCAATGAGAAATACTAATGTTTGCCAAATAACAAGTCAAGTCTCCTTGTGATCGCAACATAATCAGCCTTTTCAACATGCATGTGACAAAACACTGTGCAGCATTGTTATACAGTGTTGAAGCAGCCTGCAGTGTAAATGTTATTAATATTACTGCCTTATTAGCCTGGTTTTATGTTCTACAGGGGTAAAATTATGCACATATAAGTGTGCCTGTGTGTGTGTGTGTGTGTGTGTGCCTGTGTGTGTGTGTCTGTGTGTGTATGTGTGTGTGTGAGACAAAGAGACTCAAACAGGCCCAAGCCATTTTAGCCTTTCGACAAAAAAATACCAAAAATACAGCCCTGTAATTACATTGCATGAATAACTAATAGAATTCAGAGAATAAAAGCAGATTTTGAAACATGAATGTGAATGAATATGAAAAGGTCTGTGTCAGATTCCTATAAAAGACGTTTATTTTTAACACTCTGTCTCTCTCTCTTTCCATCGCCCTGATATGAGGCTGATTTGCAAATTTGGGAAGATTTATTTATCCTACTGCAACACTGCCGTGACAAATGAAATGGGAAAACGTCAGAGTCTAGAAACAATTTAAGAAATTGCATAATTTTGATCCTTTTATCTGAAAAAAAAAACATTTCTGGCCATGTTACAATCAAGCTTGTTTGCACACAAAACATAAAAGAGGACTTTTAGGAGGAAAGGCCTTATCTGCCAACCATTTAACATGTGTCATTCTCCTCATCATCTTGGAAGATTTAAAGCTGATTTGTGAGCATTAATGTTTTCTACAGCCAGACAACCAAATAAAAAAGCCCAGAGAGACAGCTCATCACATCAGGAGAAAAATCCAACAGCTTTGAGAGCTTTATTTCCCCACAGTAGTAGCTTACATATTGGTATATGAGACTATTAAGGGAATTTTGTTTTAAAAAAATCAATAAGCATTTAACTTCCTCAAACTTCATTAAGATGTAAACTTTTAAAGAGTCACATACAAATATGCAACCCAATGCCAGTATGGAGCAACTCCAGGTTTTGGACTCTAGAAGTCATCAGATTGGTTCAGGCTGTTGGGATTTGGGAGATTCATTCTCACAAGTATTGACTGAATTGCCTAAAGGTAGTGGGAGTGTCGCTCATTCCGTTTTAAAGGAAAATCGTCTCCCTGAATGCACTGATCTCTAACTTTGGATCGCAATGTCTTACACCTTTTAGGCTACCTTGCGCCTTTAAATATGCTTGAGCAATAACAAAAAGGCAGAAGCAGCGTAGCGCAGAGGATTGTGATGTTTTGGGAAATGGGAGCTTTCCCCAGAACACACAGACGCAGTCCTCCTAAATACGCAACATCGTAGCAAAAATAATAATAATAATAATAACTTTATAGACTCATAAAGTTATTATATAATTTGTTTTTATCTTCAGCCTTGGGAACTAACATTGTCCTATTCGGAAAGTCATGGAAAGCAGCGTTAAGCAGATAAACGCAGCAGCGTGTTGGAGAAAGGGGGCACAAAGTTGGCATCTTCACCAGACTCGCTCTGCTTTTGCTTTTAGCGGAGTTTCATCCACATGTTAAAACTTCCCAACTGCGTTTAAGGAGATCGAGACAAATATGTGACTTACCTGTTGGCCCCTCAATGCCATCGGCGTAGATCTGAACAGCCAAAATCAACAGAAAGGCGCAGGTGTTCATCGTGTAGCTGTTTTAGTCCACTTTAAATGTGCAGGAGAAATCATTTCATTCACTCCGTGAGGTCCGGGCGCGCAAGTAATAGAGCCGAGCCCATCTACTCCCCCAGTTCTCACTGAGTGGAGTTTCAGAGACAGTGAGGAGACAGGGCAGAGCTAGTCCTGCAAACTGACGTCAGGGTAAACAGTTCAGGGAAGAGATTTCTTTCTCAAGCCCACTTTCCTTCCCAGCCTCCACTTCTCTGCTGACACAAAGTATGAGCCGGGCGCCTCCAAGCGGCCGAGTCCGGCAACGGCACTGTGGTATTCAAACGTCGGCCAAGCAAAAAAACCCCAGACTGTGTGTTTGTGTGCTGCTGTACTTGCACCTTTGTGGGTACCAGGAAGAGTTTCAGATGTTCAGAGTGTGGACATTTCTGGAAAGTGTGGATATGTGGACTCTTTGCTTCTTCAAAGTGTCGTTTGAGGTTTAAAACCAGATTTTAAGGTGAGGATCTGAATTAGATTTAAGAGTCTGGGGCTGGGATTTGGGCTAGGCTTGTAGTTGTGATGGTTAAGGTCAAGGTCCTTGCAAGTATTGAAGCATAAAGTGTGTGTGTGTGTGTGTGTGTGTGCGCGCTTGTATTAATCACACAGGGACAAAAAGTCTACTCACACACATTATCGGGGCTTATCCTCAATTTTGTTCATCCCAACAATACATTTAAGAATTGGTGTTTGTTAAGGTCAGAGTAAGAGTTGGGGTGAGGCATGTAGTGGTAAGGGGAATAAATGTAAGTCAATGCAATGTCCCTCTAAGTGATTAAAACAAGCATCCATGTGTGTTGGTGTGTATGTGCAGAGACAGGGACAAGGTGCTGATCTCTTTCTCTGTTTTTACATCAATTTGGCTTGATTTTAATGAGACATTACTTAATCTTCACTGCCCAGCAGCTCCTAGCAGCTGTCACAGTACAGCATAAGTACGGGATTATCAGTCTGACAACAACAGGCGGAGAAAACACTCATTACGTGGCTTTGTTTTAAAAGTAACACTTGTAATTTCTTGTTTCTGCATTAAACACTATTATAGTCATTCTCTTGTTTTAAAATCACCTAATTGAAGTCTAATTATCCCAGCTATACACATAACCTTTCTCATTTTAGCTGCTGTTTTACAGCTGAGGACAGCCATATATTCACACATGACAGACAGGTAAGCATGCCTTCACACCTCCTCACAGGTGCGAAGCATTTATCTCCATAAATTATGTTGTGTGCATTGAGTTTGTGACTGATCTTAAATTTTCTTGTATACCCACAGTTGGCCATGTTTGTTGGAGAATACCTGGCAGAAATCACTCTTGGATTTCATTTACAAACTTAAATGTCAACACCTTCATGTAGAAAAGCCACTGTGACTTTAACATGGATATACAATATAACCTGTTAGAGTGTTTGATTATGAGTTGTTGGACACTGGTCACACGCTGCAAGGTGTCTTCTCATATATCATTACAACATTACCCAGGCCCCGAGATTCACCTTTGAAATCAAACATCTTGCACAAGTGCTGATGCTGCAGCCACTGCTCTGCATGACCCAAACTGGTGATAAAACCTGTTGGGCTCACACATTGAGCTTTGGCTCCAGGAATCCCAATTGGACCATGATGCCATTATGCAGGCTATTCATCATTCATTTTGTTGTCAAGTGTGAACATTAAAGCTGGGGATTAAATTAAAGAGGGCCAACAAACGCATCTAAGGCTTCCAACATGAGTGCATATCTCAGCCTCTAATGTTGTTAGCCCTGGATGACAGATGAACGATGGATTGCTCAGCAAATTACTTAATTTAACCAAAGGAGCACAGCGTATGTCAAGCTAACACCTGTAATTACACCTGCTTGATGCATGGCAGCCATTTTGCGCCCTGGTATTCAAAGCACAGAGTAGCAATTTATTTAAACTAGGGAGTATTTTGGCCTGAATCTGTTCAACTGCATGATAGTTTAATTTGCAGTAAACCGAACAGGATGTCGCAAAATACTGTTCAAATCCAATAACAGGACAGGCGTCAGCGGAGATGCTGACAGCTGCACTATGATGAAAGTCATTTTTTATCAGCTGCCGCTCATGACCCCTCGCAAACGACTACATCTGCACAGGCAGTGTTGTGCATACATTTATAATAACATATCATTACAGTTCTGAGAGAAGTTGTCAAAGGCTGGCTATCAAACTAGCACTGTCTATCACATGGCCTTGGCATGTATGATGGTGCTTCAAAAGTAAAAGAACAGAGAACACAGGGCAGAAAGTGGCTTCTACGCTGCTGTCTGTGAGGTAAAACTGAGGTGCCACACACCAAACAGTGATATCAGAAAAATCTATTTCATTTGTCTGTAAAATGGAAAATGATTGTTTGACATCAGTGATTGCTGTGTGACCACAAGTCTGACAATCCTGTGAGGTGAAACCACAGAGCAGCCATTTTCTCCCATGTGATTTTCTGTTGAATTACCAATTGACTTCTGTTTTTATAAATGGAACTGAAGTAACGTATTCACAACGGAGCAACACTGTAAGGAGGGTTAATGAAACATCTCAGATTAACACCAACACAGTAGAAAAATAAAAAGAAACATGCTAAGAATACATATATTGTCTTCCTGCAGTAAGTCCAGCATTTTACAATTCTCATCAACAATGGTGAAGTTAGCTCTTTAACACAGGCTTCTGTTAAAATATGAAACAAAGTATTTTATTTAAATGTGTTCATTGTCTTACGTGGTCATATCAGACCATCAGCGTCATTTTCATCATACTCTCATGTGCATAACATCTTTTTCTCTTTTATATTTTTTCTATGATAAAGGGGAGTAAATTAACAAGATTAGTAAACAGTACCCTGTTTAAAACAACAGCACGTCAACAGTCACAATACTTACTAAATATATAGTTTTCACTGTCAAAAATTAAGAATAATCTATTCTTCAGACAGTGTCTGGTGCATAGATCTTAGGCAGGTTTTAGGCATAATAACAAGGGCCTAAATACAAGCCTGAGTGAGATATACTGTATTTCACAAAATCAAAATTATATAAAATTCACCACACAAGTGTAACTCACAAAATATGGATTTTCAATTATAAATAGTATTAGAAATTATTTATAAAAGTATAAGGGAAATATTTGTCACAAATACCTGAAAAAGTTGCCAAATATTTTTAGATACGGTGAATACTATTTACATTGACATGTGAAAGGCATCTTAAAAATGTAGAAATACTTACTATCAAACACATACGTTTCTAATTCTTTAGAATGTTTCAGGGCAGCAACAATTACTTTCATTATCAATTAAACTTCAAATAATCAATTTATCATTTCTGGCCCATAAAATGTCAAAAGAAAAATGTAAAAAAATGCTCATTGCAATTCCCCAGAGCCCAAAGTGACGTTTTCGTGTTATAAAATATTTCGAATTTGATTTAGAACATTTTGCTTAGAAAAATGACTTAAATGATTATTATCGTTTATCAAAATTGCTGCCAATTAATGTTCTGTCAGTGGACCAATCAATGAATCAATGAATCATTTCAGCTTTACTGTGTTGTGAGTTGATAAAATGTTATTAAAGAATGAACCAAAATGCTCTTCTTGAATGTGTCTTTTACAAACAACTCAATGCAAGAACAAATGTGCGCTTGTAACACTGCAAACAACTGAAGTAACCACAATATATATATATGAGAATACAAAAAAAAGTAGTTTGACAAAGTAATGTTTTTTTCATTTTAATTCCCCTTTTAGTGTCTTTGGGATTATCTTTCTCCCTCACTTACTTTTATGTTTCTTTGATGCCTTACTTCCTATAATCACCTTTTCAATGCCATGCAAGCCTTCTGTCTCCTCACTTCTAAGATGAGGGTCTTCTTGAAACTTAACAGTCGTCTGTCCGTGCTCTTTGTGGATCCCTGAGGTGTCCTCTGTCTCCACGCCCTCCTGTCTGGGTCTGTGGAGCTTCTCCTGATTTGCCATCTCACTGATGTCACGCTTCCTCTCCAGAGTGGCACCATGGCTGTCTCTGTCCGTCCTGCCAGCCTCGGCAGGGTGACGCTGGCCAGTGGAGGCAGAGAAATGGCTAAAGAGCTGAGGGTTGATGGTGAACTGAGCGTAAGATGCAGGTGATAAACCGGTAAAAGAGAAAGGCTGGATCGGTGGGCCCGTTTTGACGGGGGACAGCAAGTTGTGGCTGTTTGACGGGTTGTGGCGCTGATTGCGGAGATGTTTCAAGGATTTCATTTTGGAGGAGGTGCTTTTATCACGACCCTGCTTCCTCTGGTCTTCCAAAATCTCATCCAACGCTAAGAAAAAAAATGGATATTAGTTCATACAATCAGCCGGGGTATCATTGTATGTACCGTATGTTGCCTTCAGCAGTTTTCTCACCACAAACATTGTTATGTATTTTGTTCTCTTCATCCTGGCTGCACTTCAGGACCAGAGCTTGCTTCACTGAGTCTAAAAGCCCAAACATCTTACACAGGGAATTAAGTATGACGGCATCTGAGAAAACAAAAACATCAAAAGTCAGCTTGTCCACATAAAATCACTTTTACAAAAAAATCAATGACCATTCATTTCCTTTGGCGGAGGTATTATTACAAGTCATTTTTAAAATTGATTTACTTTTTTTTTTTTACTTGAATGATATTTGACTAAGTTTAAATCAATTATTTTCACAATCCAGGGGTTAGCTGGGTACCACTGTGGGAACTCACCTGTCTCCTGCAGGTTGGCGTTCTCACTGCGAACCTCCACTCCTTTAAGAGCAGCTGATATTTCAGTCTGGAGACTGGACAGGACCTCCCCCATCAGCCCTGAGTCTGCTACTCCCTTCCACAGGCTCAATACGTCATCTAGAGAAGGTCAATTAGGTATGATATTATTATTATATATGGGGAAACTGTGGGGTGCATGTGTATGTCTGTTTGTCTTTTCATTTGAGTATGTCAAAGTGCCACAGAGAAATGAGAGAAAGTGGTATATGTGCAATAATGGTAAAGTGATTTGAGTATGTGTGAGAAAGTATGAATTCCTATGCAAGCTGTGGAGTTGGACTCCAAAATGCAGAGCAAAATAAATAAGAAATGTGGGATAAATGAGATGGACTGTGGAGGCAGGGAAATGTCTGGAAGTGAGCTCTGGGCAGAGTTAAAGGGTTGAAAGAGATTAATAAATTGAGGAGGGAAATATAGGAAGAAGTGTCAGGGTTGGAGAAACAATGGAAAAAAGATATAACGAGATAGAGGAAATGGGAGAGGTGCTGCACTTGGCAAGTGGATGTTAAATGGGTGATGGAGGTAGAGAGGAAAGAGTAAGGAAAATGGGTTAGAAAAGAGGCGCTCTAGGAGGAGAGAAAGGAGGGCAGGGCAGACTGGAGGGGGACTGAAAAATTACTTGGGATCTGTACAAAACTGCGCAGAAAAGAAGTTGAGTATATTAGAGTGATAAAATGTTAGAAATGCTTGATATCTTATCTTGCGAGAAATGCGTCCACTTTCACATTTGCTTAAATGTCTGTCAAGATAAATGCAATGTGCCGACGGAAAATATTCCAAATCCCATTTACAGCTATCTGAAGCTAAATTCATGTATCTCACCATGTCTGGAATGTACACTAATGGAAAGAAACACATTTCTGGAGATAGAGGAGCGTAGCTATAGGCTGAGTACGTTCGCTGAGAGTTGTCAATTTGTTTTAAGACCTGTGACAAGCAATATTGCTTGTGCAGTGAGGCGCTGCAATTTGCCATTCACACAAAAGATCACTTGAGGCTGTGTTACCGACTGTAGTCCAGCTGGAACAATGCCTAATCAGGTCACCTTTAAAAGCCCTTAAATCAAAGCTTAGGTTCCTGCAAGAAAAAGCCACACTTAGAAATGTCAGATGCCGTCAATGGTAATATAAAAGGACGTGACTTTGTACCTGCCAGTGGTCAGCAACTTTTTAAAGCCAGTCTGCAGGAACATCCAGCAGATTCAGAGATTCATTGGCTCAATGTATCAGAGGTGTCAAGCCGCAGTGGCTGCAAGAGGCTTGACACAAGGGACTGACAGACTGCAGGTAGACTGATGTTAATGTTCACAGTTGTCATTATTCACCTGTTGTTCTGTTTATTATTCATGCAATGATGGTTTGAGTCTAAATGTAGTATTTATTTTCCTCTTCAGCTAACATTTTTATCCATCAGTGATAGGACGTGGCTTACAAATTCGTGGCCTCTGGAGAACTGAAAGTCAGTGGGCTGAATCTGTGCCTAAACAAAAAATATATCCATGTGGTGTCTCCTGTCAAAGCAACAGTGAAGCACTGCAGGTGAGCAGTTTCCTGCTTTGTAGGATAATGTGCAAGCCCAGACCATCAGTAAATGAATGAAGCCTCTCTTAAGCCTTAATAGTCAATACATTTGTCCAATCACCCAACCCTGTTCTGTGTCTTTTTCTCCATACCCACTTTTTTTCATCCTGTTCAGGCTGTTTAACAAGCGCCTGTATAGTCTTTCTCATATCTACCAGGTGTGTCAGCCTTCTTCCTCTTTGCAGCATGTCCATTGGCTGTTGTGGGATTTACAGGCCGGGCTGGACCAGGGCTCCACTCTGCTGTTGCACAGAACTTCTCTTCCAAGGGTTCCTCTACCTCTGCTGCATCATGTACAACCTCACCTGAAATGAAAGTGCAAAGCAATATACTGTAAATAGAGCGCATAAACTTCTCATATTGCCATAGAACGTGAGTCGGCAGAGGGAAGACAAGGCAATCCAACGGTTTTTCCTAGATATTTCATAGATCATAGAAGATTTATGTGCAGTGGTTGCTCAGGAAGGAAAGTGGTGCATTATTAAAGGTATATGACTGTTCTTTGTGTTACATTTCCTAATTCATGTGTCAGAAGTAGGGATGTAACACTACACTCAATGGGGATGTAACGATATACTCAACTTTCGATTTGATACAATTCACAATACTGGGTTCACAATTGATTTATAATATGAAGTATAAAAAATATATTTAGTATAGTAAAGTATATTTTCTGCATCAAATTACAGAATCCTTTTTTTTTTTTTTTTTTCTTAGGTAGTAAATAGTGACCTCTGCTGTTGAACAGGAGTATCACAATTCATTTTACATGTCACTGATTTGAATCTTCCCAGATTTTTATCTGCATCAGTACATCAGGCCCCAGCATATGTGGGAGAAAAAACATCAAATTGTAAATGCCAACTGAAATCTACCTGTCAGGGGAGGCACCTGTCCTCCGAGGGGGTCGAGTGCCAGACATGATGGGCTCTGCTGCACTAAGGTCCCTGGGGGAAGCCGTGTGCTGTTGATCAGCACATCAAATTTAGTGCTGCGGCAGGTGTTGCTGCACACTGTGTCATGCTGGTAGAAATCTATCTGGCCTGAGTCCATCATTTTTCTGCATGAGGAGAAGCAGGTTTAAAAGAACATCACAGAGTACCCAAGAAAATATTTGTTTTACACTGTTGCAGAGGGGTTTTAAAGTATGGATTTATTCAATCCCAATAGCTTCCCAGAGGTTTGCTTGACACAAAGCCCATTGATCTGACCTCTAGAGGAATAAGATGAAAAGAGCAGATATTGCCTATTGGGCTGGTGTATTGACTCACTGTAACACTAAGAACAAGTGCAAACACGATAAAGGGGTGAGAAGTATCACTCAGCAGCTTGCTTGCGTGTTATTTGATCCTGCTATCATAATAACGCTGCTTACCGACTACCTCTGGAATGTACTGGCAAACCCCAACACAGACAGGCTCCACACAAGTGCATATTATATGAATGGCATATGACTGCAGTAGATTGAGGTGTTCAACGTCTGACACTTTAATGCCAACACAACAAAGTAATCTGAAGGACTTTAGATTTACAATTAGCATGCATGTGTCTCCACAGGAGCTTTGAGGAAGAGGACAGACCGACAAATTGTGTTTTTCTTTAATTTAGGTCTACCTGAGCATTACCCCTCCCAGTCTGATGGCCCTCTTCCAGTCCTTCAGAGTGGCTTTCCCTGCCAGGTGTACAAACTGCTTAGGACTGATGAGCTGGTCATTGAACTGTAAGAGAAGTAGGAAAGCTATTATACGTACATGGAGAGAAGAATATTACGGATATTCCATACGAGATGTAAAGATAATTGTGTCTGATTTAACAAAGTCATTCTAACTGATAAATTCATAATTCACCTTTTGATTACATTCAATCGTCAACTTACTTTGACACATCGGACATTGATTCCAGGGCACACAAACTTCTTAAAAAGCAGAATCGCCCTGCTGTCTCCACAGGTGATGGGGTAGCCGTACTCGATCTCCTCTCCTTCTGCTTTACTGTCTTCTAAAGATTACAAGCCAGAAACACAGTTGTTAAATAACAGTACAGCTTGAAATACACTGTTAATTGGATTAATTCGTGCACAGAATACATTCATTGTATTAAGTAAGTTATTGATTTTATGTTCCTTTGTGTCTGACAAGTTTAATGTCAGCAGTGAAGGGGAATATCTTTGTCACGTACCATGATGTGTCTCTATGGCCAAGACTGTAGTGCCAGTGTCAGCAATGTCATCATTTACCCTGCAGAGGGCGACAGATTTTCACATTTAACACAATAATCATTTCATGTTAGCTGATAGTTCAATAGTTCTATATTTTAGCAACAGAGTTTGTAAATAGCTACTTCTGTCTAACCTTGTTGAAAACTAAGTGTTTTCCTTTTCTCCACATAGCTTACTGTCAGATTCTTTGACTTATAAGCCTACATTAAACTGAATATGAATAGTAGTAATGTCAAAGGATGTGGGCAGGGAAGGTTTTATGTTATCAAGCTGAATATCTACCTAAACATTTATACAAATCTGTCTATATGTGTACATTTGCCTCTCTATATTGTCACACAGAAAATGCTAAACATCTATTTTGGCCTTTAATGATAAAGCCATGTTACCCGTGCAGAATTGGCTGCAGGTGCAGGATGACTTGAGTCTTATGGTTGTTGCCACTGGACTCCCCTTCCTCTTCCTTCACCGTCTGGAGATCCCCTGAAGACACAGTGACCTCAGCACCCGCCATCACCCCTCCCCACAAGAGCTGCACGCAGAGAGGGTCGAGCACGCATGTTAACATCCAGATCACACACACACGCATGCAGTGATGCTATTTAATGCATACACAAGTCAATGAAAGCTTCCCCCATCAGTCTTTTCTGGCATGCAACTGTCATAGAAATGAATCCATACTGGGTTTAAAGTGACATAATCCTCACATAGGCAGGCCTTGTTTTCCATACTACTGTTGAGAATGCACAATCCTAGATGATGGGACATAAGCTTATGGTTTTAAGTAGAACCTGGGTTATAAGGCCTGAATTGTAAATATATATATATATATATATATATATATATATATATATAAAATTATATACGTACATCCACAGTGGACTCAACAGGTGAAATGTATTATTCTATTTAGATAGAAACTCTCAAATCAGATCAGTACTGCATTATGCAACCTTGTTGCATTTAGGCCTCCACTTTTCCACAAATATGACACCAATAAAAGACCTGTTGAACAATTTCAATCTGCATCAGTGGCACCAAGTCTTATTAAGCAAATTCCAGTTGATATTAGTTTCCAGAGACAGTTATTTATATAGGCCTTAAGTATTATGTAGGCTATCCTATACAATTTCTGAAAAGCCTACAGTTAAACTATAAAGTATAAAGTACTGGCATGTCCTTAATTACTAACAATATAGTGCTGACAAATATACATCATCATAAAGACATTTTATAGGGGTTAAAATAAACTGTCCACTGGACTACTATCTATGGTCATAGCAATCAGGGAGACAAAGCAATGAAAATTCCCACCTGGTAAACAGTTACAGAACAATAAATAATACACTGCATTAATTCTAGTGTGATCCTGTTCACAATATTATTTCCTGCACTATCAGCAGCTGAGGCGTTAGATACACTGGGCGACAATATAAATAGCAGAGAGAGAAATGGAGGAGAAATTAATTCACAAACTGTCTGTTAGGATTCTTCCATGGTGGAGAAACAAAACAGGCAATCTTTCCATGCAGTGAAGAGCAGCCTACAATAAACTGATCAACATATTCCAACACTATATCAAGTAGCCCCTTTGGTGGATCACCAACTCCTACACCGACAGTTGCGTGTCTTCCTCACCCTCCTTCACCCACTCAAACTGACGTCTGTTGGTGCGGCAGCACGCACACCCCGGCCAACAACGGTGCGACGGCGCGCGCTCCACTTCCACAGAGGGTGCCCAAAAGACCACCGGGTCGACATTAAAGCTCTCAAACACACTACCTGCGACTTTAAAGAATATTGTCGTAGTTTTACCTACCGTTTTTACAGCAGGGGATAATTCATCCTCCGCTTGTCGGAGAGGCAGAAGAGCATGCGCCGTGCTGCTTCGTTACACTTCCTGCAGTGAAGGCAGCATTTGCCTGAGAAGCATCTGTCCCGCTGTCACGAGAAGCGGTTAGTTCGCACGCGATGCGTAAATCGGTCAAACTGCTCTTATGTGCGAGTGCACGGCTTTGTTTCAGCACCTCTGAGCCACGGCACTGCATATGTAGGAGGATTTCAACCTTTAGAAACACCTTTCCATCACAAAGGAAGTCGTGAAAATGTTTATTTGCCCTCCTGGTACGTTTTAGGTTCATCATAGGTACATTTTTGTTTAGTTGCCACTTGTGTGGCCCAATTGTGTTGGTGTGTCATGCAGTAAACGCTGTTCTCAACAGTTGCGTGTTGTATTGTTGTCGTTGCCTGTGTTTCACCAGAAGATGGCAGGGTTTGCACTTTGTTTGAGGACATAAATGTGGTGTTCATTGGTCACACAGAAAAGATGTTTGCAAATGTTGTTCTTCACCATATTGACGTTTGAACGCCTCATTTCACCTTTTGAGTTTATAAAATGGCCCCCATAAAGGAACATGACATTCTGAGATCCAGGTTCAGTGTTGACATATTAGCAAACGAGAGTAAATTAGTATTACTGCCAACTGCTGGTCTCAGATCAGCGCACACCTACAAGTCAGCCCTCCCCTATTTGGGAATGGAATGCCTGGGATTGTTTGATTGACACCGACGGAGAGCCAATGAGAGGTCGAGTTTACGTCTCGTGGCCAATAGTAAACAGTCAGTACTTTGTACTGGAACTTTTTACTGAAGCCAGACTCGAGACATCGGGGCTTGCACCTTACTTTTTTGCACACAGAGCTCTGGAAATCATGCTTGCAAAGTACGAAAACATCCGAGATGCTGTGAAGTCTCTTATTACCGGTTTCTGGATCACTTTTGGCGTCTGTTCCGTAGGTGTTCACGGCCAGGAGGGTAAGAAAAAGCCTCTTTTATTGACGCTTTTGATAAGATAAAGAATGTGACGCGAGAGTTTATTTCAAATATCTTAGCCTACTGCTACTACTCCTGGTTACAAGCAGCTAAAAACAGTTTATTTGAACTTAATTGTATAGTTTTGTATGTAGTAACATGGTCCTACAGCATATACCGATACAGAAGTCTTTAAAAACATCCTTTGCATCCTACCTAAGTTAGAGTCAGTCAGCATACAAACACCCTGCTATCGTTTTATACATTTTAAATGAGCAGCTATTAACTATTAATTAAATGGGGTTTGCCATTACTCTGTAATACTCTGTAATGTACACGCCCAGAAGGTTTTGACATGCTTCTACTTTTAAGATATGAACCACAATAAAGTTATATTAGTAGGCTATACAAATACTGGATCTGTTCTTTCTGTCAGTGACCAAATAACTGTATTTCCAAACGAAGTAGCTGCAAAGGTCTTCCATGTGTGTCATTGTAGCATTCTTTACATACTCTTCCCCTGTGTATGTTTACCTACTGATCCCAGCTAGCAGCTTACCTTTGCCACAGGTTGTTCTGTTTTTTTTCCAAAACAGCAGTGAGGTCCATGTGCAGTATGAATCATAGTGAACATATATACACAGACAAATAGTAAAAACAATGTTCTGCCCCACAGACTCTGACTGTAACACTCAGCCATACCATAAATCTTTTTTTGTTGATTTTTGTCCGTCTCTGGGGCTTTGGTTTCCTCACATCGGAAGATGATTAAGTCCAGGGTCAATTACTTATTCTGAATCACACTGTACTTGCTGGCAAGTATGCAAAGGGGCTGTTGGTGGGGCCAGTGTATGGGGGGGGGGGAGAGACATTTTAGCCACAGTGTTGTAACATTGTGATTGACACACAAGACAGGATAAGGCAATGTAGTGACAGGTAGCACAGGTGAACATCCTGTCTGCCAGTGTGGACCTGTAAGGGCCTGCCAGAAAAAGCCTCAAGTGGAAAACAATGTCACTGGGCTGCTTTTGATTGACTGTCTGCTATCCTGCCACCCAGTTCGGCTCCAGTCTTCTGTAATTCACCTTCTAGATTTTGTAAACTGGTCAGAACAGGCTGAACATATCCTTTTCTGTATGAAACTGGAAACAGACTGGAGACAGACTGAAGGTGAAAGGGTTCAGTGAGCGGGGGAAGATTGCCGGCCACCCAGAACGTCTCCAGCATTGCAGCCTTTTTGGCCTCCCACCGGAAGGTGACAGATCCATGCTCTGTTGCCCACGGCTACAGTATGTCGCTGTGGCATTTCCAGGGAATCCTTTGGGGGCTTGAGGAGGGGCAATAACATCCAAAGGTTTGTGGTATTAGGAGCTGAAGAGCTGTCAGGAAGTAGGGAGGGGGGAACGGCTGGTGTGATGCAGGATGTGTGTGTGTGTGTGTGTGTGTGTAACACAGGGTGAGTGGAAGGTTATCCTCCTGTTTGCCCTAAAGCAAATCTCCAGGAGCCTTATATGGAAGACAAGGACAGGAATGATGTGTAGGGGTTAGACTGACCATGGTGCCTTTTTCAGGTTTTGACCATTCTTGGAACACGTCACCACTTGACATTTTGGTTGTGGGTTTTGGGTCTGCCGCCCCCACGGCTCTCATCTCTGCGTGTGAATTGACTCATTTATTTTCTGGGACCCAGAGGTATGTTGGAGGATGTAAATATTTGTGTTTTCCGTTCCAGTTGAAGTATTAGTCACAGCAACCACCGAGGTCAAAGGATGTAATGAATCAACAGACAAGAAAATATTATTCATTGAGAAAGTAATTAAGCTTTAAAGAGTATCTTTTGCAATATATGCAGTGTACAGGTCATTGGTCTTTGGGGCTGATTACTTCCCTCACTGGCTAGTTGTGTCATCTCGCAGTTGTCAGAAGAGTATAAACATGCCCTGGTCTGCTGTGCATGTTCAGAGGAGACTTATTACTCATCTGTCCTGAAATACATGAACAAAGCCCTTAATATTATGTGGATTTAATTAAGAATGACGAAACTGTCTGCGGTTATGTGATTTTGGCTTTATTTAAGCTCAGGGTTTTTAGCTGATAACTCTCAGACAGGAACAGATGTTTTAGATTTAGACTTATTAGTAATAAAATACTTTGATATCCACCAGCTGTGTAAGAAATAAATATTTATTATTAGTCAGTCCCTGTAAAAAGGATTGACAGCATGCTGATGATGATAATGATTTATTGTCAGATCAAGTCCAAAATTCTTATTTCTTCCCTCTGCTCATGTTGTCAATAGAGCTGCTATTGACAGCATACATACATTTAACATAACATTACGACCACCAAAGACAGTATTGAACCCTTTAACATGCATTTGATCTGGGATTAAGCTCCATATTTACGTTTAGAATTGACTGGTGCACAAATGAGTGCTTCAGTCTAACCTTGTTAAATTGTGGATCCCTGTATGTCCGCTTGGATGGTAACAGTTCGTATTCACTGTTCAGGACATGGTTGGGGTCAGAGACAATGTTGTTGGCCAGCCTGAATATATTATTTAGTAGGTTGATTCATGGAGTTTCTCAAGTGGTTGGCCTTCAGTCTTTGAGCAGATTTTCATTTGGTTTAGTAGTTTTGACTTTAAAGTAGTGGACAAACATTTATACCCTATGTCATTACAATGTATCACTGAAACCAATAGGCGATTCATCAATTAGTGGATGATTAATAGACATTTTGATAATCAATTGTTGACAATTAACATTTATCCATTAACTAAATGATTATTGAGAACATAATTGACTAGATGAATCCATAATGAAAATAATAGTCACAATCCATGAACACTGTAAAGTGAATTTTGTCATCAAAACTTGTTTATAATTTACAAGAATTAAAAATGTGTGTATTACATTAATGATTTCATTTAAAAACACTAATAAGTTTGAACTTTTGCTGCTGTCAAATTGTCAGCCAGTGCTGAAAAACTGAAAATGGTTCAAATGGTTAAAACTACGACCACCTTTTGTGAAAAGGTTATTGACACCATGTGACTCTTCATTAGAATGTGGCCTGCACTTCATTTTATGATGAAACTGTCCCTAAACATGTCCTAATGTGTGATTTATTTTATGGTACTATCTTATCCCTTCACAGCCTCCCTATTGTACTTGTATTGTTTCAGGTAATGGCTGTGGACATACAGTGCTGGGCACAGAGTCTGGCACGCTGGCCTCTCAGAACTATCCCGGCACTTACCCCAGTAACACCTGGTGTAAGTGGAGGCTCCGTGTGCCACAGGGGCGCTCGCTTCGACTTCTGTTTGGGGATTTTGACATTGAGAGCAGTCCAGGCTGCGGCAATGGCTCTCTTGTGATCACAGACAAGAACGGAGAACCCAGTCTGGGTAAGCTCGCTCGCCGCTGATGGCATACAGTTTTTTTTTTTTTTTAAATGCAGGTTAAAACAGAAGTGCTCTCATGTCTCCCTTTCTGAAAAGACCCGCTGATAGACTTTTTATGTTCCGTGTCATTACTGACGTTCACCCAGCCGTGATTGTGGAACACACACAGGATGCCATTCCACTGACACACTGACAGGAGAGGCAAACCCAATTTCACAACAGACATTATGTACGTCTTTCAACCAGGTGTATCAAGTCGTGTCTTGAGGACATAAAATGCACCAAAATGAGGCTCGAGAGATTCAGGAGATAGAAATATTCTGTTATGCTTGTGTTTATTATCGGATTCCCTGGAACTCGGCTCGTGATTTCTTTTTGTTTGATGGGGAGGTGTTCTTACATGCAGATTTTCCATGTGTCTACACAGCTCTGCTCTTTACTGTATAGCTGTAGGTATGGGATGCAAACATGACAGGAAAGCACTAGTAGGGTTAGACTGAATCACCTACATCTGTTGGTATATGCTGACAATATTCCACTTTTCAAGAATGTAATATGTTGTGTGTGCTGGCGCCTGTATACAATAGTAATTAAAATCAACATTTGCGTTTGTGTGATTTGTAGTTTGTGGGTCTGCGTGTTCACAGGTCCAGTGTGTGGGAAGCTTGATGTATCACAGAAGAATGTGACGCTTAAAACCAATGAAGTGACAATAAGCTTCAAGTCAGGCCCGCACCGATCTGGACGAGGGTTTCTACTGTCCTACGCCACAGATCAGTATCCAGGTATGATATTTGTAATGGGTTGATTACTATTTGTGAAGGGCATACATAGTTATAATAAGTATGTGACTGTTGTTGTCTGTGGTCACATTGCTGTTGTATTGTTACTGTAGCTGAGCACGAAGCTCAGCTTTACGACTGCCCAATTTGTAGTTTGAATTAAATTTTAAAAAATTGCTCATTTACAAGTTTACACTGGTGTCATTTCATCTTGTGAACATTTGTCCTTGTGCATGTGCGCTTGTGTGCTGTTTGTGTTTGTGTGTGTGTGGTTGTGAGTGCATGAGTCACTTCTTATTGGCATTCAACCTCCATCGCTATCTTTGCTCCAGCGTGTTTGCTCAGAAAGCAGGAGTCCTCTCTCAGGCTGAATGGAGTGAGGCCTCAGGCTTCAGTCTGTAGCTTGGAGTGAATTTCTTTTACACTCCCCCTCCTCTTTATCAGCCCGTTAACCACTGAAAGCCCACCACCATCCTGTGTTTGTCGCAACCCAGAGGCTGTTGATATAGCCAAGTCCACATATTTGAACTCTCCCTACCGATGCAACAACAGGTTGTAACATGTGCACATACGTTTATTTAGGAATTTAAATCCAAATTTAATGTTTCTAGATTGTACAGATTAAATAACAGTATGATACAAAGGTTATGGTTCATCCTGTTCATCCTTTTAATAACCGTGTGTTCTTGTTTAGTCTGCATGCTAGTCTATACTTAGAGATAGTTTCCTTTTCTTTTTCTCTGCATGTCATCTGTATTGTACTGTATGTATCATAGTTTCCTGTTTTTTACTGAGTTGTTTATGGAATCCAGCAGTGTCTGGAGCTAAGCCCATGTCCAGACATACAAACCACTGTCTGTTAACTGTGATCACACTAGGGGCCATTCGCTGTACTCGTGAACTGTGACAAAGTCACAGTAACAAAGGCTTTAGTCACATCAACAACAGTGATGAGCGCTCATCCCCTAATATAGCACACTTAGAACATGTCTCACACAGAATCTGTTTGTGTGTGGTTGAGTGAATGGGGGGTGGTGTTACGTAACCCTGAGATACTGGATCCCACACCGTTCTATTCAAGTCCACCAATGCACACTATTCAAGAAAGTTTTGATTAATTTAGTTTAATTCTCAATTTTTAATACACCCCTTTCTGTTTGGATGTCACAGATCTAATTTCTTGTTTACAACGAGGATCTCATTTTAGCTCGCAGCATTTGAGGTAAGTGGTTGACCTCTACATTTCCCGTCATAGAATCTGTTTCAGGACAACAGGATTGTGTCTCATGTATTTCTGATGTTCCTCAGTGTGTACTGCCCTGCTGGATGTAGGAATGTCACAGGAGATGTTTGGGGAAACTCTGAACTGGGTTACAGAGATGTAAGTAAACCCTGTTTTATTTAAAGCTGTATTATACTTTTATGAGCAAGTTCTGATTCGAATGAATGTATGATAGCGCTAAATATGTCCTTTCCCTTACAGACCTCGGTCCTGTGCAAGTCTGCAGTCCATGCTGGTGCTGCATCTGATAGTCTGGGAGGTCATGTCACTGTGAATCGTGGGAGAAGTCTTACACTCTATGAACCATCCTTTGCAAATGGAATCCTTTCAAAAATGTGTGTCTGCTGTATATTCGTTCAAAAGTTCAAAATGAGAGATTGCACTAGTGTCATAGTTGCTGTTGCTCAGAATTAGTTAATTCTATGTAGCTGACCTTTTAACTCTCCTCTTTTGACAGGGGTTCATTATCTGAAAAGAAGCTGCTCTTCAGCAAAGGTACGTTCAAGACCTGACATTTATCACTACATGTTAGAATTTTTCAAAGGCCATACCCAGTGTTTGTGCATGTTTTAACCCATTCACTATAGGTAACACATTGTTTACATTCCTGCTTCTTATTTCTCAAGAATATTCCTGACATCCATAAGCTTCCATTCCTTTCACTATAGTATACACTTGTTTATTTATGCAATTAATCACAGTGAAAATCCTTCAGCAAAGAAAAGTTTGGCAGTGAAGTATACATCATTTGTAGTCAAGTGGGTTAATGTTGCTGTTTTTAAAAACACTCTGGGACACATATTGAACCACTTTCATTGGTCCATCCTTTCCTCTGGTCCTTGAACAGAATGCAACAACATCCTGAGTGTCTCTGGTTTAAATGCCTCATCTTTCTGGGATAAAAACAACCATCAGCACACAATGCTCTGGTCCTCCAGAAACATGGGTTCCAGCCGTGAGTTCCTACCCTGGACAGCCGGCAGTAATGATCAGGACCCGTGGGTGGAGCTGGAGCTGAGTGATAGAAGCACTATCACAGGTAAACATATATATATATATATATATAACATATAACATATGCTTACTTAAAATATTTGTAATATACTTTCATGAAGCAGTTTGAAGGATAAGACTGACAGTGTTCTATATTTTTCCTATTGTCAATAAAATACCAAACACTGAACAATGAATTTATCCAATTAAGAAGCGTTATGTTTGTATCCAAAGCTCTATGTAGGTCATTCCTATGTGTCACTGACGTCCATTGTTGTCAAAAAATGAATAAAAATGCAGCAATGAGCCACATTTGTGCACTGGTGTTCCATGCACATGGCCATAGTAATTGTTTTTTACTCAGTCCCACAAACATCATCCTGCTGCCAGAAATACTCGCCATACTCTAATGTTTAACAAAAGAAAACTTTGTGCTCTGTGTTAATTTTCAGGGATAATAACAACAGGATCCGACGAGTACTACATAGAATCCTACATTCTTCTTTTCAGCAAGGACAGGAAAAATTGGAAGCTGTACAAAGGTGCCCTCAGCAAAGAAAAAAAGGTATGCATTGTACTGTGCTCACTGATGTCCACTTGATGGTTGTTATTGAGGCCAACAGAGTTTACACTGTAGGCTTCCTGGTGTTCTCTGTGAATGAGTAACTTGGTTGTTATGGTCCCCAGGTGTTTCAGGCCTATACCGACGGCCACCTCAGGGTTGTCAACAGCTTTTTCCCTCCTGTGGTGGCTCGGTTTGTCCGCCTACAGCCACTGAGCTGGCACGACCGAGCTTCAGCTCAGGTCCAAGTCCTCGGCTGTTCTGTCTCACCAAGGTCACGCCCAGCCACTGGTGGGTATTCTCACTGCATATCCAGAATAAACTTAATCTGTTTACATGATCTTTATGGCAGTGTGAAGTCATATTTGTACTTCTAACAGGCTCTCCGTCCATCAAAGTTAACATGGGTACGCCACGCCCGAGCCCCACTCCCACTCCCACGGAGGGCCCAGTGTTAGTGGAAACAAGACTGAGTATGTATTTGTATCCACCTTGTAATTTTAACATTTTTACAATGAGGTTTAATGCCAGTCTATTTTAGCAAGAACACATGTCAAATCAGTAAAAACAATGCTCTACTTTCTCTCACATTCACCATTGTGTGCGTTGTAATAAACTGCATTCCTTCCTCACACCTGTACAACTGTTTACTCACTCTGACTCTTTCTGTCCTGCAGGTTCTAGTCAGCCAGTAATCGTTGCAGTGGGAGTTGTCCTAGCGCTGTTAATGTGTGGCAGTTGTTTGTTGGCTGGAGTCTGGTGGAAGCGGAGGTACTTTATTTTAATTATTTTGACCTTCAGAATTAAAAGTTTCCACATACTATAACTGCAACTGATTTATTGTTATTTATATAATTGTAACTGTCAATTTATATTAAAAGCTGTTATTTTATGTATGCCTGAGTACATTTGTGGACTGGCACTGGTTGATGATGATTAGGGCTGCAACAAAAAATTATTTTCATCATTTATTTATTTATTTGCTGATTCTTTTTTTGATTGATATTTTTGGCATTTCGATAAATTGACTAATTGTGTCAGCTCTTGTTGCAATGCTCCGGTAGTCATAGCAACAGTATCAAGTATGTACAAAACTTTAACGCTTCGTGTTCATCTTCTCCATTATAGGAAAAAAGATTCACAAATGAAGTACTCCTTACCCACAAGTAAGTCAAGTGCTCTTTGACCATTTAATGGCATTTTTTGTTTCGTTGTTAAAAAGCCTCTTGACTATGTGTGTTTTTGTGTCAAGTAGGCTGTCAGAGTTTCCAGGCAAAGAGTCTCCCCTGCCCACAATCAGAGCTTATCTCCTACCCTCTGGAGAGAAATGCCCACGATGCTCTACCCAGCCCTCCCCTTAATGGTGAGAAATATCTTTTCACTGATGCACCTCTGTTTTACTACCGTTATCAGCTGCTGCCTTGTTGTTTTTTTCATGGCCCATTCAGAGTTTACTAGTGATCTCAAGTTGTGAGCTGCCTTCCCTCCTCCATGTTTCTTGCTCTTACAGTCTCTGGCTTCAGTGGTCAGTTTGAGGAGCTCATGCCAGGCCTGACAGGCAACCAGCTCTCTCCACGGGCTGTCCATTCTTTCCCTTGGCTCAGCCCATCACCCAGTCGCAGTATAAACATTCCTTTCTTTGGTCCATGGAGCCTCCCTGAAAGAGACCCTTTAATTGGAGCTCGATAAAGGGCGCTGAGCCTCTCCCCCCCCACCACCACCAGCCCCCCCCAGTAAGGGGGCCCTTCACTGAGAGGTCCAGTGATAAACAGGACAGAGGGTCAAACCTAAGACAATCAAAGCCCTCACTAAAGCCTGTCTAATTAAAATAGCTCTGGCTCTGAGGCTCCCTATGGGCTCTTGAGTAAGGTCTAGGCCTCCCACACCACTGCCTCTTCTGCGGGGGCGAGGTGTAGTTTCTGGTCGCGTCTGAGTGCTACGCTGTCTGCCCCCGTCCTTGTGATTAGAGGAGACATTGTTGGTGGCCAAGCAGCTCATGCAGGGACTCATCATTGGCCTGGTATGAGACTGCTATGAGCAGAAAAGAAGCATTTCCCAGAAAGTGCTGTGTAAGATACAAATATGCAAATTATCCTTTTTTCCTCTTAGTGAAAGGATGCTGCTACGTGGTAGAGCAGTTTTGTTTTGACCCATTTAATGTCATTTTCCCCATTTTTTATCACAGTAATGGAGTATTACTGGAGATTCAGCAGTATATTTTAAAGCTCATAAATTGTCTGATATTTTCTTGCCATACTGTCCGATACTGATGCTAATATGCATTTTGTAAGAGTAGAAGATGTATAACTAAAATGGATAAAGCTTTTCTGTCATGCCTGTTTCTAAATGTGTGTAGAGATTCATTCTTGACCTTAGAAAAGCACATGCTGTAAAATAAGTCCAAACTCAAAGGATGCTTACTTGTGTAGTGTAGCTATCCAGACACTATCAGCTCATAGGTTGTGAGATACGTTACTTTTAATTGTTAATGAGATTATACTTATGGCTACTTAATTTGATAGCTATATTGGGTGACGTTGATGGATTCAATCAAACGTATTTACAGGGGAAACTTGCAGTTGAAGGTTTCTTTCGTAGGAGTGTCTTGTTTACAGGGATATGTAAAATAAGTTGCATCATAAAGCACTCGCAACCAAAAGTCATCGCTACAAGGTAACAAATCAATGGTAACAAGGACAAAGTAATCCATTAAGACAATCACATTCAGCTGGTAATATCTTCACTAATTAAGGCAAACTGTGAGAAACTTGCAATAAATACACTTAGAGAGTAAACGTTAAATGAGAAGATTGATACCACTTTCATATCTGGCTGTTAATAAAAGTGTGCAGCCGGTAGCTTAGCTTAGCACTAGAAACAGGAAAACTGCTAGCTTGGCTCTGGCCAACAGCAAGAAAATCCACCTACCAGCACCTCCAGAGTTCTCCAGTTAACACATTATTTCTCATTTGTTTAATCCGTACAAAAAGTGTAAGTGTGAAAACAAATGTGTCACTTTACAAGGGGTCACTTGCTGCACTTTTTCTTGGCTGGCACAAGTTAAGTTACTTCGTGGAGTCTCCGCTGGTTGCCAGGCAACTGTTCAGAGCTGACAGTACCCATGTAAATGATAGTACCACAAATTGAAAAAATATATGTAATATTAATACTGGACTGGTTTTTGGTGGTGATTTTAGCTGATACCCATGCCAATGTTTGTTCCATCTCAAATTAATAGAATTACTATCTCATACTGGCTTTGACTCATTGTTTTATTTTTTCCAGACTATGCCGAGCCTGCTGTTGCAGCTATTGGACAGAAAGTTGGGTCAACATTTAGACCCTCCTCAGATGAGGGCTACACCACCCCCTTCACTTTCAACCATTATGACACTCCTGGTAACCTGCCAGAATACGCAGAGCCTCTTCCCCCGGAGCCTGAGTATGCCACCCCATTCAGTGAGCAGCTTTCTGAGTCACACGGACCTCCTATACTCGCACCGACGGCTGGTACCAGGACAACATCCAGCCACGCTCAGTATGACTGCCCGTCACATAGGATGCTATCCAATGGCTACTGCACTCCCGCTCTACATGCCAGTGGCCCACGACCAGTCAGTGTGGTCTACGCTGAGCCCAAGCCATGTGACTCTTTATTACGCAAGCACACATACGAGGAGCCCATGTGAACACAGAGAGCTCAGACAAGAAGAATAAAAAGACTCTCCTGGGCTAAAATGTGTGTTGATACTAGAGGACCACTTTGGGTGATCTCAGGTGGACACTAAGTTGGACAGTGTTGTCCAGAGTGTACTAATTCTGACAGCTGAACGTCCAGTGAGTGATGTACCCAATGTTGAGAAGTCACTTTGGACCACTATGCATATATGAGGGTACACCATTCAGTACACAATGGTTTGAGAGCCATATGGATGCAAACGTTTCCTTCCAGGAAGTATGAAAACATCCTGTGAAGCACAAAGAAAAAGAAGGTTCAGTCGTCGTGTCTCAGAGATACTGTTTATTGATGAAATGTTTAATCACAAGCTGCACTTTCAGAAAACACATACAGCAATGTGTGTCTATTTAACAGGTTAATGCAAAAAAAAAGTGTATTAAATGTTACTTGTCCTGACAAAACATTGTATTCACAATGTGTAATTTCAATATGTTTTGTAAACAGAAAACATTTAAGAAGCACTCAATTGTACACTGTAACTAAGTGGTAAAGATTGTTGCTATGATTATGTGTAACCACTAGGTGGCTCTCTTGAGCTTTAAACATTTAACAATAATGTGATTATTTGTCTGCTGGTTCTCTTTCCTCAGATAATTGTTACATTGTCCATTTCTAACACACACAGTAAAGTAACAAACACTGGTTTAAAATAAATGCTTGGATTATAGTGTAATACACAAAGGCACAACAGGCAAGGGGGTGTTGTGATTAGGATGGAGGACTTTACTTCACATGGACAAGAGCCCCCATGGTTCAACCTACTGCAGTATCCTTGAGCCAGGCACACATACCTCAACCGAACTCCAGAGCTGTTGTCATGTTGTTGCCCACCAGAATTAAAAATATTTTTTGTTTCCTCTGCTGGGTTAAGAGTATCACAAAAACATAACATTAAAAACAATCCCAGCATCCTTCTTGTTTTTTGTTGGGCTTTTGCCGCTGTGCAGAAACTTTACCACAAGTGACAAACACTCAGTAAAATTAACTCCTTATTTCATACTTACTTAATTTTCTATGCCATGCAAAGTCCACTGGATTGTCTTATATTTTGTAAGGGAAATAAAGGTATTAAAAATATTAAAGAACGTAATTTAAATAAACTTATATGACTGTTGTTGTTCACACTGATAATCTTTAGAGGCAAAATACAAAATAACATAGAAAACTGTACTTTTTCCTATTAAAAGGCAGTACGTATAATAATATTCAGGTGGCAGTGGTAGTCCTCCAATACATCTGAAAATGTTCCTAAAAGACCCTAAAAAATGTCATTTGTTGTGCCACATTTAGCGATCAGTCTGCGAACCTCTTCCACTGCTGAGTAAGGCACAATAAAACAACTGTATTAAGAAATATACTTTAGAAGTTGGTTTTAAGGTTATTTTTAAGATCGACTTACACCCTGTAGCAGAGATGAATCTGCACAAACAGGGAAGTGGACACCTCGCTAGAGAAAAAAGTCAACCAATCTGAACTTCTATCAAATCAGAAATCTCTGCTTGAAAACCCTTCATGGTGTTACAAATTTGCAAATGAAAAACTACATGAAAATCTATATAACAGCTTGGAAGTGAAGCTATATCAACTTAAAATGTAATAAAAAAAAAAAAGAGTAATAACACTTAACTACAGAGTATATTTCACACAAATGATTTCAACACTTTTTTAAACTTATTTACTCTGTGGTTTCCACATTCGTTTATGTTCAGCCTGTTTTTAAATGAACCAACATTAATTCACTCTCCACCGTTATCATGGACCCTCTCGTTTGTGCTTAACTCTTTCCTCTGGCCCTCCTCCTCCTCCTCCTCCTCCTCCTCCTCCTCTCTCCCCTCAGAAGAGTAGTGCATCAGAGTCTGGTGTCTGTTCCTGGACGGGGCATCCTTAAAACACAGGCCACAGTCTTCACATGCGTACAGAAGCCCCTCTCTGTTACTGCCTGGATTGGCTCCCTCTGACTGAGATTTGCCCTCGTTGCTGCCGAGCAGAGTCGAGCCGGGATGAGCAGCAGTTGACACAGGGGAATCTCTGGAATTTGGAGCGGTCTGCGAGTTGCTATCCGGGCTGTTGGGTGTGTTCAGCCCAACACCGGGCAGAGGAAAAGTCCTGGGACGCCCAGGTGGATAACCACGGCCTGCTGGTCCCCGAGTTGCACCCCCAGCTCCAGCTTCTCCAGTGTGCTCGGGGGCCAGGCCGTGGACTGTGCGGTAGTGAAAGCGGATCCCAGAGCGGTTGGAAAAGCCTTTCCCACAGAGGCTGCAGATGAAGGGCCTCTCTCCTGTGTGGATGCGGGTGTGAATCTTAAGAGCTCCGGACTGGGTGAAACATTTCCCACACTGGCTGCAACGGTAGGGTTTCTCTCCCGTGTGGGTCCTCTGATGGGCGCGGACCCCTGCCAGATGGGGAAACCCCCTGCCACAGAATCCACAGGAGTACGGCCTTTCACCGGTGTGAATGCGCCTGTGGATCTTCAGTGCCCCCGACTGGCTAAAACTCTTCCCGCAATCGGAGCAGGAGTAGGGCCGGGCGCCGGTGTGCACATTGAGGTGTATGCGGAGGTTGCTGTGTGAGTTGAAGGTCCTGCCGCACTCCGTGCACAGAAAGCCAGCTGGTTTGTGGGCGTGCTCAGCGCGCTGGTGCTGCAGCAACTGAGATGGTCTGGAAAAAGAAGCAGAGCAGTGCATACAGGGGTGTAGCGACAACATGCTCGTAGCCGCCCTGCCTCTTTCCTCTTGCTGCTGAGCAGGCGTTTGTCTGTGCTGGTGGTGGCACACCTGGGTGCAGGTGGGAAAGGACCGCTGGCAAGGCAAGCAGGGAAAGGGGGCAGAGATCTGTGGAGGATGGGAGTGGGCAAGCTGAGGGCAGGGTAAACAAGAGGTTACAGGGCAGTGGTGGTGATGAAAATGATGATGGGCGTGGGTGTGGGAAAACGGGGAGTCTGCACCTTCCTGGTGGCTCAGGATCTGGCTGCAGGTCTGGAGGCTGCGATGGCAGCACAAGCAGGGAAACATAGAGACGTGGGACAAGGAGGACGCTCTGGAAGGTGGAGTGTCGGAGTTGTGGTCTGGGCTCCGAGTCCCTCTGTCTGCCTCCTCCCTCTGCAGTCGGCTGGTCGTCGTACTCTCTGGCTCGGATCTGGCGGTGCTGCTGCTCGGTTCGGTGTCCGGTAAGTGGTGGCATACTGCGTCCGGGCGTGGCGGCGAGGACAAAGACTGTCTGGGTTTCAAAATCTCAAAGGAAGACGGGGAAGTGGAGTAAGGGCAGCCGGGGCAGGTGCAGGCATAATGCAGATCTAGGCATACAAGAAACATGAATTAGAATCACACAAATACTATGAACATCTGCACAAATGAATAAATAAATAATAATGTTTATTTCTGAGCTCTAACCTTCTCTCCTGTCTCTGGTCTCTCGCTTCCTCTGTGGCGCCCCGGGCTGGATCTGTCGGCCCGGCTCTGTCTCTGACTTATCCCGGGTAGGTCTGGGTTGTTGTAGAGGTTCCAGTGAAGCACCTTTGAACCCCAGAGCCTCACCCCCGCCACCGGCAGCAGCCACGCCCCACGCCGCGTTTAACACATCTGGCTGATCCTTGGAGGCGTTTCCAGATGTGATGAGGTCAATGAACTGATGCATCTCCATCCAGGAACACTGACCATGCTGTAGGAAGTACAAGGCAGAGTTGGCACAGTCTTTTTTTTTTTTTTTTTTTTGGTGTTAAGAATAAGCAAAAGTGAAAAGGCTTAATCGCTGCTTGACTTTAGCTGAACACACTGGTTTCTCTCAAAATCCACTGATTCAAATGTCGTCTACTTACAATGTCGCTACACTTGTCTTTGTCCATGAATTGAAACAAACGCTGGTGCTGTCGCCAGATCGACGGGTTAGCTTTATACGAGCGGCTTCAATATGGCAGACACTGGGCTTCAAAACAACCAGAGCAAGAAATACTGCACATGTTCTTTATTAGATGATAACAGCTCCACTGCGTCCTGATCCCGTTAAAGCAGCTCGTCACCTAGCAGACTTTGTATTTCCGGGTTCTCCGATCATGTGACTAGTCTTCCTTTTTTTTTTTTTTTTTTTAGGCCTTCTTCTCGCTTAAGACATATTCACTTAAAAAATATCAAAACGTGTCAACGAAACGTAAAAAGAAGTACAAAATATTTTTTAAAATAACATTAAGTAATACAGGCAGATAAGCTGATAAAGCCCTTTTGTTAATAGCAGTTCTAAATCTAAATAATATGTTATTTTAAGAAAACAGAGAGGAGCTGTTTATATCCAAAAACCTTGCATCTAGGAATATGGTAATTGGGAAATAATGACATTTAGGCTGCAAGGATGTTTATTTTTTGGATTTGTGAAAGTTATAGAATCCCGATATCACATTGTGGTAATACAGAGAGAAATGGCTGCCATTACTTTATTATCAATAATAAATCAGCAAACTTTTACTGTAACATTTGTTGTGTGAGAACAAACCTAAAAGTGTAACAGTGTATCAGAGTATTTTAATCCTTGCTAACGTTTTGTTTTTTCTAATTAAGAACAACCAAATTGTTTCATTATCACTATAACTAGACACGAATTAAATGCCCTTAAAAGTACTATACAGTAAGGCTTTCTGATGTGTCAACTCTTTCTGTTTAATGATAATCTGCTAAATATGATGGGATATCCCTGTGAAAGCAGGACATTTTACAACAAAAGTGTTTATTTTATTGTCTAGTCCAACCTGTTTCCTTAAGGGAACCTTTTTCTATCATTAAGTAAACTTAAAATCAAGAAGGCCTTGCAACCCCGCGTGAGGTTTTGGCGACCCATTGTAGGGGTCCCGACCCCCAGGTTGTGAACCGCTGCTTTAGTCTAACTATCTCTCTCTAGTTTGACCAAAAAGGATCAAAGTCAAGAGTGAAGCTTCCTGTTCAATCTGTGGATACTGAATCTGTGGATGTGTCTTTGTTTTCCTGTTAAAGGAGGTCTCTACGCATATGTGGTGCAGTGTCATACTATTTAAATAAAGTTTTTTTACACTGTCTCTCTCATGCACACACACAAACAAACACACGAGGCGAGAAATGAACAGTTCTTGTATCAAGGACTAATGTTTATTTGCCTTTAGAAAAAACATCAAAAGATACCTGCAGAATATGAAGATTCAGCAATGTAAAGAACAAGGTGACAGAATGTCGTTATTGATCAGTACCATTATTTGCATAATTGTATACAAAATGCACATTATTTCAAGTTCTCAGCTGAACACTAAGAAATCCAGTGTTTTCATTCCAAATACACATTAATAAAACTAAGGATTCAACTTCTCAACACAAAAACTAAACTAGTGTATAAAAAAAAAAAGGTAGAAATCTGAATATTTTTTATAATAATAATAATATTGCATAGGCTTCATGACTATTACAGTACCACTTTGCTCTGGTGCTCCAGCCAAAAGCTTTACCCAAAATGCAAATAGGACAAATGCCACAATAAGCAAGAGCTTGGAATGCTGTTTAAATTACAAAAGAAACAAAAATCCCTCTGACTCTAAAACAAAAGTCACACAGTCGACTGCTAGAAAGACACTGAGTTTCTTCATAACATAAGAAAAAGTAGAAAAACTGCATTGCCATATAATGGTATGATGGTACATATACTGATTAGACAGAAATATATAGAATACTGTACATACTGTACTGAACAGTATTAGTTCTGGCTGTAGAATAACACCTCCATATTTGGTTTATGTGGCTACAGATACAGCAAAACAGTGGGTGTGTCCTCCAGTAGGGGAATGTGACAACAGATGCAGTATTAATCTTTTTTTATTTTGCCCTCATTTAAAATGTTACGTTTGTCTACATCAGCATTAGTAGCCCTTGAAACATCGACCTCCCTCTTAATTTCTCTCTCTGTCAGCTGACAAGATCTTGATGACCACAAATCAAAATCAGGACCCTGAGGCTGAGGCTCGCTCTTAATGTCTATTATTAGTCCGGAGGATGTTGTACTAACATTAGGAGGAGAGCGATCCTCTCCTGGATTTGGTTTAACAGTTGCTTTGCTTTGTCTTTTGGTGCTTCCAGCCTCTCCTGAGATTTCAAATTCTTCTGGCTCACTTTTAACGGGAAGAAGAGGAATGTTGCTCAGGGGAGATTTAGATGAGTTACACTTATTAGACAAATCCAGAGGTGCTTCACATTCTGGATCCCGTTTGATCCCGGTTACCAAATCCAGGGGTGCATTTAGCGGTAGTCCAAGGTGTTGAGGGTGGACCTGCGCAGCTGGACTTGGTAGTGTCGGAGAGACTGCACATGGGAGCGTCAGGCCCGTGCTTTGAGTCGGACAGACAGGAAGAAACAAGACAAGTTTAACACCTGGAGGTGGCTGTTTGTCGAGGGTTAGCTTCCACAATCCATCTGGTGGACCAGAGCCAGCACTCTCTGTCACAGGTCCTGGACTAGGAGAATCCTTCTCTAGTGCAGCAGGCTGAGTGACTGTGTTTGGTGGATTTGATGAGTCTGGTTTTGTTTTGAGCTTTTTTGCCTCCGGTGAAGAGCTCTTTGAGGCTTGGCGTTTTTTGGGAGCACTCTAAAATGATAAACACAACAAAAACAACCCCAGTCACTCAATGAATTATACAAAATACAAGTGTTACATGTCAGTAGAATCAAGATAGAAAGACCTGAAACTTAAGCTTGCGGTAGGTTCTTCTTCTAACGTCACAATACAGTGCGTTTGCAACAGGAATTGTCTCATAATCCCTGTGTTACTGGATGTTTGGCCTTCACTGTGCTGAATCATGTATGTGCATTTTGACACTAGAAGGCCGTTTTCACATTTCCCTGCTGAAGGGAAAAGTTTCCCTGTGCTTACCTTAAATGTGTGAACCGCATGAGCATGATTTTGTGAAAACTAGTTTTGAAGCCAACCGTGGTCATGGTGCCTCTTGTTTTCAAGTTCTCAATTGGACTTTTTGTGGAAAAACTATAGATACAATTTATTATTTGAACTAGAGCATTTGTTACGTCTTGAAACGTGTCTCTTGTCTTAAGACAAACCGTGTGCAATAAAACACTGCTGTTGAGGTGCCAACTCAAATTTGGGTGTTGGGAGTTTGTGCTCTCACCTTCAGTACTGAAGCCGATGACATGCGCAGTTAATGATTACCTGACTCAAGCAATTTACATTGTTGTCATTCATATTGGATGTCTATCATGATGGACTGAAACCAACAGCTGCCAGGAAGCTAGGAGCTCAATTAAAAAATGTATACTTAACAGATTAAATTAACACCCCTAGAAAGTCTTGTTTTGGCTGATCTCCAGTAGTTTAACTTGTCACCTTGCTGCAGTGATTTACAGGTGGACTCTAGGACACAGTGACATCACTGCTGGCTGTTGTTACAGATGCAAAGTTGGCTTCTGACCACACTCCACCTTCCCCTTCATGCTGTACGCCCAGAAAGGGAAGTGAAATACTGGTTTTCAGCCTGGTATTAAGTTCACCTTTAACTAAATGGGTGTCGGTCATCTTTAGTATTATTTATTGGACAAACAAAAATATTCTTCCTTTTAAACCTATACTGTACATCACCATAATGCTCCACACTCACCGCAGGCTTGGGTGTTTGTCCACAGGTCTTAAGGTGGCTGTCATAGTTCTGCTGGTGGGGAAAGCCCAGTCCACAGCTCTGACAAAAGCAGGGCGACTTGCCGACATGACCACCCATGTGGGACATCAGCAGCAGGGCCGACCGGAAGCCCTTTCCACATTCTGCACATTTCAGCACCCTCTGGTGAGCCCCGGCATGTTTCTTCAGCTCCTCCGAAGTGTCAAATTTCTCTCCACACTCCAAACACCTGATCTCATCCCCTTTAGGCTCCTGATTGCCCCAGCAGCCCGTGTCCTTTTTGTGCTGCTGAAAGTCCGCCTCACTGAGAAACTCTCGCAGGCACGCCACGCAGTGAATGCGTTTGGGTTCGCACTTGTGTTGGCGGTACAGCTTTGCCAGGCGGAAGTGCCGGCGGCATCGTACACAGGTGTAAGGCAACAGGCCGAGATGGGAGAAGCTGTGTTTCAGGAGAGCATTCTTTTTAGTAAAGGTCTTTGTGCAGTCTGTGCATTTAAAGCTGCGATGGCACGTCTTCTTCCGGTGGCGTGCGAGGGATTTTGAAGAGGAGAAATTGCGGCCACACACTTCACATACAACGTTCAGCATACATTTGTGTAACTGCACGTGATATTCACACTCCTTCAGGCACGTGAACACACGTTTGCACAGGTCACACTCGTAAAACTCGCTCTCAAAGTGAGTTTTCGACAAGTGGTCTTTCAGATCTTCCTGTGATGCAAAGCCCTTTAGACAGACACGGCACAAGAGAGGATCCACTTTGGTCTGGGCGTGTGTGCGCAGGTGGACCCGGTAGTTGGAAATCTGGCAGAAGCGCTTTCCGCATTCAGCACAGCAGTACGGGCGCGCCCCAGTGTGCAAATTCATGTGGTCCTCGAGCTTGAATTTGGAGGGCAGCTGGTGATCACAGACACTGCAGCGGTAGTAGCCTGAATGACTCGACTCTGTGGAAGAGAGAGAGGGAAATTAAAAGTATGCCAACTGAAGAAAGGTAGATGATGACGGAAGATGTAAACTCAGCACAGCAGGCAGGAGGAAAACTGAAAGAGATCATTATATTATAAATAATTATTATTATAAAAAGTTATTAGATATGTACTAATTTGATAAAAGGTAAGGCTGCCAATAATCTATTTTTATATTGTAAACAAAAACAAATTGACATTAAATTACAGCAAAGTCAAAGTGAACGCGTCGTACCATTGTTTAGTCCTTCCTCGTCATCCTCTTCCTCATCAATCTCTTCTTCCTCATACACCCCTGAAACCTCGCTGTCATCAGAATCATCCTCCACACCCTGCTGCTCCGTCGTTAGATCCTCTGGCAGAGTGTCTGCACCCTCTACATCTGTCCTCCTGCTGTCCTCCTGTTCCCTCTGTAGCAGGTCTGTGGTTTCTGCTCCAGCAGCAGGATCATTCACCGTGGGCTCCGGCAGTCCGAGAAGCGCTGTGCCTCTGTCGCACTGCTCATCCTGTATGCTTTTTGCAGGATTTAGGGGCTTACGGGGCGACGTCTCTGACAGAGATGATGCTCGTTCTGTACTTGAGGTCTGCTTTGCTGCACCTGCTTCTTTACCATCCGCTGTCTGCTGGCCTCGGACCAGCAGCCTTCGCTTGTGTGCGGTTGAGAGTGAGGAGTGGCTGGGTGAGACTGAGTCATCAGGTGATGTGGAGCGACAGGGTGTCTCCCTGACAGAGGTGTCCGGCTGCAGGATGCCCGGAAATCCCAACTCCGTTAGCTGGATATCAATGGTGTACTCAATGGACATGACTGCTGGCTGGAAAAGGCAACAGGAGTCAAACACAGACAGGAGCAGCCTAGCCTGTTGACATTATCATACACACTTCAAAGTTTAGACACAAAAACGCAAAATGTATGTTTATTAAAAATTCGACATATAATATAATGATACATATCTATTTGGTCTTACCTGTCGAGCGACTACATCTGTGGCTCTGCTTCTGGGTCTTCGTTTGTTGCTTATACAGCCTGGAGGACAACTTCTCCATGGACATCCATTGATGACACACCTTAGTGCTGTTCACCTCGCTCACCTGGCCGCAGGAACTCAAGTCCTGTCTTCTTCTCAACAATTAACGCGAGAAAACAAGCTGCACCCTCGGTGTTTGCTTTTCCCGGCAAAGAATAAATAAAGAGACGCAAAAAAAAAAAACACCTTAAAAAAGATTCGCCAACAGGACGCGAGAGCAGGGATAACAATTAGCCGATAAGCTAGCTACCATGCTACAAACTCACACAACCCGATGGTAAATAAGGGTTGGGAAAAAAAGGGAAACAAATGAAGCGATACGAGCAGAGGATATTCCTGTGGACGCTACAGCGCCCCCTAGTGTCCTGGAGCGGTATTACATAATGTGACAGCTAATGAGCAGCACAGGTGTGTCCATGTGGAGGAACTGTATTTTACATAAAGCAGTGGGACCCCTTTAATCAAACCTTTAACAATAACCATCTCATAGTTCTATAGTTTTATTCACAGAAATAAATGAGATGTTGATATATAGGCCAACTGTGTGTAAGTTTTCTTACACGCCTTAAAATCAAGAAGACCTCATGACCCCTGTGAAGCTTTGGTGGCTTTGGTTTGGTCCAGGTTGGGAACCACTGACTGAGAGGATGAGTTTACCACTACCTAAGCACATGTACACATGTATGTATTTAGGTGCATTATGATGTACCTGTCCTATACAATATTTTTAGACTTCTACTTTATACTTTATCCTCATCACGCAGAATGGTCCATTCATATATATTACTGGAATATAATTAGGGGCAAATTACTCTAATGTTGCAGCTGGTATAGGTGGGGGTAATATTAAATTATTTTTATTCTGCTGGGTTTCTTATCTGAATCTATGATTACATGTTAGTTGATTGATATTTTGTAGTAATCTAACTCTGTATAGTAACTAAGGTTATCAAATGAATGTAGTGGAATAAAAAGTACAGTATTTGTGGTGGAGTATAAGTATAAAGTAGCATGAATTGGAAATACTTGTCAATACCAAATACCTCATAACTGTAGTTCTGGTTACATATTAGTGCATCAGTATAAAAAATATAAAATAATAAAATAGATAAGAGTCTGACAGGTGCCATCATACATAATGAGTAATTTCACTTTTGATACTTTTTGTGCTTTTATTTTTAGTACTATTACATTATGAGCTTAAAATACTTAAAGTATTAAAAGTAAAAATATTGTATTATATGTGCTCTATTATTGAAATTTCACTATTGTTACTAATACTATTATTATTTTGTAACGGTGGGAACTTGTTTCATTATTTTAACTCTCTTGCATTCAAGAGCACATGAGAAAAAAGGTATAGTATAAGTATCTCAAATATGAATAGTAAAGAAGAGACACATAATAACAGCATGTCCCAAACTATAAAGGAAGGACACACCAAGATTAGTGCGCTTGGGCAAATTGTTTGACATGCTCTGTGGTAAAGGTACACATCATTGAGCACACAGCTAACATCTCAGTATATGACAAACATAACTGAAGCATTACGAGCTCTGCAGACCTTCTAGCAAATGTCTCAGGTAGAGTTCCTGCATTAGAAGTCGGAACAAAGTTAGAACAAAGGCAAGAAGGCAAGTTATTTCTTCAGCAGCCTCCCTTGGGATAGCATGTTTTATTATATTTTTGCAGTGTCCAGACACATTGCAGTGGGGAGAGAAACAATCCAATCAGTGAATAACACATGATGTACACAGATCCTTATGGGACTCTAAGGCATTAAAGAGCCACAAGTTCCACTTGAGAAATGTCTGAGACATGAAATATTCTAATAGGTGAAAAAAAAAAAATAAAGGCGTAAATTTTACTGAAAGACAAATAAGGATTATAGTGGATCATTTCTGCCCACGAGCCAAACACTCCACATTGAATCTGGAGCACTTAGACAAAATACAGTTTAGCTGAACTTAATTATGTTATTTTTAAAATCCGTCCTCAATGAGATTTAATTTAGAAAGGAACATAATCAAAATATTAAATGTAAAAAATGCAAAAATATGAACCAGAAGCTGTACATTACACATTTCTTTTGACAAACTGTCTAAACATTCAGACATAGTATCTCTACTAGGCATCTAATATGCTTCAAAATATGTACTTAACCCAATCTGTTTTGAAAAAAAAAAAAAAAAAAGGAAAAAAAAACATAAAAAACTTTTTTTTTTTAACCACAAAGTGAGTTGAACAACTCAAGACACTAAGTAATAAATTCACACCACACCAAGCTTAAAAAAACTGAAACAAATCATTTAAAAAGTTAATCAAAACATTTTTTTTTTTTTACAAATAAACTATGTTTGTGTGACAAAGGGTGTAATGGATTTAACAACATTTGGTTAGTCAATTTAGGAGATGTGTCTGTTTCTCCAGAATTTCAACAGCTCATAATCAAAACGCAACTTTAAATCCAAAACTTGCTAAAACGTCATTCTCAAAACCCTTTTCAAACTCATCTGAAACCATCATCTGGAGCATTAGATCTCCAATGTTAAAAGAAAAAAGGACAATTCCTGACTAAAATCTTCAAAAATCATACACTTTCTGCAAGGTCCCCCATGTCTCAATTATCTCTTTGCACTTGGGTTTTCAGGCTTTTCCTCCGGGTGGCTTTTCTCGTGAGCTTTTAAGGTGCGCTCACGACCAAAGCTCTTCCCGCAGGTTGAACAGGCGAAGCGGCCCACGGCGTGAGCCCGTGACATGTGGGCATCCAACTGCTCCTGACGGGCAAAGCTCTCTTCACATTCTTCGCAGGGATAGGCCTTCCGCGGGGTGTGTTTCTCTTTCTTGTGAGCACGGAGCTGGATCAGGCCAGGGAACGTGAGGTCACATTCGGGACAGGGGTGCTGACGGGACGGGGCGGGATCTGCTTTAGGTTTCTTCTCCTTTCCTGGAGCTTGGCTGTCATCCTCGGGACTCTTTTTATCTTCCGTTTCTGATTTCGCTGGCGCTTTAGAAGGACGGCCACGCTTCGCTCCAGCTGCTTTCCCTTTTTCCTCTGCTGGGGGGGCTGCCGGCTCTGATGTGCTGCTGGCCTTCACTGGCTCCTCGGGCGCCTCTGCTTCATCCTTCTTTTTCCGCTTTCCCTTTTTCTCAGCAACCGCCACTTCTTCAATTTTGGAAGGCCGCCCGCGTTTCTTGACGGACGAAGCACTGCCGTTGCATTGCTGACCCTCGGGGTACTTCTCCTGGTGCGCTACCAGCTCAGATTCTGTGTCAAAGCCCTGACCACACTTCTTACAGCGGTGGGTTTTCGTAGGATCCTCCGGCTGTTCTGCAGTGTCTACGTCTGGGCGGGGGTGTTGGGTCAGGCGATGAGCGCGCAGAAAACCAGCACTCCGGAAGGTCTCATTGCAATCTTTACATACCAGCTGTTTCTCTGGACACACCTGTCTCCTATGGGCAGTGAGCTGCAAAAGGTGGGAAGTAAGAAGTTGAACAGAAACATTTAGTATAAAGCAAAGAATGTGCTTTGTATTTTGGCATTCATGACGTTATTCAGTTTAAATACTGCCAGTAAAAAAACCAAAGATGCTTTAACATTACACTTACTTCAGAGAAGGTTTTAAAGCTCTCCTTGCAGTGAACGCATTTGAAGGGCTTGTCGTCCTTGCTGTGTATTGGCTGGTGTTGTGTCAGTTCCTCAGATGACAGAAATGTGCGGTCACACACATAGCAAGTGAACAGTGTGTTTCCCTGGAAAGACATAAAAAAGAGGGACCCAAGTTAAAACAATTCAAGACCAAGAACAAGGAGTTTGTCTCTGGTTATTGACAACTACCACAGTAACATGTATAAAATGTATAGTATTGTAAATACAGTGTGCATTCTCTTGAATGCACTCAAGCAGCATCAAGCTATATTATATAAATATCAACCTTAAATTTTATAATATAACTTACTCAAATACAAGCTAGTGAATGTCACTATCATTTTTTTCCCTTGCATCCCATTAGCTTTACAGCAATGCCAAGGATAAAAAAAATTAAAGAAAAAGACAAATTACCAGAAATTAATGGGTGAAATATAAGAAACCTGCTTCATTAACTACTACTAAAGGAACAGGTACTGCGACAAAGTAAAGACCATATATATATGTAGTAAAGTAATGTAAAGAACATTTTAAAGTATATTTATATGTACACACGTACGTAGAATTAGTCCAACACAAAACCTGTGATTGACAAATTTCTCGTGAATTGACTGAACTGACATCGTGAAGCTCACCTGCTGAAGCTGTTGCTTGTACTCTTCCCGGTGGCTCTTCTTCATATGCCTTTCCTTGGCTTTGGCACTGCAGAACGTGATGAAGCACTGGAAACACTGCAGGTTTTCATGCTGGTCTGGAAGGACAGGAGGAGATTAGACAGGTCACGCCAAGGCAAAGTTAATCTTTCAGTTAAACTTGTGATCAGTACCACTTACAGGGTTGAACAGGGGGTGCAGGGGGTCCATTCAGAGTGATGGGTTTGTATGGTTCAGCTGGCTTTTCAGGGGGAACTTCTGGAGGTGGATCTGGCAGTCCCCGTCCCATCACTATCTCCTCTATGTTCAAAATCTCTGAGTCCATCCTGGTTTACTGGGTGGTTTCAACAGGCACTCAAAACAACTTTCCTGGATTCAATTAAAGAAAAAGGCAGACACAAAACCAAACATGAACACAGGGTTATATATCAGGTGGAAACAACAGTGGGGTTAACAGCGGGAGCATAACACTGTTATATCCCCACAGATATGGTTAAATACGTTAGCGTTAAACACAACATTCAAATATCTTCCCCAACTGGTTAGACTGAGTTAACTGTAAAACTAAATGTATTTACAGAAAACCCAACGTACACAGCCTGAATGTTGTTTGTTTAACAGCCCAGTTTCCCACCAGGAATCACTCAAGTTTCAGCTCATCTTGGCTAACGCTACGTTACTGCCCTTAAGGCCGCTAGCTAAGCTAACTAGCTCCATGCAAGCCTGAGAGCATCCGGCAGTGAGCGGGCTGATTAAAATACATTAAGGGGTCTTACTGGTAAAGTGGAATACTTTACAGACACCGCAAGTGCTTTAGTTTAATGTCTGTGCACGCAGCTAACGCTAATCATAAAGTACCAAGCTATCGAGCGGGCTATCTCGCTAGCTAGCTTGCTACTGGTTAGCGCTAACAACACTGGCTGCCATTCAAAGAGGATCGAAGACTTTTCGATTTAAAAAAAAAACAAGTTTTAACTCCTCGTTCGGCGCTTGGGTGCATCTGCTCTGTGTCGCTATGCCGCACACCGATACCCAATAACACATATGATAAACTGAGCAGACGTGTACGTTACCTCTCGCCGCTGTTTGAAGGTAGTTTGACTGAGAGAGTTGACCCCAGAGAAGTACAGCGGGTAGATCGGACACTTCCTGGTGTCGGGGCTCTGCGATAGCCGTTGGTACAACTAAGATGGCTGCCGGGGGACTCTTCGGTTCGATCGCGTTTATTCAACACGTTCCAACATCAACGCGTCAGATGAGTCGAGTTGTTCCGTAAGTGGTACAGAACATCACTTTACATCGCGGTGAGTACGGGAACAACTCAACTTAGCACAGACATTTATTAATGGAAACGAAGCACACGAGTTGGACAATAAAACAGCGCTGAGTGACGTTATAATAAAATATTCTGTTTCAAAGTGTTACACCTGTTAGGTATGAGCTGCTGTGTTGACTAATATGAAGTTAAATCAGCTAAAACTAACAACAGGACAGCTACCTTCATGAACATGGATTTGAACTAGCCTCCTTTTCTATTCAGTCTGAATCTATGGTTGATCTCAGTCACGTGACCCAAAACAACTTGGGGAAAACTACTCTACAGCTCCATGCACCCATTTATAGTGGCCATTTCTGACTTATACCCCTGTACACAACATACCTCTGCATAACAGCATTGTGTAGTATTCAATATAGTGTTATTTCTATTGCGACACTGTCTCTGTATCAGTACATGTCACAGAGCATGGTCCTAGTGACACTCCATTTTCCATTTATGATGAATAAACCTATATTTTGATTTTGACTGCTCTACTTTCAGGGTCCTGCTACTGTGAATGATGGCATTAACATTAATGTCATAAATAAAAACAATCCCCCCCAATGTGACAAATGAAAATGTCTGCTGTTAAAAAAAGCCTATTCTGCAAACATTTGTTGTCAGTCTTTAAGAAAAAATAAATAAATCAACAATGCATGTATCTTTGCATCTGCCTTTTATTGTTTTCTGAAATTCAAATAAATAGTGTTAAAATTCATCGCTCTAAAAACATTCACGTCATAGAATGTAAATGAGGTCAGGTTAAATAAATAGTAAAAACACCATCATGGTAACTGCAATGTCAAAATCATATTTTACACTTCTTTTGCAGCACTAAATGTATGGCTATGAGTATTACTATTTTTTACATTTCCTTTTGAAGGCAAATACATTTTTACACTTGCTCAATGACATAAGCCACATCAAAAGCATTTGTTTTTTTTAAACCGCAGCACAATAGTACCTCAGAGGAATGACACTGCCAGTGAAAAGCATCATGGAAAAGTCACAAGGACAGAGGAGATGCTTCCATTTTTTGATTAACTAGGTTTACATACACCGAAAGCACAGTTACATTCTCAACTAGATTGCAAAATGTTGAAAAATGAAGGATTGGAGAGAATAGAAGGAAGTGTGTAGTGGACACTACTCTTTTCCCAAACTCTCTTGATTATGGAAATTCAAAAAGCAGTTGTGGTTGCGTGAGATACAAAGAAAGACGCAGCATTTAAGGCATAGCACTCGAGATGTTCTCTGACAGTCCCCAAACCGACACCTGCCTCCTTCTCCCTCCCCAAGCTGCTCTGGCCAGTGGCCCAGACCGTCGTACCGTGTGGCTGCGTCTGGCAGAGGACTTTCCTCCACCAGGCTGGGATTGGCCTTTTCATTTGTTGCATGAGCCTTCTCTAGGGGTGGTTGAGGGGGAACTGAGTCCTGGGTGTCAGAGCCGCTGGAGAGGATCAAAGCTTTGGACACCTCCAATCTGAATGCCATGAGAGTTAAAGGTGCAGACCTTTGGTCCTGTCTGTATACGAGCCAGGAGTTGACCAAAGCCAGATCTGTTAGGTACCAGAGCACCGCTTGAGGCCAGCAGGATGGGGCAGAGGCAGTGAGAGGGATAGAGTAAAGATTAAGCAGATCTCTGTTGAGATGAGCCGACATCTGGGCCTTCTCAAAGTTGTCAATGAGTAAAGCCATATTCCTCTGGCTGTTTCCAGCAGTAGAAAGTATGAAGCCACAGTGTGATCTGCGTAACATCAGCTTCCCATCTGAGCTTACAAACTCATCTCCGATCTGTCCTCGGGCTCCTCCCACCCTGCCTGCGCCATGAACCCCAGCAGCTAACAGACGCTCCAGCATAGCAGGGGTGGAGAGTTCCTGTTTGCAAAGAAACACCATACTGCCTTTGGGGACCATTTTTTCTACAGCATCTTCTTTGTCCGACGGACCCAATTTAAGATCCACGTGTAGGAGCAAACCGCCAAATCCAATTAAAGTAGTAGAGTAGAGAGACAGTTTCTTATTGTGTATCTTCCTGGTCAAAGATAGTGGATATTGGTCGACTGCATAATCACTATCTCGTCTCAGTGACTGGCACCCTGCTTTGAAACGGCACAGTAATGGCTGAGCCTTCCACAGGGGATCAGTCTGTGTTTTTGAACTGTTCTGGTCATTTGGTGCGTAGCCCTGCCTCTGCCCATCACTGTGCTGAGAAATGTCACTATTCCTGCTTGAGAGATTTTTACCTTGCTGTACATTTTCAAAATCACTATCACTTCCTCCTTCCTGAACATTACTGTTGACTGGATCCTCCGCAGGGGAAGCAAGCTTCAACACGCGGGACAGCTCAAGGCAACGGCAAAGTGGCATGGCTTCAGCAATCAAGGGCACCTTAGTCAAGTCCTCCCAATAGAGCCTCGGACTGGGAAACTGAAAGATAGCAAGAGACCGAATAAACTTTTAGTGGTCTTGCATTTACCTAACAGAGTCAAGGAAGCATTCAAAAAAAAGGGTCACAGCAGAGCACAAACCTTTAAAGTTCCCATTGCAATGTGTATCCCGACAAACTGTGCAACTTCTCTGGCTGTGACAGGTTGGTGCACGCTGGACAATTTATTTGTGCAATTGGCAATTTCTACCCAGGTATCCCAACCAAAATACTTGGAGAAGTAATTAATGGGCTCTTTCCCTCCGCTTTCCTCTCTTGGTGTTTGGAGCTGGCTCGTTGAAGTTGGCAAACTAGGGGAGAGAAAAAAAACTCATCATGAGCAAATGAATGAGCAAAACAATCAAACAGGTCTCCCCTATGGTCCTATTACAAATAAATTACAATAAATCTGCACAGTATGATAGTATTATTGTATTTTTATTAATAAAAACAGTGTTGCGTGAAGGTTTGAAGATTAAAAATATTAAGATGAACCGTACTTTTGTGATATTTCATCTGGCTGTTGTGCGCTGTTTGTTTGGTTCTTGTAGAAATAGGCCATTACTTCTGCTTCTGAGTCAAGCTGAGGCTCAGACAATTCAAAACTGCCCACATCCTCTTCATCTGAACTCTGGAGGAGAAAGTCCCGGAGGTCTGGTGGATGCTGCCACTCAGCATCTGCCACAGCTGAGAGATCAATTATTATTTCATTTCATTATAATACCATTTTTAATAAATAGCTTAAGGGCCATGCCTGATGATGGTTATACAATGATGAAGTAGCTAGAAGTACGATACTTTAAAAGAAGAAAACAAACCTTGTCCGTCTGCAAAGTCACTGACCCCTGGCTCTGACAATAGTCCTCTCACTCTTATTTCCTGGTAGTCTGTTACAGAAGGGCTCCCTTCATCTGTTTGAAATAGATTTAACATTAAAACAGAGGTCTTCCTGTATTTTTTCCTATAAGGGGAATATCACTGGAAAGTGAAATCACTTACTTAAATCTGTTGCTATATGCTCTGTCTGTAAGACATCACTGGATGTCGCTTTGGTCAAATTCCCATTGTTGGTCTGAGCATCTCCCAGTAGAACCTCCCTCTCCTCCTCCTTCACTGGGTAGAAGATACACTGGTCGGTGTTGAACTCAGGGGTGACACGACAGTGCCTTGTTGTTTCCACACTCTCCATTACTGAAAGCAAAAAGCCAAAGACATCAATCTCTGAAAATCTCTGGCAAAATGGAAATTATTACTATAGGATTCCAGTAAATATACATTTTTAAAACTGACTAATGAAGGATTATCATACAGGAGATGTATTGGGTGAACAGCTACTGTTTCTTCTGGCTGTACAAGACTACTATGTAAAAATGGGATGCTATACTTAATGGGGTCCATTTGTTTTCACCTGGTGTTTTTAAATGCAAAGGCTCTCTATGAGCTGTATCCAATCCAATCCAACTTTATTTGTTAAGCACTTTAAAAACAACCAAAGTTGACCAAAGTGCTGTACAGGAGAATAAATAAGAACTCATAAATGTAAACAGTGATGGTGATGATGAAGACCACTGTGAGGAATATAACGTTAGACAGTGATGGCGATAACACTGGAAAGTTCCCGTGGCAGATAATATGGACGAAGTCTGACAGTGACGAGCTCGATGTCCGGGCTGCAGACACGTGCCTGGCGTTACACCACCTGTTGTTTATGAGCACGGCAAGTCCCCCTCCTTTCTTCATGCCGGTCGCAGAGGTGTCTCTGTCGGCTCTAACCGTCTGGAAGCCGGGAATGGTGATGCTGGAGTCCGGTATCTGCTCGTGTAGCCACGTTTGTAGGTGAAACTCACTCGCTCACAGGGACCAATTAGCTAGGCACTGTTGCACTCCAATATGTTGTTCGCAATCACATGATTTGAATGAGGCTCAAAATTCAGAATGAGGCACTCAGTAAAAGGCAGAATGGATAAGATGGACAGATGAAACCCCCGTACTGTTAGTTATTGTATATTTACTCATTGTGTCATCCCAGTCAATATGTGTGTGAAATTTGGAATCAAGGAAGCAATTCATTATTAAATTATGGCTACAAACCTATTTTGCGGTCACAATGTCAAAAATGTAACTAACCCAGTGTCTGGTTAACTGTAAAATACCGTCACAACCCAAAAACATAATGCGTCTGGCTACGACTATTGCCAGCGCGGAGTTATAACAATGCACCGAGCAACATCTGTAAAGCTTGGTAATTAGCACGTTACACAGTAATGTAAAAAATGTGTTATGATTTCAAAAGTGAGTTACGTTGTGTAACAACAGTTTATCCATTAGCTAGGTACTTGTTTGCTGATCGCCTCCTGGCTATAGCTTCATACATAATGCACAGACATGTGAGTGGTATTGATCTTCTTATCTAACTCTGAGTGAGAAAACAATTTCCCCAAATGTTGAACAACTACTTTAAAATGTACCCACAGTGTGGCTTAATACTTACATGGACTGGAGGTGTTTTCAATGTTGACTGGTTCCACATTCCATCGGATGTGTCTGCTGCCCTGCGTGGCCTGGATCTCATTCAGCACGAGGCTGCTCTCCTCCTTCACTAGAACAGTCCTTATGTCACGGTGGTGCTGTGGCTGCACAATAGCACTCTGTCTGTTTTGGCAGGTGGTTGCAACCAGTGGTGGATCTGAGATATTCTCTTCAACCTTGATCTCCTGCCTCCCAAGGACCTGCACTTCAGTCTCAGCAACGCTGTCCAAACCCTGGAATGAAAACAAAAGTTGTCAGTTTGACATGTTGAATTCATCATTCGTTGTTAATGTTTGGTATTTGTTGGTACAATTAGCACCTCACCTGTCTTTGATTGTTCCTTGCTGTCATCAGGAACAGCTCCTTGTCAGGAGTTTCTCTCTGTCTAGAGGTGAGGAACTTCTCAAGTATAATGCCTGGAGACTGGTCCCGGTTGTGTTCCTCTCCTCCCTGCAGCCCACTTTCATTCATAACCTCCTCAACGCTTGTCCTAACCGACTCCAGCTCAAATACAACTTGCTCTTCAGGAGATTCCTCTAATGTAGAGGACACAGAAGGCAAAGATGCAGCAGGAGTGGTAGCTTTGTTGGCCTCAAATTCATGAATGGTCTCTGGGTTTGAAGTCTTTGGGCTGGTCTCACAGTCAGCATTGATTTGATGCTTTTCGTAAAGTACTTGACATTCTTCCTGTTCTTTCTCTGATTCTGTTGCTCTGACCGTATCTCCAATTGAAATTCTCTTTGTTAGTCCTAAAAAGTCCCTTTTTAGATATCCTACTCCTCTCCTCCTACCCCCTGTAGCATTCCTTGCAACAGCTCCTTTCCTTCCTTCTTTTTTCTTCTGGACTAATATTTCTTCCTCTTCTTCTTTGATCTCCTCTTGATGAGTGGAGCATGACACAGTCTGCGAAGTTAGACTTTTTTCAGTTGTTTCAACTTGCCCAGTGTTTCTACCATCAGGGTTGCAAGTTTCATTTGATTCATTTTGGGGGACAGCGTCTTCATGAGAAGCTGGATCATCTCTCTCATTCTGTTCCCCAACAGTGACTAAATCTACCTCAAGGAGTAAATCCTCCTTAATGTCTTCATCTGTGTTACCCAGGACTTCAGATTCTGAAGTGGGATTCTTCAGATTACCTTCTTCTGGCTTGTCCTCATCTGATGTCAAAGGCTCTCCTGTGTCTAAACTCTTTGTCCGAGTGGTATTTAAAGGGGATTCAGATGGGAAATTTGGTGGGGTCTCACTGGTTTTCATTTGATCAGATGGTGACTGTATTTCTGGAGAGGTATAAGATTGATCGTTGGCTCCTGCTTTACTTCCGCCCTTATTTTCAAAGGCACTTATTTCAACATCTGAAGGAGGAACAGGTAAGGATGGGGATGGAATCAAAGCTGGAAAAGAGACACTTCGCTCCCGGTCTTCTAATGCCATCTCTCCTATCTCAGGCTCAGTATCCCAGTCTGTAGCAGCATTAATTACCCCAACAACCTTATCATGCTGTTTTGGAAGCTGGTAAAGATCCAACCTGGAGACGCCTTCAAAGATGTTCCCATTGGTGTAAGTGAGACCGGGACTCTCTACGATATGCACCATTGCCTTGTGCTTCTGAAGGGATGAGACTTCGCTAAATCTCTCCCCACAGTCTTTACACTGTAAGGCACGCTTGGTGTGAGAAGAAGTTATCACTCCTTCAGTCTCCACTTTCGAGGAGGTTTTACGTTTTCGGGTGGTCTTTGGCTTGGTGGGCAATGTCTCAGGTGGTTGATGGGAAACCTGTAGCGAGGACAACAATGAAAGAGCCTTCTGGTTCTTTTTGGGTCTTCCTCCTTTTTTCTTACTTTCTGCTGTGAGATTATTTGTCAACTCACTTGTTGGATGTTTGAGTTTGTTGTCTTCACGGTGTTGGGACATTGTTTGGATCTCGTGAGGTGAAGCCTCCTGTGTCGGGCCTGATGCCTTTAAAGTGTCTAACTTGTAAACTTTCAGCTGGGGCTGTTTGTGACCTTTCAGTAGAAGTAGAGCGTCTTGTGTTACGTTCGGGCCAGGTATGTCTTCTGAAGCTGTGCTTGTTTTTTCCTTTTCCTCTCTTGCCAGGTTTTTCTTTCGGTTCCCATCCCTTGCGTTCTTGGGCTGACCTTTTCGCATCATTTTTGCTTGTTTTTTCTTTTTAAATACAGGTGAGGCTACATTTTTGTGCTCACTTATATGCGTAACACCCTCCCTAGCCACTTCTTTTTGCCTTTTCATTTTATTTTTTCTTGTATCCTCTTTGATTTGCTGCACCTGTGGGTTCTCAGTGGAAGACAGAGATTTTACTTCTGCTGAGGACACCAAATGCCCAACTTTCCTGTCCTTTTTTCCCTTTTTCCCCTTCTGTGATGGTACTTTTTTTGTTGGTGTTTTACCTCTTATCACATCTTCCTGTGTTGGCTGACACTGCTTTGATGGCTTCTTCTGTCTCTTGTTTTTCTTCTCTTTGTTTTGTGGACCAAATTTAACAACAAGACGAGACTTTTTTGTTCTTTGCCGTTTGGCAGGTTGGGCATCAATTTGAAAATCATCCTTGTGTATAGATCTGACCAGTTCTTGCATATATCCCTGAAAGATAAATGCCCTGGCTGGCTTTCTTTTCCGCACTTTCACCAGTTCTTGAGCTGACATTACATTTACGGGTAACTCTGAGATCTGTGGCCCCTGCTTTGTCTCTAATTGTGATGGAAACTCTTCTTTAGCAGATGGGTCCTCTACTTCAGACAAGTTCTCCACCTGGTCCTGACCCTCCTTGCTATCTACCAGCAATTTATCAGATGGTTCTTGATCCAATTGCTCTGCCTGTGTCTCTTGTGGTGTGGGACTATCCATCACAGGCTGAACCTTATCTAGACTTACTGTTTGCATTTGTAAATCAACCTCTTCTTTGGTATTAGTTTCAGATTCACTTGGAGCTTGTGTAAGTGTGTCTGGTGGAACAAAAGGAGGAAGGTTCTGTTGTTTTCCTTGTAGAGGTGTTAGCTCCAACTCAACTGAATGCATAAGAGGTGGGACTGACAGGCTGATCTGCTGCTCATCTATTACAGTCTGATCTTGAGTCTGATCAGGAGTCTTTTCCAGTTCAGTGATTGGTACCAGAGAAGAGGAAGGGATTTCATTTTGTGGCAAAGCTTGGGATTGTTCCAGCTCCATAGTTGGTATCAAAGCGGGGGTAAGTTCTAATATGACTGTTTGCTCAACTTCCTCATTCTGACAAACTATTTGATCCATAGGATCAGACTGAATTGCACTAATATATGACTGTTGAAGGATGTGATGCATCACCTCTCCCTCAGGTCTTTCCTTTTGTTCAGTCTGAACAAGTGTTAGCTCTATATTTTCACCTGTTGCTATGTGGGAACCTAGTTCTGAGAAAGAGGGGTTTTCCAATTGTCCATCTGGCGTAATAGGTTCCAGTATAATTGTCTGTTCCATAGGATCACATGGATTGTTTGAAGGGTCCAATTCAACTGTCTTAGATTCTGTCTGTTTCAGTCCCATAAAATCTATTTGTGGTGGACTGAGATTCAAATTCATTGGTTCTGCCATTTGTGGCATCTGTTGCACCTCCAGTGGTGGGGCATGAGGTGGCACCTGCCCCAGTATGACAACTTGGTTCACTTTCTGCACATTTCCCAAAGATTCAATAAGTCTGCGAATCTGCTCTGTGTCAATATTGGCATCAACCTTTTGCAAAGGGCCATTGGGTTCTACCTGCAGTAGTGCCGGTTGGCAAATAGATATTGGAGTTATGATGGGTGTACTTTGTTTCACTTGCTGCCCAGCTGGGAGGGCATTACTGGCTGTGACAGGTAACACACTGTGCTTAGTTTTCATGTGATATAGCCGCGTCTTGGTACTCTTGAAAGTGGCCCTGCATACAGAACAAGGATACCGTGGAGAAGCACCTAAAAATAATAAAAGAAGAAAGTTGTGATATATTGTGGTATTTTTCTTGCAACATGTTTGTTTTCTAGAATTTTATCATTTTAGGGATGCACCAATATAGAATGTCAGGGCCAATAATGATAACCAATAATTATCTATTTGTTGTGACAGATTCCAATGTGATAAACAATAATATGAATCTACATATTTTTAGATGACAAGTTTACTTTACTAATATAAACACCAATATTTAGAAAGCATTCATCTCTGTAATGTAGAATAAATCAATTTATTTTAAAACTTTTTAAATAACCTTAGATAACAAATAGCCAGACTGTATGTCCCTTTTGACCGGTATGTACAGTGCACAATAAACACTAAATGTACTAATTAAAAGTTAGCTAAGGCTATTGAAGAGACTATTTTGAAAGGCTGCAAGCCTTTTACAATGTGTGTGTGTGTGTGTGTGTGTGTGTGTGTGTGTGTGTGGTTTGAGTTTGAAGCACAACTCCACTATCAAGCGAACAGGCAGCAACACAGAGATCCCAGGAGAGAAAGGCAGGGAGGCTAAAAATCACTATTCAAAACTGGGTTTTAAGTTGTGTTCTGTCCGCAGTTGTGCTCTACATTATCTTACATAATTTTCAGCAGAAATTCCATTAATAACATATATTAAAACATTTTCTTACCATCATCTTTCTTCAGTTGTGCTTTAGGTGCTTTGGGTGCGGTGTCTCCCCCATCTCCTTCAGTTCCCTCTGGAAAGTGTGACACCATATGTTTCTGCAGAGCTTTGGACATGGTGAACCTCTTTCCACACTCCTTGCAAACATACGGCCTCTCTCCAGTGTGTGTGCGGTGGTGATACTTCAGCAATGTCATGGTTTTACAAGGCTTGCCACAGTCAGTGCAGGCATAACCATCCAGGCCAAAATGAATTTTTTTATGATGGGTGAGCTCTGACGATTTGTTGAAGGCCTGGCTACAGATAGGACACTTGAAGGGTTTCTTCTCTGTGTGGGCTCTCTGGTGTGCCATGAGTTCTGTGGAGTTTGTGAAGTGGCTGTCGCAAACGTAACAGGCAAAAAGAGCATTTCTCAGTATGCACTGTTCATATTCTGCTGGGTGGCTCAACTTCAGATGACGCTCTTTGCTCTTGTGATCACTGAAGATTATGTGGCACTCGATGCACTGCAGGGAGAGCTGAGACGCTAGAGGAAAACAGGACAGGAGGGCGATAACATTTACATGCAACATACTTCCATATTCTTAGAATAGAGATAAGTATTCTTAGAAATTATAAAAATGAAAATGTGGAAGTTAAATATGGTGGCTTAAGAAACAGAAGAGCACTTTCATATAGTAAAAACACAAAACAATTAGTGAAAAGAGACCCTACCTCTACTACAATGTCCCCTTACCAGCAAGACAATACTGCATTGATTTACTGTCACAAACACGTCACTATTGTCTGATGTGCATTGGCACTATCAAAGTGGGCATTTACACCTGCAGTGTAACCTGACCAATACTGGACTTCTGAGTCAGATACCAATGTAAATACATATGTATATAATAATATCATTAATAATGGGGAATCTGTAGTCCTTAAACTCCAATAAATAAGTAATCAAACATGAAAACAGGTCTCTCAATCTTAGCCTGGCTCAGCATTTGGTAAAACACAGACCGACATACATACAAGGTAAAACACTCACATGTGAGAGGCATAGCCAGGGGTTTGGACATGTCCATCTTCAGAGGATCTACCATCGCCTTCTTGGAAGGAACATATTTCCTTCCATCACGTACGCCTTTATCCTGTTTCTTTGCCTTTTGCCCATCACACCCAGGATTTGTATTTATATCAGGTCCCGGTTCTGTGGGGGCACTTGGCTTTGAAGCAGAGTCCACCTCCACCCCTCCGGTATTATCTGAGGGCTCAGTCAGTGGCTGAACAGCAGGCTCATTCTCCACCGCTTGTGTGACCGCCATACTTGCAGGTGTTTCCGTCCGTGTCCCATTTTCCTGTGGTGTGATTGGTGTTTCAGTCTCAGCAGTAGCAGCTGATTTATTCTCCTCTTCTTGTGCATGCGGTTCACTTTGTGCTGGCTGGGCTTCAGTCTCGGTGTCCAGTGGTTTCTCTGTGGTTGCTGTGGTCACAGGGTTTGGCCCCATGTTTGACTGGGTCGGACTCTGCATGGCTCCCTGCCTCTTGGCTTCTCAAAACGCACTTGTTTATATGTCCCTATGAAATCAGGTCCCACACAGAAACACAGAATGGCTGTTAGATACAACACATAACTGAACACTTACTGAAAATACCAACCGAACAATGTTTTTGTATCATTCAAACCTACCTAACTACTTTATAAAACGGTCTTTGCACAGGTTGATTTTCTTAGAAAGGCAGAGAGCAGCATCTTTGTCATCTACATGGCGACAGCTGGGAGCTCAGAGAATGAATGGATTCACAACATTTGTATTACAAAAGAAAAAACCGACGGACATGGAGGACAGCCGTAGGAGGCTGTACTGTGACCCAAATTCAACACTTTAATTTGTATGAACACAGTGCTGTAACACACTGATCATTGCCTCTCACAACCCCTCCACAATAACCACAGATACACAGATAACCGTAGCCCAGTTAGCTTAAATTCCCTGATTTGCGGTTAAAAAAAATGTTAGCATTTCCGGCTTGTTGCTGCGCCATGGAAGCTAAATATTAACTCACTGTCCACGTCCCCCCGACTCTTACACAGACACCGGGGAAGCTGTACCGTTGTGAAAGCAGGAGGATGGATATTAGAGTTTCCCTGGGCTCACTCGTCCGCCCAAACATCTCCGCGTCGCTTCGCACAAAGCCAGCACCGAGGAGCTGCAGGCACCGTGACGTCAGGTCTGACAAGAGGGGGAGAGCGGTGGTCATGGGAGTTGTGGTTTTTCTTTTTTTTTTTTTCCTGGGGTCCACTCATCCCAGTGGTTTGTGTCCACTCTGTTAAAACTACAACCCAACCAGACTACCAGACCATTAAAACTACAGCAGTCCTGATGAAAGTTATAGGCTTATTTTAGAATATATTTAGAGAGAAATACATAAGAAATAAGAATAATAAGAATAATTTTTCTGTCAATTTTGCCACAAATTACACATTTTTCTCAAAGGACTTTACAATTGGTATGGCACAGGACACCCTCTATCATGAAACCCCTAGAAACTGATTATATTATAATAGTTATGGTCATTTTGACTTTGCGTGAGCATGTTCTACAGAAGACTTGCTATAAAATATTCTTACTCTGTAATAACTGTATTTCTAAATATCTACAAAATGTAGAAGTGTTGTTTAAAACTCTTAAATCGGCATCTGAGGGTATTATTACTATTACCCAAAACTTTTTCTTCACCAGTCTCAGCCGTGTTTAATGACACTAGACAGAGAACTGAAAAATAGAGAACAAACTAGTCCACTAAAGCTGTACATGTACTGATCCCCACACTACTGTATCTCCTGGCAAAAGTAATAAGTAACAGCCAGTGGGTGGTGCTATTGCAGCATGTGGGATAGGATGTTTTCCCACAGGGATGCACCCACTGTATTAGATCCCATTACAGTCCCCAGAAACCTCCATAAACTAATAATAAAGCTCTATGTGCACAATACGCTGCACCATTAATGCTACGGCTGTTCACATCTCAATGTTTTAACATCTTACATTGCTTGAATATCTAACAACATTTGTAGAAACTAAAAGAAGAAAGAAAACATTTTGAATTCATTTAATTTTATTTGGTTTCACAAGCAGAGGTAGGATGCTTTACGACTTGTAATCTCATAGTATCAGGCATTACTCTATTGTAGATACTCATATCAATCTCAGGGATATTTGCCTTTAATGTAGTGTAACACAGTAACAGTAAGTTTAACACACACTAGATACAAATTCATCAACAATCATTAACCTTTTGTAAACCTCTAACAGTAATAAAAGAAAGGCACCAGTATGAGAAATAAATGCCTTCAACCCTCAATATTATCCTGTGGTATAGGCAGCTCCCCAGTAGCATGTTTTATATAATGCAAATGCAGCTTTGCCACTTCATCAAAGCCCATATCGCATTCACAACACTCCCATTCCCAATACTTATGTACTCTGTGCATGCTTGTTTCCTGTGACTCGCTCTCATCCGGCCCCTGTCCTGCTTGTGGCGGCACAATTTCTGATTTCAGTTCATCGGGTGGATCAGATCCAGCCTGGCCAGGTGGTTTTGAAGGCTTGAAGTAATGCACAGGCTCTCCACAATCCGACTCTTCAGAGTTTGCATAATCCCCGAACTCAGCATCCTCACATGGCTTTTGAGTTTCACTTTCCTCCCCGCGTTCTTTCTTTGCTGGCAGCTCTTCCATGTTTATATCCATTTCTGGCTCCTCTTTCACACTGGTGAGAACAAGTCTCCTCTTTCCAATAATGGCAGAATTCTTGAGGTCCACAGGCATCCCGTTGGATCCAGCATGAACTCTAAGATGCTTTTTTCGGTGTGAAATTAGATTTCCGGGAAAAGAAAAGTTCTTCCCACAAACTGTGCACTGGTAAGGCTTCGCTCCAGTGTAGGTGCTGTAGCGATGCTTCAGCTGCAGGTGTTTATCTAGTGACGCCTCGTCTGAAAAGCCTTTGGCGCAACTTAAACACCAAAACAGTTTCTGTTTGTGGAGATCAACATGTGCCATCCACGAGTCAACGGAAGTGAAGTTTTTATTACACTGATCACATCTGGGAGGTTTTGAGCTGAATGATCCACGTGACCTGTGAACTCTCAGGTGACCGAGTAACCGCGCTCGCCGGATAAATAACATCCCGCAGTCTGGACACTCATATTTATGCAAATTCTGGACATTTTGCTCACTTTTTGTCATAGCTGGCTTGTTGTCATGCAGTCGTAGGTGTTTTCTGAATGAAACCAGGTATGTATAAACCTTCCCACAGACTGAGCAAGAATAACCCTTCGAAGTTTTCTTGTTCAATAGCAATGAATGGCTCATGTCACGCCCATCTGCATCACCATCCTTGTCTTCATCTCCGTTTTCTCCATCCTCTACTCTCCCCGAGTCCAGTTCTGCTGCCGGATTCCTGTTGTCTCCTGTCTGAGTTTCCATTTCATCATCATCATCATCCTCCTCCTCCTCCTCCTCTTCCTCTTCTTCTTCCTCCTCCTCCAGGGCATGCTGGTGCAGGTGAGTCTCGTAGACTTTCAGGTGTGTAAACGTCAGTCCACAATCCTTGCATGTAAGACTGCACCGTTTGCCTACGAAAGAAGAAAAAGGTCCAATTTAGAGGTAAAATATTATCAGTTCATATATGTTAGTTATTATGAGTGTATAAAACAAACTGATTTTATTAAAGAACTAATGTTTCTGATGTCTCAGCTGAAATGTTGCAGTCTGGTTACTACTGCTAAAGTTACCAATGTTTAACTGCAGCAGGGAAAACTTACAAGTTTGAGTTGTGGCTCTTCTCTTCGTTCACAGATGTGGGGCAATTAAAAGTCAAGTGTTAACCCTATTCTTAAATCATTTAACTCTCAGAGCATTACACATTTTACATTTTGTGGTCTTGCTGTCTGTAAAGCAAGTAGGTTATCTGTGACGTATCTATGGAGCCTAGAGAGTGCAACTCAAACAATTGTGGTACTACAGCTGTGGGTCTGTGGGTCAGGCTTGTTTAAGTGTGACGTTGCTTACATATATTTAATTTAAGAAAAGATCTTTCAATTAAATAAAACAAATTCTAAATAATAAAGCAGGAAAACTATTCATTGAGAGATCATTTATAAGCAGTAAGTTAATAAATGGAATTATCAATAATTTAAAAGTCTTAATTAAGTTTTAAATAATTCACTCAAGGACAGAATAAGTAAATAGAATTATTAATTGGCTAATTAAGTTTTTAATGCAGTAGTTAACTTCAATTTCATTATAATTTAAAACTATAAAAGTCTATTATTCTGCCGGCACATTCCAGCTTCCATACCCATAACGTGCTGTATATGAAACAGGCCAAATCATTTCAATATGAAGACTAATGTGCTGTAGTACTGTAGTCTAAAAATGACTGGCTATGGCTTTCTAATTAAATGTTGTATTATTAAATGTAATCAACATGCCCTGATAAAAACCAAATACATGATCAGTACTAACTAGTTCTGATCAAGAAACAGTGAATCTGAAGCTGAATTAATCACACAACCCAATAATTCACGGGGAAAAATCATGAATTTATTTGTAATTTTAGAGAACGTAGTCTTCATTGTTTCAGAAACAGCAAATTAAACAAGTAGTCAAACGGTATATTGGTCAGAGGGAAGATTTTCATAAATTAATATAACAAAGTAACATATCTTGTACACTAAAAATACTTTTTTCCACTACATAAGTGGCATGTAAACTAACAACTATTTTACGTAGCACTATTTTTAGTTTAAGCAATGAATAATCTTCCCACAACATAGAAATATAACAGTGAAAAGGAAAGAACATGGGAGCTTATACATCAATTAATGCAAAAAGTATTGTACGTAACATACAAATACTTGATTAGAAATGTTTTATGGTAGTAACTGGTTGTACAGTTCAACATCAGGACATTTTTAACAAACAGTGCACATTGTTTTACTTCATATATCTTATTTTCTCTGCAAATGTTATCATTCAGCCAAACCTCAGGTATTTCAACCAAAACCAGCAAAATTAGTATATTTGTTGTGCAGAATTATTTTGATGTCCTTCGCAATAAATAGTCCATTTCATTTTTCAGGGAATTTTTAAATGCATGAGGACAAACATGTACATGCATAACTGTTTCTAAATCTTTTTTGTTGATATATCTAGATATGAACTACCATACTTATGCCAGTGATCCGCAAAGAGATTAACAAGGTTCAGCTGACATTCATAACAGGTCTATTCAAAACAAGAACAAATCAAATCGTGGCTCAAAACTATACATTTGTGATATCTCAACTTAAGCTTCTAAAAAAGGGGTTATTCTTTAACATTTGTACATACTCTAATCCAGTGTAAAGGAAAGCCTGAGAATAGGAATATAATCAAACGGCTTTTTTTAAATATAAGGAATCTCAACTAATATACAAAATAATACGGAAAGCCTGTTTCTACTTAGCATAAACAAAAAAGGTCTAACAAGGTATTTTGAAGCTGAACACAATTAAGTAGTTTCGCAACCCAAAAAAAAAAAAAAACCCCACAATCTACAGTGTCTTAATTTCAATCCTTTGCAGGTGGTTTAGTCTAATGCTGTACACTCCACGGGCATGTTCAAAATAGTGCTGGTGCAAATTAGTTTCTCGACAAAAAGTAGTTCCACATTCAAGGCAAGTAAGGACATTGGTATCTGGTAGCAGCAAGGGCATCACTCTGCCTTTTGTAAGTCACCGATACATTCCTGGTGATGATCGATAAGGTCCTGTATTTCACTGAAGGTCCGCGGGCAGATGGAGCAATGATACGAGTCATTGTTACAGTGCTGAGTTTCGTGTTTTTGTAACGCAGTTGGTGAAAGAAAGGCTTTGCCACAATGCTGGCACTTATGGTTACTTTGCGACTGGCTGTCTGGGTTAAGTGTAGGTTGGTTCAGTGTAGAGCACGAAAAGGACTTCCCTCTGCTGTCGGCAGAGGGCATGTTGGGTTTTAAAAGATTTGAGGTCATAGCAGCGCTGAGCCTATAGCGAACTTCATTCGGGAGACGACAGCGGACTTCGTCGTGCCATGCGAGGTGTTGCTGCAGCTGATTCTCAGTCCAAAAGCCGTGACAGCACAGGGCGCAACAATAAGGGCGGCTCCTTGCCTTAGTCTTATGGGCTCCTAATTGTTCCTCTGTTTGGAAAGCTTTTCCACACTTGTCACACTTGAAAAGGCATTTGGCTGTATGCTCCGACAGGCGGCTAGGAGGCGGGGATACATCGGCTGTGTTTTCAGGAATTTGAATCTCCTGTTTAGACTCGTGTTTTACCTCCAGGCATACTTTCTTATGGTCAAGGAGGGCACCAGTAGAACTGCACTGCTTCCCACAATCAAGGCATGAAACAGGTTTTACCGGTGGGGGTTCTGATCTGACCTGCGGATTCTTCTTTCTTCTGCCAACAGTGCTTTTTTTCACTGTCACTCGGGCGCCATCTACAGCTGGTAAATTTTCTGTCTTTTTGACTTCAGTGCTTGAGGCAACCGACTCCTTTTTAGTACTCAAAGGAACCATATTTTTGCCTTTCGTCCTCCTTGAGTGGGCCTGCCATTTGTGGGCGCGCAGACCTCTTGCTTTAGCAAAGGTCATAGAGCAGAGGGGACACTGGTGAGCTTTTGGCTTTAGCGTTGTTGACGTGGACTCACTCACGTCAAAGTTTACGTCAACCAAGCCGAGCCTGTCGCCTTGATGTTCTGCAGCTTCCAGAGTGTTACTGTGCTCTTTTTCACAGTGGGCAGCTAGAAGTGAACCTTGCACAAATGTTTCGTCACATTGTGGACATGAGATGGTCTCCAGTGGGCTGCTGCTCTTCGCGCTTTTATTTGACTCGGGCTCTGGCTCAGTTTTGGTCTGACACTGAGGATTAAACATCTGGTGGCGTTGGAGAACACAATGGTTAAAAAATTGTTTGCCACATTTGTGGCACTGAAAAGGTCCACCCTCTGCCTTGTGGCCAAGAAATTTTATATCTTCTTTGTGCCATCTTTTGTGGGAGCCGAGGGCTGAGTTGGACATGAATCGCCTCCCACATTCTGAGCAGTGAAATAGTCCTTTACTTGGCTCTTCCTGTTTAGGTTTCTTTAGCATTACAGACATGGCCAATTTCCCTTTTGCTACAGATTTGTTACCCTCAGCATGGACTCTTTTATGAAAATTCAAAGCTCCAACCACTGAAAAGCTTCTGTCACACTTTTTGCATTTGTATTTCAAATTGGTTGTACATGGGTTTTCTAAGTTTCCACCGGATTGATTTTCCATATTTAGCTCCCCACTGTCCATTTCCTTCTTTACTTCAGTATTAACTGTAATTTGATCAGAGCTTTCCTGTGTGCTGTCATCCATACTATACTCGTGTAATGTTAGACTATCATTATTTTCTGAGGGTTCTGTCTTACAATCAACTGCTTGACTGTCTCTTTTAATGCAAAGTTTTTGATGAGCCCTCAAAGAGGCCTTGTTGTTGAAATGTGCGAGGCATGTTGCACACTGGAGATCCTCAAGTGTGACAGTGGATCTCGGAGATGAAGGCGAGTGCCCGGTCTCGTACCCATGGCTTTTCATGTGAAACTGAAGTGCTTTGGCCCGTGAAAACAACTTCCCACAGTCAGGACAGCTGTACGTGTTCTTTTTCAACTGCTCAACCTGATGCTGAAAAGACTTACTCGGTGGTGGGAGTAACTGGTCATTATGCACAACCTGGTGTCTGAGGAGGCTGGAAAAAAGTCGGAACGACCTGTTGCAGAGCTCACATTTATGATTTCCGTTTTCATGTTTTCGCATGTGCAAGGCCATAATGCCCTTGTGACGGAACTTTCTACCACACACTGGACATGCAACCTTAACACTGGAGCGTGGGTGTCCATTAGCAGAGTGCAGAGATCCTGCAACACCTTTTCTTAGCCTCAAATCTGCACACTGAGTCTGACTTTGCTTGTGGTGGGAGAAAGCTCCTAGAGACCAAAAACCCTTCCCACATTGTTCACAATGATAAATCTTTGGGCCTAGAAGGGTTTTCTTTGGATTGTACTCTTTCTTAGTGACTGAAATATTCTCTTTCTTTTGTGCGGAGCAGTTTTTCATATGGTTAAACAAGCTAGCTGCATACGAATAAGACATCATGCAATCTGGACATTGGAACTGTTTTCTTTTGGGATGATGCAACTGATGAGAGACAAAAGCAGACAAACGCGAGAAGCATTTACCACACTCATTGCATGTAAATATTTTCTTCTCCAATCCCTCTGCCTGGTACAATACATCACTGCTTGTGTTTTCATTCTTGTGTTGTTGTATGTGACTGCAGTGTGCTGCATAGCTACTGGCTTCGTGGCCACATGTGTCACATGTGTAAACTGCCACTGACTGACCTTGAGTCTGTTGTCTTCTCTTATGAACGCCATGCCACATTCTGTGAACTCGCAGTGATGAAGCACTAGAAAACCAACGGTAACACTCTGGACAATCGAATCTTTCCCCTGTCGTTTTATTCTCGGCCTCGGCTTGCTCAAAGTCAATTTGTACAATTTTCAAATCCATCTCTGGTTTTAAAACAGTGCTACTGGGGGAAATCCCAGTGTCGTCGTCATCCCTTACTTCCTGATCCGATTCACACAGCAGCTCAAGATCAGGATTCAGGTCTTGAACGGGCTCGTCCTCAGATTCACTTGCACTGATCACTTGTACATTAAAGTCCCCGGGTTCATAACTCTCCATGTCTTCATCAATCTCATTTACATGAGAGTCTTCTTCAGCCACACTGGTAGGAGGCATGTTCTCAGCTTCCACTTGGTCCTTCTCAGTCTCTTTTGTTTCACTTTCCGAAGCTTTCTGTTGAGGTAACAGAGAGGTGCGCAGCTTGGCTTCCTTCTCTGTTTCTTTGAAAACATCCGTATGATGAAGCTGATGTGAGTGAAGCGCTGAGGCCCTGGAAAACCTGAGCCCACAATCTTTACATTCAAATGCCTTCTTCTGTAGCTGACATACTTGATGAAGAAACGACTTTGCTGGGGTCTCGTCGCTGTGCGCCGTGCGCTGATGTCTGTAGTAGAAGGTTAGAGTCATAAATACTTTTCCACATTCCTCACAAGGGAACCTTTTCGCTGAATCATTTGAGTGATTAGCATGCCATCGCTGATGGTTGAAGAGGGCGATATGACCATTGAAAGCCTTTTTACACTCACTACAGTAAAACTCATTGCTGCTTTTCTTTGGTTTTTCTTTCATTTCTTCAGGAGAGCATTGACTGTTGCGGCTAAATCGCTGATGGGTTTTAAGGCGCATAAGAGCAGTAAATGCTTTACCGCATGAACACTTAAAAGCTTTTTCAGGAGCATCATCTGTCTGGTTTTCACTGGGCTTGGCTTCAACTACTGACTCCTCAGTGTGAAATGCATCTCCTGAACTCCTGTTTCGTGACTTAACTAACTTTTCCTCATGACAACGGCGGTGCGCATCAAGAGCTGAAGCGCGAGAATAATTCCGCCCACAAGACTCGCACTGAAACGACTTCTTTTTCAAATGTTCGAGGTCATGAAAAACTGACTTGGAGGCTTGTCTGTGTGAGCGCTGGTGGTTGAGAAAGTGTCCAATCACACCGTAACATTTCCCGCAGTCTGGACATTCATAAGTGTGCTGCTTCGTTATCCCAGAATTTATTTGAATGCTAGAATCCTTTTGGGAGGTTTGACCGTGGTTCTTCTCCATGTGCGAGAGGAACTCACTTGGTTCAACAAATGAGAGTGAACATAGAGTACAGATATTAGCTGTTTCGCTGTCCTTTTCTGCGTCATGTAAGCCATCCAACTGGTTGTCTAAAAACACGCTCTCCTTGGGGTGCTGATGGCGATGCTCCAAGTAGGCTGCCTCCTCTCTAAAGGCTTCTCCACAATCCCGACAGCAGAAAACCCCAACCCCTAAAAATAGAAAGGGGAAAATAGGAGGTCAAAGCCACTCCTGTTTCCAGAGAAAGAAAAGACAGAAGAAAAAAAAAAAACCAAAAAAAAAAAAAAAAAAAACACAAATCACAAAAACACAGGTACAAATCATATCTTTATTTTTAATAGGATTAGAGTTTACAGTATAATCAGAAAAACTTGGTTCTGGAAATACAACATTACCCATAAAAGACAAAATACTTGTGTGCTTAAGCCAAATGCCTTTTGTGAAGTTCAATTGTTTGGTTATTTGATAATAGGTACTGACCTTCGCATCTAGAAAACTTTACTCAGGTATCATTACACCAAGAGGAAGCACCAACATTCAAGCTATTCTGATCCTGCCTCCAAGTGGCACTTAACAGTCATGTTTATGACACAGCAAAGTTAAGTATGCAATATGCTTGGAGTTATAGCTGCAGCAATTAGTCCATCAATTAATTAGTTGTCAACTATTAAATTCATATTTTGAGTATTCTTTTTTAATTAAAAGAATGAGTATGTTTGTGTTGTGGACAAAACAAGACCTTTGGTGACGTCAGCTTTGGGGAACCATGATCAAGATTTTACCACTATCTGACATTTTATGAACCAAACCAAACAACTAATCAAAGAAAAAAGTCGACAAAATATGTATAATATAATAATATATAATGAAAATAACTGTTTGTCGCAGCTACTTTGAATGCAATCAATTAAAGAAGAGCCAACATTGTAGTCTGTTGCCTTATTATAAACGCCTTACTGTTCTCTGTTCCCTTACAATGAATGCTTTTTTGGTTTTTCATTGCCATGCTGCAGAGAAACAAACCCCCTCTCCCCAGTTCAATCATTGTTAATAAGGTCAGTATACTTGACAACAATCGGAATAACATTTCAATTTATGTAGTTCTAAATCATCTGTGGGTTGTCCATGTGCACTATACCATGAATTGTCATTCAAAATAAGATCTAAAGGGGGCAGTAGCATTCATATGATGCATTGTATGTTAATTCTTGCACACACAAGAAGTGCCTGGTTACAGTATGAGCTGCATTATCATTAAAAGTTTTGTTTCTGCAAGTCAATGAAGCAAATTTAATACCATGAGAAAGCATAACACAAGTGTTTGTTTTATATTTTTCACAAGGAAGTGCAGAAATTGGTTCCATAAAATATATTTTAAAATAAAACTTTCTGAGTTGCACTATTAAAATGTCATGATCTATCAATTAGTTTGTTTACCCTGATTAGGTGAGCTGCGTTAATTGACTGTCAGTTCATATCAGTAGATTTTGCATGAGACTCTTCAGTATTAACGCCACAGAGAAAGAATAACTTCCACACCCGTAATCCCAGTCTAAAATACACTGGTTCAACCCTGTAAATGAAAATGACTTAAGGTCATAATCCACAGCTATGTTATTCTGATGAAAGCATCAATTTAACATGGATTTTTGTCAAGTACACTGAGTAGCCCTCCAGTCAATTTTCTCCCTTCAAGTAGCCCTCACATGCAGCTTCTGTATTGTGTATATTGCATTTAATAACACTGTGCTTTTTGTGTCCCATCAGATTTCAAATACCTACAAATTAAATAAAGACAATATTTAATTTGCTAAATATCTTGTGGCATCGAATAATTGAAGGTCAGCCTTTAATTTCTATGGTTTCTGAGGTCGGCCTGGACACATAATATAGTTCAACAGGACTACAGTAATCGCATTTTCCTTCTCATCACTACATTGATTATACTGCTTGTGAAGGACTTCTTATATGATGATTAAATGCAAACATTGTGGATAAAACCCGATATCTAAACATACTGTCGACACTTTTTACTCCAATATATCGATATGGTTGAGTGTCAGCTGTGTCCAGGACTGTTGCAGCACTGAGCATCCATTAACACTCAATGACCAGGAGGCCAGGCTTGGATGTGCAACAGTGTGAGTTAGTGCTATTTGTTAGGGTTATTTTAGGGCGTTTGCCGCAAAATAGCAGTTATTGTTTCGTGTCCCTTCGCTGAAGCTCATGGAGGAGGTCACTTGGTGTGAACACACTCACGGTGTATTGATAGTTACGTTAACGATGAGCTCAGTGCCGGCTACTGTGTGCTTACCATCAGCGGGGTCCTCAGCCGACGTACCGTCGTTGTTCTCCGATTGTCTGTCTCCATTATGGGGGGTCTCTCCTGCTCCGTCCTCTTTCATTGCCGCAGCAGTAGCTTCGTCCATCTTGGCGTGGCTCTGTTTGGTAGCGCTAGCTCTGGTGCTAGTTAGCTTAATAGCTCCAGCGTTGTTTATCAAAATTTTACATCAAGCGAAGTCACTCAGCGCAGAGCCGGGTCAAAAAAACAGTGAGGAAAAATCAGTATGTTAAGATGATGTTACAAGATAGCATTTTGTAATGTTTTTAGCAATGGAAGTGATGATAATCACGGCTAGCTGTGCCGCACGCACACCTGCGCAGTGTGGCGATACACCACTGGGCGGAAGTGATTTCTTCTTCTTCTGTTTTGTTTCCTTCCTTTGGCTGACCTGCAGCTACTGAAGCCTGAATATAAAGTCATTCTCAGCAGGGTTTATATATATATATATATATATATATACTCTTGAGGTCCCTACTGACTTCATAGACACTAAAACAATTATATAAATGTATTAATATATATAAAATTATATAAATTTTGTGGTTTCTTGACACATTATTTGTAGGAACCTTAGTTTGTTATATAATACAGAAAGGTTTTTCACATCCACATTGGACCAGTTGACAGTTGATAGCACACAACTTAATAAAGTTGACAAAACATTATAGTGTTTTTAGTAATGCTGTATGGGAGATTTCAGTCCCATATGATCAGATTAAAGTTACTCTTTGCAGAGGCAGAACATTTGTGTTCTTCCTCCAGGCAGGCAGAAATTCAGACATATGCTAAGACTTTAATCACAATTAGCATTCATTGGTCTTCATGCATACTTCCATTTTATACTTTAAATTTTCCACCAACAAATTCAAACCCCTGAATTAGGTTTACCTAACAAGTACAGTGCAACACGTGTTTATAATCAAAGGCAAGTTTTATTTAATTCAATATGTAGACATCATGGGAAATTTCTATTTCTTTCCATGCTAAAACAGTGGATAGAGGTAGAAGGGCACATGTTTTTGAATCTTAAGACGCTGAATGTTAAGACGCACAGGGACATTTTTATTTAAATTTTTTTTTTACAAATGGACTGTGTTTATTTTACAGTAGTAATGAAGATTTTTCAGTCACTTACAGTATTGGGCCACCAAAGCTACTCAAATGCCCGTTATCATAACAGAGGAAATGGGATTCTGTACCCAGCTAAATCTAGTTATGGAATGAAGTCATTCAGTATTCACAAAAAATACATTGAATTGTACTCAAAAGTGGACTTAATTTTATAAACATGGGTACATTCCAATCTGAAATAGTCATTCTAGTACGAGATACACATTACATGGCACTCATTAGTTTACCGTAGGTGCAACTGCCACCCAGAAATCAGTTTAAAATTTAATTGTCAAGTATATCAGTCATGACACATTGCCAGAAATGAAGCAAAACATCCACTTTATATAATCGGTTTCATGTTCGTCTTGCCATTGTAAAAATTATTGACAAAACATCACATAAACCCAAGTTTAATTTATTACAAATTTGATAACAGTGCCATTAATAATTGTGTAATGACGCTGCTTTCTCTCTGTTCCTAATAACCACTCAAGAGTCAAATTTACAGAAAACTCTTAATCTGATATTACCGTTACATGTAACCGTCACCTTTTGTTTACAGATACGTTTGCTTTGACCAAATTATCACGATGTGAACCTTATTCAAGAGATATTTGGATCCAGTCAATGGCGCTGTGAATACAAGTGCTTCCTAACAGGGTTGTACTGTATGCGGTCAGCCTTTGCATTGTATGTTCTGGTGCACGTATTCTGTGAGCCCAACAACCCACCCCTCCCTTCTTCAAAAGCAAAAACATACATTTCTTTACAGTATCTTAGAAAGAGTTGCTCTGTGTGTTTTGGGAGTGAGGTCACATTGTTGAGTCTACCTTAAGCACAAACTAGGCCTAGAATACCAAGACAGCAGACATGCAGACTGTACTCATAAAAGGCACACAGTATACTGTACATGAAGAAACACAGTTCAAATGGTTCAGGATGTATGAACAGAACTATAAAAGTACTAATATTATCTAAATCTAAAGGTCATTGGCAATAAATGAAATGTAGGCTGTAGAGCCTCATTAACCTGCACCCCTCAGAAGTTGTTTAAACAGGTTAAGTATTTGGATCATTTAAATGCATTAAAAAAGACAGTGAAAGTAATTTAATGGCACATGTATACATCCTATATTAGAACAGTCTGTGGAGTCTAATTTGAAGCTGAAAGACTGTGCTTGACTAAATCCAGTTTCACTTTTATCGTTTTGTTTCTAATGCCCATCCACTCTACTGCAGCTGTCAAACTTCACAACTGAGGGTCAACTAAATGAGGCTCCACTGAGAAAAAAATATATATAAAAAAAAACAACATAACTAAGTCTGCTAGTGTAGACATGTCAAATCTCTCCTTGGGCATGTTGCAAGTAATGCATTTGTAGATCCAACTCCCGAGGAAGAGAGCACCCGCATATCATGCACTGGAGAAGTCGTTCTGGAGCAAAAGGCAAACGGGATCCGAGTTTGTGAGGTTCTGTCCGTGGGGCAAGCTGAGGTAGGGGCAGGGTCTGTGGCATGTGTGGCCTCTCGCTCATGACTGCCTGTGGTGTGAAAAAAATATTTGGGTGTGGAGGTCTTGAGAGTGCACCAACTGCGACAGAGTGAAGAGGGTGAGGCCCTGGCAAAGCAAGAGGAGGGAGCGGAGCAAGTGGAGGTGAGAAAAAAGGAGATGGCTGATTTATGATTATTTGAGTGCCTGTTACCATTGGTTGTTGCTGCAGCTCCTGTCCATTCCCTGGTTTGAGTTGCCCAGTGAGCAGTGTTTGTGGACCCACAGGATTACTTTGGAAGCCCCATACAGGCGTTCCCATCCCCTGGCCAAAACGGTGAGGCTCGTATTGAATGGAGATGGGAACCTTCTGTGTCACTGTCTGACTCTGTACATTGGCCCAGCCAGATGACACCTGCTTTTGCTGCAGCTGGAAATCTTGACTATTTACTAATTTCTCAGGGGAGTTTATAGTCTTTGGAATTCCTGGTGGTGTTTGTATGTCCCACAAGGTGCTACCGACCCCGTGAGAAACAGGAGTTGAAATTGGCATAGCACTGCTTTGGTCTATTTGAGCTGAGGTGGATGCACCTACTAAGCCAGAAGCCCACTGCTTTTGCAGCTCACAGCTGTTCCATGGCTTCTCTGGCTGGCTAACAGTCGACGGTATAACTTGAGGATTACTCATGTCCCACACTCTAGAGTCCTCTTTTTTAGGAGGTATGGATGGGTCCTTTTGTGTTGACACTGGGGCACCTGGCCATCTTGGCAGCTGAAGCTCTTGACCAAGCTTGTTTGGAGAGCCCTGTGAATTTGCTAGTTGAGCAGGTCTGACACTCCACAGAGCTGCCCCATCTATGTAGGACGGAACAGAAAAATCATGTGGCAAAGAGCTTGTGGAAGCGAGCACCGTGGACGTGGGTGTGCTGCTCCAAGTAACAGGCTTGGGTTGCCTCAGCTGCTCCATCTCACTCACTGCTGATGGGCTGGATTTTTTTGGCACAGCTGCCAGGTGGGAGCTGACCATAGCAGCTGCACTCTCTTTCATGTGTGATGACTCTGAATTCTGAGCAGATGTGGGGCCTGACTGAGTTATTGAAGGGCTATCTGCCCAGCCTGGACTTCTCATGTGGTGCTGCTGTAGGCCTGGCTGTGGTGGGCTGTCAAACGGCGTCTGCTGCGCATGTTGCTGCTGTGACGACGGAACAGGCATTACCTCCCCACCGTCCACCTTCCACTGCACTGGTTGAGGGTGTAGCTCCGGCAGCCACGGCTCCTTCTGCTGTCTGCCTTGTAAATCCATGCGAGATGAGAGCATGGAAGACTGTGGTTGGGCTGCCCTTCTGTGCAACTCGGCATCTCTCAGTGCCGAAACTGGAAATGGAGACAGCTGAGAGCTAACCATCCCTGAGCCTCCTAACGGTCTAGACCAGCCCCACATGGGCCTCCCCCCTCTCCTCCCCCGGCTACCCCTGCCTCTCATCCTAGCACCCATTGGGAAAGAATTATACTGGCTGAAACTCTGGCGCTTGCGAGCATGGATCTTCTGGTGTACTAGCAGGCTGCTAAACCAGGAAAAGGTTTTGTGACACTCATCGCAGCGATGAGGTCTCTCTCCTGTGTGTGTGTTCATATGATCGCGGAGCAGATAGGCTAATCCAAAGCTCTTGTCACAAAGGTCACACTTATGAGGTTTGTCACCATTATGTGATAACATATGGTGCTGCAGTTGGGTCTCGTCGCTGTAACCTTTGCGGCAGCTGGTGCAGCGGAACGGTTTTTCCTGATGCAGCTTTTGATGTGTTCTCATGTTCTGCAGGAAGGCAAAGTCTTTCCCACAGTCGGGACATTTGTATGGCTTCTTGCCTGTATGGATGATGAGATGTTGTTGTAAGTAGCTACTGAATCTAAAGCCCTTGCCGCACACTTTGCACTGGTAAGGCTTGTCCTTGGAATGTATGCGCATATGCAGCTCTAACACTGAGCGGTGGCGGAAAGTTTTTCCACACTCAGAACATTTATATGACTTAATACTTATGTTATCACTTCTCCATTTCCCCTGCACATTATCACTGCTTAATGGAGTCAACTGTTTTTTAGGAGGTGCTGCCACCTTTTCTAAATATTGTGCTGCAGATTTGTGACTTAACAGATGTACATTTAAACTGGATTCATCACGATAAACACACGGGCAGTGGGGACAAGTGTGTCCTTTGTCCCAGACCTTGTTAATCTCACTGGGGGGTCTGGGTGTTCTCTCCAGCATCTCATACTCTGCCTCATGAATAAGCATGTGGGCCCTCAGGTTAGCTGGAGCCCCGTAGGTCTGGGGACAAAGGGGGCAGTTGAATGTGCGTTTCGGTTCCTCGCTCTGGTTTGTGTTCTCTTTTCCCGGCCCCCTAACTGCCTCCTGTACGGGCACCGGGGCCTGCTTGCTGGGCTGCTCAGGGGAGGAGTTTGTTTCGCGCAGTCTATGCTGGCGGCAGTGTGCCTTCATGTTCTGAGCAAAGGCAAAAGTTTTCCCACATTCAGGACAGCGGAAGGGTTTCTGACCCGTGTGCAGATACTGATGCTGATGGAGGAGGCTGCTATACTTAAAGGTCTTACCGCAGATGTTGCACAGGTGTGAGCGCGTGTTGTCTGTGTGCTTGCGACGGTGGTCTTCCATGACGGAGTAGTGTTTGAAAACCATGCCGCACTCCGGGCATTCATAGGGTTTCAGAGCGGTGTGACATCGCTGGTGGTGACGCAGGGCCATGGTGTTTGGGAAGGTTTGACTGCACTCTTGGCATGTGAAGTTGCTCTCCTGGGAGTGGGTCATCATGTGCTTAGTGACAGACACCTTAAACTGGAACTCTTGGCGGCACAGTGGGCAGTGGTAAGGCTTTTCTACTGTATTGCAGCAGTTGTGGTCCCTCAGCTTATCCACTGTAGAGAAGACCCTCTCACATTCTGCACACTGAAAACTCCCCTCCTCCTCCGTTTGCACCTCCTTCTTTGGAGTAACAAGTTGCTGCTCCTCCTTCTCTTTATGTTCATTTCTGTGTTTGATGAGGCTGCTGCGGTGCTGAAAGGTAAGGCCGCATTCTTTACAGGTGAGGGGCGTGAGCTCATCCTCGTGTGCGTGAAAGTGGCGGTGAAGGTTGAACGTCTCGCGGCGGTTGAACCTCTTCCCACACTCCTTGCACACCAAACGGCACTTTTTTGGCTTAGCTGTCGTGTCAGCGTCCTGCCCTCGGTCCGCCTCTTCATCATCTTCAACCCCGTCCTCTAACCCATCGACGTCTCCCACCGGCTCCTTAGCCGGCGCTGTCTCCTTAACCAGTGCTGTCTCCGTGGTCTTCTCACTGGAGCGGTCCTCCTTGTGAATCTCCTCTGCATCAGCTGTAATGTTTTCATCAACATGTGTGTCCTGCTGCACCTCTCCAGCACTCTCTCTCACATCATTGTGGTCTGTAAAAGAAAAAGCACATCATTGTAACTTGTATTATTGTGTAATAATAACAACAAACAAACAAAATAACACAATCATAAACTATAAATAAACAAACAACCCATCAACAAACAAACTGCACGCTGCTAACACAGCTAACCACCATCAGCGCAGATCACAATCTTTAGTGCGGGATGCTAGCTTGAGTTGTGATGGTAATTAATGTCAGTGGAGTTGACAGTGTGTATCGAACCGGTAGTGAGAGCTAACCTACAGCTCAGGTTAGCCCGGAGGCTAAAGCTAACTGTAAATTACATTAAAAAACGTTAGCATACCACACTTGTCATTTTCCTGCTTGAGTGTTTTCGCCCCTTCGTCGTCGTCTTCAGTTTCAGACCAGTCGTAAGCCCGCTGGTCGCCGCCAGGAGACTCGGTCATTTTTTCTGCCGATGTTAGGTCGTCCGGTGAATTGCATGTCGTTTTGTCGGCTCCAGCACCGGACTCGACACTAACCTCGGAATGGCTGGCAACACCACCACCGCCGTCGTTGCCAGCACTGGCTCTCTGCTCATCGTCGGGGCTCTCTGTGGTTTTATTATGTGTCCTTTCATCTTCCTTATTAAAGCCGCATCCCGACTCCACCGCCTCGGTCTTCCCCCCAGATGTTTCCTCCTCCTCCGCAGGGGATTTCTGTCGTTTTGGAGACTCCGACGGGTCTACGGCGGCCATGTTTCCCCCATGCACCCCCTTGTCCAGAACACACAAGGATCATGCTCGCCAGCCTGAACAAGGAATGAGATTTCCGGTAGAAACTTTCAAAATAAAACTCTTTTTACTGGGGGGGAGAGAAAGAACTTTAGTTCATCATTTCATTAAATATAATTAGACACCTCAAATTAAAAACGTCCCTTTCGACTACTGCTGTGGTTTTGTTGTTCTACACACAAAACACACACCTTCACAACTCTATTAGCTCAACATAAATAACTTTTTTTTCCTATGCTATGGGACAAATCCACAAGTGATCAGCTGGATTTATTTGCAGTCCATGTCTGACTTTTATTAAAGTTTAGTTACATTTCAATGGAACAGTAGCTATCTACAAAATATAGGCTGTGCAAAACTACGTAGATGATGGCCATATGCTGTTTCTTTGCAACTATCTTACAAACACATCCATCATACTGCATGCAAGATTATAATAAATAGCCCCTACATACTTAAGTATGCTTTTTAATTCCACCAGAAACATATGAAGCCTACTGTGATGTAAAACGTCAGTTCTTTAAAATGTAACATTTTCGTCTCAAAACACACTGAACAGAACGCAGTCTAACTTTATTGTCCAACCAAAGCTGGGAAAGTATGTACCAGGAAACTGTTAAAAAAGCACAAGCATACATTAGCAGGTAATTACTATAGCTGTATAACTACAATATATGGTAACAACTGCAGATTACAAGTACTTTATGACAATGTCGTTAGTGTGTCAGAAGAATTGCTGCGAAGCATGTACAGTGACATGCATATTAAACATCAGCACCTACAGTATGTTGTTGTCTGGGGATTGAAAGTCTCATGAGTGAAGTTGTCACTCCACAGAACTGTTTTCAGGAAGTCTTTTAGCACAGGAATATGTACGTTTGTCTGAGGAACCAAGCTAATGTTAAGGCCACCCTATTCTCTCATGTGTCTAACTGTCCTATCCACTTCAGTCCTCTCTGAAGACAAACTTAAGCGTGAGATGGATTACGGATTTGGAGCGCGACGTAAAACTCCAAATAACACAGTTTATTTATACAGAAATACTGTCGATAGAAAAAGAGCATCATTTCTTGTCACATTTTAAAACACCACATATTCATGATGTGCGCTTTTTAAGTTTCTAAGTACTTTCTCCTCAGCGCCGTCTTCTGCGCCTGTGATCACCTGCTCTTCCTCGCCGTGGCCTCTGCACACCTCCATTTGCATCTGCGGGTGGATCAGAGGGAAAAGTGCCATGTACGTCGGGGGACGATGGTGCAGGTACCGCTGCTGCAGCCGACTGGTTATTCGAATGTTGGGTGGCCAGTGGCTGCTGCTGTATTTGTGTTTGGTGCTGCTGGGACTGTTGCTGTACTACATGTGGCTGCTGCTGATGTTGTAGTTGTGGCTGCAGTGGTGCTTCAATCCGCGGTTGTTGTTGTTGTTGTTGTTGTTGTTGCGGCTGCTGCTGTGGTTCCAAGTGTTGTAGCTGCTGCTGCTGCTGCTGCTGCTGAGCTGGCTGTGGCTGTAAGTGCTGTTGAGTTGTTTGTGATTGGTGTGCTTGTTGTACACGATGTTGCTGTGACTGTGGTTGTTGCTGGGCTTCGAGCACTCCTAACAGCCTTTGCAAGAGGACATTGTTTTGTTGTAGACTGACTGCTAATGTCTCTTGTGAAGCGACAAGTGTTCTCATGTCCTGTCTGAAACCTTCACCAAACTCCCGCAGACTTTTTTCTACCCGATTTCCCAGCTGTATCGCCGCCTCCCCTAACCCTCGTAGCTCATCTTCGAGCCAGGAACTGCGCAGAGGGGCTTCAAGAGGACCCTGCTGTGCTCCAAGTGATGGCTGAGGGCTGCTGGGCTGAGGGCTGCCGTTGAGGAAAGGAGCACTGTAAAGCGGGGAAGGAGGCAGCCATCGCTCTGATGGAGGAGGTGGTCCTATGCCCAGACCAAGTCCTAATCCCAGTTTGTCCTCCATGCTGTTGTCTGCTTCACACTCAGGATCTCCCATGTCTCTCTCACGCTCAGGATTGTCCTCATCCTTCTCCAAACCATCCCTCTCTGATCCTTCCACTCCTACACCTGCAAGGAAGCATTGCATGTGGGTACAAACTGATATTCGTTGCTTCTATAGAATAAAAGAAACAGCTGAGTAATCCAATAACTTATTTTTACCTGTATCAGAGTCAGGGAAGCATGGGAAACTGGGCTTTGGTCTGGTGCTTTGCTTTTGCCTGGCTTGATGAAGCCTGGGGCTCGTCTGGGAGGGACGGCCAAGCATCGAGGCCCCTCTGCTGGATGGCAGGTAACAGCTGCGGTGGCGGGCATCTGCTAGCCTTCCTCCATTGCGTCTCTTCAAGTCGTCCCAGCGCTTCTTGACCTCTCGAAGAGTGCGTGGGACTCTAGACACAGCGTTGACTCTCTCTAGGATTCCTGCCCAGATGCGCTCTCTCTCCCGCCGCCGGAGCCTCCCCGCAGGACCAAAGAGTTCTCCTTCACACCGGGTGACTTCTGACACCAACACCTCCAGCTCTGCTCCACTGAAACGACTCTTTCTTTTCCCTGCACCACCAGCAGCCAGCGCAGCTGACATAGCTCTGTCTGTAGAGAGAGAGAGAAGTGACAGTACAGCCCAAAGGGAAAGTATAAATTGAAGCTATGAAAAAAGTGAAGCTAAATATACTGTATGAGGAAGAGAAATGTGCTTTAACAGTGTCAGTGTTATTTTCACTGAGCTATATGTGCTTAATATACAGTATTGAACTTTAACTACCTTTGGCAATGAATAGAGCATTAAGAGTAACATTTAACAAAACACTGTCTGTGTTTGCATAGATAAAATGTATTAATGCATGTCCTGGCTGTGCTTTTGTACAGAGCTGATAAAGGCATTTCACAAGATAATGTTATAAACATACATGTTTTATACACCCTTCCCATTAGGAGCCACATGTTCTGAACAAGGACATTAAATGATTGTATAACAAACATATATAATACTAAATCTAATTCAGGCTTACTTTGTTCAATGGACAAGAGGTCGTCTGAGGACATGCCGGGTGCCATGATGTTCGGATGCACCACTACCACATTGAAGGGGAGTCCCCCAGGTAATCCACTGCTCTGGTCACAGCTGCCCTCCGAGTCCTCATCCTCCCTGGGGAAGCCGTTTTCCGAGGCTCCCCCTCCAAAGGGTCCCTCCGGAGACTCCACTTTGATGTGCATGGGAGGTGATTGCTCGTACAGCAGCCCCCCCTCCTCGTAGTACTCAGTCATGGGTCAGACCTGATTTACAGCAGAACTGACTGGCCGGCCAATTCTGATACTGGCAGCTGCTGCCCCATTAACACGAGTTCAAGGTATAACTGCACCTACTGCTAAAGACATTACAACTCTTCAGTATACTGTATCAGATAATTATGAACTTGCTCTGGGCACAGCTGCCACACACACTATGTGGTGATTTCATAGGAAATACAGAGTTAACGTATCCTTAAATTATGGGATTTTACTTTTTAATTTAGTTCTTCAAAGGAATCAAGTCATTGCTGCAGCTTTAATGGGAGAGACAGTCATATTGTCTGACTAGGGCATGGAGTCCAGAGACTTTTATGGCCAGCTGCAGCCACTTAAATCCACTTCTACCATTTTCATTTATACTGATATGTTACTGAAAACATATACACACAGTATGAAAACATCTGGAGCTGGCTAGGAGCTACATCTACACGTCCAGCTGTGGTACAGTGAGATGCATCCTCCAGGCTGAGAATCGCCCTCAGAGCTGTAATACAACAACAAAACATAACACTGCTTACAACTAGGTAGCATTTAAAAAAAGAAATGAAAAAAAACGATGTTGTTTTTTCTCAGTGGTGTGGACTTCTGTGTTCTGTCGCATCGATGCGCATTTTTTTCTGCACCACATCCGCAATGGTTGCGCATTCCGCATACATTAGGTGCTGATCTTGCAATGGAGCTAGCTGCTGTAAGCTAACAGGCTAGCACAGTGGGAGGTGAAGCGGCGGCCGGCTGACAGCTGAGCAGACATGATTAGAAAGCTGACACGGTTGTATGTCTTACCTCATGACAACTGCACATGGGGGAGGCAAAACCAAACCAAAACACAATCGGTGCAGCTGTTAGCTCAACAACCGATACACAAACTGGAGCCCGTCGCTTACGATTGACGTCACTGGGGGAGAGGGTGGGGGGGGGGAGGGGGTGTTAGTTCAGGACCAATCAAAGTTTGGAAATGTTGAGCAAACGCATCTCTGTTCGTTTTAGTGTAGTTTTCAAATCTCTTGGAGAGGAACTGATGTATAAACAGTAAACTCATGGGAAGGAGCATGAAGCAGGATCTTAAGTCACTGTGTCCGAAGAGTCTTCAGTCAAAACAAATCAGCTGGACATGTAAACAATGTGTAATGTGTCTAGAGGCAATCCAACATATGGGGAATAAAGTCACTAATAATTAATTTATATTCGATTGGCTTTAAATGAAGCATTCCTCTGCTAAACTAGAAAAACAGTAACGCAAAACCAAATAACAGTCTCAGTTATTTTCTCTTTGTCCTTTATAATAAATTCCTAATAATTTACCCAAGATTAACATAGCAAATCATTTGACTTAAATAATTACTGACATCTAAAATAGGTTGTATATTTGCATGGTGACACATCCAAACCTGTTCATGTCTAATATCACAGCAATGATTCTGTTAAAGCCTAGAGAGTTAATTCAGATTTAAAACCAGAATCACTTTTATTGGCCAGGTATGTGTGCACATGTAAGGAATTTGACTCTGGTTTTACGTTGCTCTCAATGTATAAACGCAGACTATATAATAAATAGACATAAATAAACAGTTCAACAAAAAAAAGACATAGAGTTATATGTACAGTTATACACACATAATAATAATATAAACAAACATTGGTAGATAGTTACAACAGTGCAAAGGTGTAAAATATTTTACATGCAGGTATCTTTATGTACATGGGTCTACTGTAGATACAGTGCATACAGTATGCACAGCATAGGTATATGTTTTTGAGTAGAATTTATGTTTTATGTTTTTAAAAAACAAACTTTAATTTTCAGCAGTGGAAAATAAGTAATGAATGTTTCATTAAGAGTCCTAGGGTTATTGTACAGGGCAGTTAACTGTTGGTCAGAGTGGGTAGAAACTGTTCCTGTGTCTATTCAATAAATATAATTTAACCAAACTGTAAACTTAAACATGACACATTATTTTGTTTTATCTGTGTACCTTACAACCTTTGCCTGTCTTTCTGTTTTTCTTTACAATTAATTACAATACAAATGTATCGGTGGTAATATAAAGGTCTGCATATGTATCTGTAGATGTCAGCATAAAATGAATGACTCATGGAAATCCATTCGTTAGTCTCTTTGACCATGCTGCTGTTTCCCAGGCAGGATAATGTTTAAACATTGTGCAAGCTACATGGAAAAATCCTTGAGCGTTAGATAAGTTTGCCTGTATATAAGCCCGCTGCATCTGCTCCTGCTGTGTGTACGCTCAGTAGACGCAGACAACAATCATGAAGTACTTTATTCTTCTGGCCCTGTTCGCTGCAGCCTGTAAGTTTGTTTGTGGTGATAAAAAACTGAATTTCTTTCATTTTGTAGACAGTTCTTTAAGAGGGGAGTATAAGCTCTTAAAATAGTTCTAACTTACTGTTTCTATTACAGTCGCTGCTCCCATTGAGGATGAGGATGACAAGATTGTTGGAGGCTACGAGTGCAGAAAGAACTCTGTGGCCTACCAGGTCTCTCTGAACTCTGGCTACCACTTCTGTGGAGGCTCCCTGATCTCCAGCACCTGGGTGGTGTCTGCTGCTCACTGCTACAAGTCGTAAGTGCAAACATTTGATTTTAGATTCAACAGAATGTATTGTTACACCATCAGGCTGCTGCAAAACTTTTTTACATAATACTTGACTTACTTTTACACACTTATCTAAACAGGCAAACTAACTGCCTCATTACAAATGTAATGTCACATTTGTCACTTCCATGTAATCCAATCCTTGTGTCTCTCTGCAGCCGCGTCCAGGTGCGTCTTGGTGAGCACAACATTGCTGTCAATGAGGGCACAGAGCAGTTCATCAACTCTGCTAAGGTCATCCGTCACCCCAGCTACAACAGCCGCAACCTGGACAATGACATCATGCTGATCAAGCTGAGCAAGCCCGCCTCCCTGAACAGCTACGTCCGCACCGTGTCCCTGCCTTCCAGCTGTGCCGGCTCTGGCACCCGCTGTCTGATCTCTGGATGGGGAAACACCAGCGGCTCTGGAAGTCAGTAAAAGTCTGCAAATATAGCTGGAAGACATTTGTTGCAGATGTTGGGGTGTGAATATTTACATGCATTGTCTTTTTCTTCTGTAGGCTACTACCCTGATCGTCTGAGGTGCCTGGATGCCCCCATCCTGAGCGACAGCAGCTGCAGGAGCGCCTACCCTGGTCAGATCACCTCCAACATGTTCTGTGCTGGATTCCTCGAGGGAGGCAAGGACTCCTGCCAGGTACAAGCTGAAGTCATCATCATTGTTTCTTAAAGTGGACCCACCAACCTTCAGAACACCTCTGCTCACATGTTGTTCTTTCTATCTGTATCCTATCAGGGAGATTCCGGTGGCCCCGTGGTGTGCAACGGTCAGCTGCAGGGTGTGGTGTCCTGGGGTTATGGCTGCGCCCAGAGGAACAAGCCTGGAGTGTACGCCAAGGTCTGCAACTACAACTCCTGGATTCGCAACACCATGTCCTCCAACTAAAGTCACTTTTTTGGAAGGAACATTAATCTATATTCTCTGACTATGACAACTGTTTGAAGAAAATAAATGATTAACATCAAACTCACTCTCTGTCATTCCTTGTTTTGTGCTGTTGGATAAAAATATATGTGAAGAGAATCCGCAGGGAGGAAAAGAAGATGAACAGTATTTTCATTTAGAAATGAATAGAAGATATGTGTCCAGAAATTCAGAAACCCTGCATTAATACAAAAAACTAAAGTTTCTGTATCAAAAACAAATAAAACTGCCACAAAATAAAATACTTTTCACTAATGAAATATGATATGAAATAAAAATGAAATATATAAATAGAATCTTTAACAAATCAACACACTGAACAGCAAGAGTTCAGTACATGACTAATATACATGTAGGGGTTGTACAGAACAGTTTGATATTACTTTGATTTTGAGAGAATCACAAAATATTTCTTACTTCATAAATAAAGGTTAATTCTGACTCCCATGTTTGTCTCATCAGTAAAATGATATAAAACAATTTAAGGTAACTCAGTCATCTTGGATGATAAATACTATGTTATTTTCATCAGGCATTGGATATTTACAACAAATAAATACGTTATCCTGAAATATGTATGCATGTGATTGCTTCTGTTCACTAGTGTGACTACAGAGAATAATAATAAAGTGTATGGAAAACTATTATTTTGCATTAAGATACAATCTATGTGTCATTATAACATCAACAGCTATTAAAAACCAAACGCACTGCAAACAATTCCAGAGAAATATTTGAGGCTAAGTATTGTTCCCCCTTAAAAAACAGAAAAAAATGAACTAAATATGAATACAGTATTGATATAAACAACAATAATGTGAAATGCACAGAGGACATTTGTTGTACATTTGCAGTTAGACTGAATTAAAGAAAACAGTTGGACAATTTAACATTAGTGTCTTGTTTATTTAGATGATGTCTAATGAATCAGGGTTTTAACCCTGGAGAACAAACAGAAGACAGACAGGAACATCAAATCTTTAACAGGAAGAGTAGCTGACATACAAACATCATTAATGAAACACACACAACTCATGTTTACTGTTGATATAACAGTTAATTTGTTTTCCTCCAGATGATGGTATCTTTAGCACATGATTACAAGTAACATGTAGTAGTAATGTAGTACATTTCATTGAAGGATAAACAGGCATTGTAAGGATAATACAACTTGATTTCCATTAAACAATCATTTCAAACAAATCAATAAGTCCTTAGTTTCTGTAAATTCCGTGTGTGTGACTGGTGGCAGGCTTCTTCGGACGTTATCAAAAACTCTACTCACGTCTTCCAGATGTGTTTTCACACACGATGGTCAGCAATATGGAAATACGTGTCCTTGGTCAATCAGATAGCAGAGGCTCAGAGTGGGTTTAAAAGGATCTGCAGTGCAGTTGAACTGACACTGAGGCTCAGACAGGACTCACCATGAAGGCTTTCATTCTTCTGGCTCTGTTCACAGTGGCATGTGAGTATGAACCTTACTTTTTAAAGTCAGTTTGACCATTTTTGTGCAAAACATACATTCTGGTTTATTCTGTACTCCTATCAGTCGCTGCACCCATTGAGGATGAGGATGACAAGATTGTTGGAGGCTACGAGTGCAGAAAGAACTCTGTGGCCTACCAGGTCTCTCTGAACTCTGGCTACCACTTCTGTGGAGGCTCCCTGATCTCCAGCACCTGGGTGGTGTCTGCTGCTCACTGCTACAAGTCGTAAGTTAGATTTTAGGTTAAACTGATACCAGAGCTGATCCAAACCCACAGCTTCCATGAATGAGATAGATACATTAGGTCCACAGTTATACTCCAACAACTTTTGTTGGTTCAAATTGGCATTACTAAATCAGAGATACTGACTGCATGCCTCATTACAAATGTAATGTCACATTTGTCACTTCCATGTAATCCAATCCCTGTGTCTCTCTGCAGCCGCGTCCAGTTGCGTCTGGGTGAGCACAACATTGCTGTCAATGAGGGCACAGAGCAGTTCATCAACTCTGCTAAGGTCATCCGTCACCCCAACTACAACAGCCGCAACCTGGACAATGACATCATGCTGATCAAGCTGAGCAAGCCCGCCTCCCTGAACAGCTACGTCCGCACCGTGTCCCTGCCTTCCAGCTGTGCCGGCTCTGGCACCCGCTGTCTGATCTCTGGATGGGGAAACACCAGCGGCTCTGGAAGTCAGTAAAAGTCTGCAAATATAGCTGGAAGACATTTGTTGCAGATGTTGGGGTGTGAATATTTACATGCATTGTCTTTTTCTTCTGTAGGCTACTACCCTGATCGTCTGAGGTGCCTGGATGCCCCCATCCTGAGCGACAGCAGCTGCAGGAGCGCCTACCCTGGTCAGATCACCTCCAACATGTTCTGTGCTGGATTCCTCGAGGGAGGCAAGGACTCCTGCCAGGTACAAGCTGAAGTCATCATCATTGTTTCTTAAAGTGGACCCACCAGCCTTCAGAACACCTCTGCTCACATGTTGTCCTTTCTGTGTCCTATCAGGGAGATTCCGGTGGCCCCGTGGTGTGCAACGGTCAGCTGCAGGGTGTGGTGTCCTGGGGTTATGGCTGCGCCCAGAGGAACAAGCCTGGAGTGTACGCCAAGGTCTGCAACTACAACTCCTGGATTCGCAACACCATGTCCTCCAACTAAATGGACAATCCTCCAAATAAGCAGCATGTTCTCTGTGTCAAAATGATGAAAAATTAATTTTAAAGTTCCAACAATAGTGCCAAAAGTCACTGTGTACACATTGTGGAGTTGAGTTGTGTGCAATAAAACATATTTTCCATAACATCTGACATTTCTATTGTTTTCCATTATTGCCTGGTGTTGATACCTATAGCATGTTTATAAAGTATATTATGTCAATGTGCATACAAGACATACGTCTGAGTGTACAAGTAGAGTTGTGGAGCTACATAAAACCTAATAAAAGGTTTTGGGAGGATGTGGTGAAGTAAATTCTGCTTTCATAATGCTTTCATCAATGTAACATCCAAGCAAGGTGTCTTTAAAGGTTTTCAGTCTAAACAGTACCAGAGATATTTGCATCACAGGCTGGGTATTGGTTCATTTTAATTACTACAGTTATCTTGTATCAGCTTTAGTATTTAAGTACACATAAACATTATCAATACAATAATTCTTTAAGATCAATATAGAACTGGTCTACATGTTTCAAATGAAGTGTCTCACCCTCACAAGGAACAAGAATCAGATTACAATAACCACTCATGGTAATGCACCTGTCTGTCTGTCTGTCTCTCTCTCTCTCTCTCTCATCCCAACTGGTCGAGACGGACGACCACCCACCTAGAGCCGAAGGATCTGTCCTAGGTTTCTGCCTTTTAACAGGCAGTTTTTCCTTGCCCTTGTCCAAGTGCTTGCTCATAGTGGTACTATTGGGTCTCTGTAAATAATGTTTTAAAGAGTTCGGTCTAGACCTGCTCTATTTGAAAACTGTCCTGAGATAACTTCTGTTATGAATTGGTGCTATACAAATAAAATTGAATTGAAATTGAATTGAATTGAATTAATGCTTAGACGTAACGCCACTTTGTTGGAAGGGATATCAATACTCAATCAAACTGCAACAACATTCTGTGTAAAAAATAAAGTACTGTTTGGGATGTTATTCATTGCAAATATTTACATAAAACACATACATAACACTCACATGAAGAGAAAGTTTTTTACATTATGGCTCTGAGAGGAAACTATCATATATAATATCACGACTCTAACATCTAGTTTTTTTTTTAATGATATAAAGACAGCACAATGAAATGGTATAACACTCTATCAGTACCATTGTTTCTATAGAGATATCCAATGTAGATATCTTAAAATGCAAACATGTACAATGTTGGTGTGATCTGTTTGTTTCCAAACAAGTTCATAATCAGTAAATGTTTTTGTCTTGCAAAGTGTGACAGTCACTTTAAATGACAGAGGGCAGAAACAGAATATAATCAAATATTAAATTCAATTGAAATCCAATTTACTCACAAGTTTTGTTTTATGACACAAACCTTATCAATACAAATTGACCAAAGTACAATAAATAAATAAATAAAAACATATAAAACTGCACTTGAGGTCCAGTTTGGTATTTTTCTGTTCTATTTATAGAACATTAAGTAACATATTAAGAACGGTTGTTTTGGGTGCACACAAACGTTACTCTCTGTTATGTGTGACCCAAATGCCTCTTCAATTGTACACCAGGTCCCACTCAGTTTTAGGGAAAGGAACGTTTGATCAAGGAAGCAACTTGTAAAATCAACTTTTAGCTTTTAAAACACCATAATTCTTTCAAAATGTGTCTCCCACTGTAAAGCCCCCTTCATGCTACTCCTGATTGTGACTTTAATCTGATCTGTTATAAACTATCCAAGGTTCTTATGGATTCTCTATACGGATATGAATCTGAGTTAAAAGGTATCTTAAATGTATGCTATTTATCAAAATACGATAATATAATACAGACAGACAGCTATTGTTTCTCTCTGAACGAATAGGGAACATCTGTTGTACCTGAGTATGGTTATGGTTTATGCTATATGGTTTATCCATATTGCTCGGGGTGGCGGTGGGGCTGAAGCTCACATCATCAATAACTTGGCTCTCTTCCTCCAGATGCGCTTTTACACACGTTACTCAACAAGATAAAGAAAAAAAATGGAAATACGTGTCCTTGGTCAATCAGATAGCAGAGGCTCAGAGTGGGTTTAAAAGGATCTGCAGTGCAGTTGAACTGACACTGAGGCTCAGACAGGACTCACCATGAAGGCTTTCATTCTTCTGGCTCTGTTCGCAGTGGCATGTGAGTATGAACCTTACTTTTTAAAGTCAGTTTGACAATTTTTGTGCAAAACATACATTCTGGTTAATTCTGTACTCCTATCAGTCGCCGCACCCATTGAGGATGAGGATGACAAGATTGTTGGAGGCTACGAGTGCAGAAAGAACTCTGTGGCCTACCAGGTCTCTCTGAACTCTGGCTACCACTTCTGTGGAGGCTCCCTGATCTCCAGCACCTGGGTGGTGTCTGCTGCTCACTGCTACAAGTCGTAAGTGCAAACATTTGATTTTAGATTCAACAGAATGTATTGTTACACCATCAGGCTGCTGCAAAACTTTTTTACCTCATACTTGACTTACTTTTACACACTTATCTAAACAGGCAAACTAACTGCCTCATTACAAATGTAATGTCACATTTGTCACTTCCATGTAATCCAATCCCTGTGTCTCTCTGCAGCCGCGTCCAGTTGCGTCTTGGTGAGCACAACATTGCTGTCAATGAGGGCACAGAGCAGTTCATCAACTCTGCTAAGGTCATCCGTCACCCCAGCTACAACAGCCGCAACCTGGACAATGACATCATGCTGATCAAGCTGAGCAAGCCCGCCTCCCTGAACAGCTACGTCCGCACCGTGTCCCTGCCTTCCAGCTGTGCCAGCTCTGGCACCCGCTGTCTGATCTCTGGATGGGGAAACACCAGCGGCTCTGGAAGTCAGTAAAAGTCTGCAAATATAGCTGGAAGACATTTGTTGCAGATGTTGTTGTGTGAATATTTACATGCATTGTCTTTTTCTTCTGTAGGCTACTACCCTGATCGTCTGAGGTGCCTGGATGCCCCCATCCTGAGCGACAGCAGCTGCAGGAGCGCCTATCCTGGTCAGATCACCTCCAACATGTTCTGTGCTGGATTCCTCGAGGGAGGCAAGGACTCCTGCCAGGTACAAGCTGAAGTCATCATCATTGTTTCTTAAAGTGGACCCACCAACCTTCAGAACACCTCTGCTCACATGTTGTCCTTTCTATCTGTGTGCTATCAGGGAGACTCTGGTGGCCCCGTGGTGTGCAACGGTCAGCTGCAGGGTGTGGTGTCCTGGGGTTATGGCTGCGCCCAGAGGAACAAGCCTGGAGTGTACGCCAAGGTCTGCAACTACAACTCCTGGATTCGCAACACCATGTCCTCCAACTAAAGTCACGTTATAGTCATTTGTTGTAGGACAGTAAGTTGTAAATCGCTTTAATAAATAAAAAAATCAAAGATACCTCATCTGTTTGACTTCTTGGCATTACCTACTGTACTCTAACTCATCACTTTGGATCAAAATATGCTGCAACAGCTCTTTAAATTGACTTTGAAGTTAACAAACCCCAACACAGATATTTATACTACTGGTATTAAATGTGACTTCCTGTGTTTGTCAGAAAGTCACCTCTCTTCATATTTAAAGGATCTTTGACCCTTAACCTTCAGGATCATATCATCACGAGAAATATGGGTGTCTGTCTATTAACATGTTAGCATACATTTTAACTTAAAAATGACAGATATAATCACAAATCTATACAAAAGTGAGCTTTATTGGTTTTAAGACAAACTATAGCATAAAATCATATACAACAGTGCAGGTGTCCGTCTGGGAAACATCTTTTGAAATGTAGTTTTTTTTCATGATTCACCAAAAACCAAGCCTGACATTGAAGCATGAAAATGTAGTTTTTCAAAAGCAGTAAACAATAATGGATGTTCAACAACATCTTGTTGCACTTTTTAGTTCAGGTACAGAATGTGCGTTTCTCAGTGTATTTTTTTTATTATTCTTTAAAAAAATTCATTTCATTTCAGCCATCATAGTGTGAGTCCACAAAAGGAGCAAACATGACAAGCATGTGCATGAGAAAAGCTGATATTCACTTTTTAAAATAATAAATACAAAATGCTAATACTTGTCCTTGTTGGAGACCCAAACAAAACAGATTTGTAATCAGTCCAACACTTCCTCTGAAACATTTTGAACAGTTTCACATCCACGGTCAGTCAAGAAAAGATCATTTAAAAATGCACATTTGATATTAAATTCACAGGTCACACAGTGAACACTTGTATCAAGATGAGGTGACGATGTTTGTAAAACTATACAATGACAATTAATTGGTCATACTATTCACTGACAAGAGATGATGTGTTATAAAATCTGAATGAAAAAATCTACACAAACAAGTTCTTTGTCAGTACTGCCAAACAAACTTCTTGCAGCAAAAAGGAGTTTATAAATTAATTCCTCCTCTGATCAGTTGGTGACTCAGTCCCATGCTCCATGTGCAGGGGACTTTTTCAAGTTATAAAATAAAGATGCCAGGAGGTTGCAGATGCAACAAAGATAGGGTTAAAATGTTTCAGTGGTTATTTCATTTGAGTATTTTATTGTTTTTAAAATAATCAAACTTTCCATAATCAGTCATTTACACAACTTCTGTTTACAATGCTTATTTCATTCAATATCTGATTACATTGTCCCAGGGCTGCTTCTGGCTTGGTGTTAATGCACTGAATGTGCCAAATATTTGGGGCATCTGTATCAAATTCAAAGTAAGTACTAAAGGAAGGTTCATGGCTTCTACCTGAAGTTGCCTCATGAACTTCTTGGAAACAGAAAGTGTCCCGACTATTTTGTACCTTCAGGCGTGACTGACTGAATACGTGACTGTAAACAAATCTTCAGAATACTTTTTGAGGCATTTCAGTTTGAACTTTTTCCAGGTGTGTAACAGGCAATGTTTCTACATCTTCTAATGTAGGGCTACAGGACCCTCTGTGTTAAAGAATTCAAAAAGGTGGATGTACATATAGAAGGGGCACAGAATCTCCATTGAGATTGATTGATTATTACACTTGGCCTCTTGCATGCTGCAAATAATGGTGATAAAGGTCTGAAATGGCAGGATATGCATTACCACACACAGCACACTTAACACCATCTGAAGACTCTTCATTTGATATGCTAGCATTTTTCACAGTTCTCAAAGGAGTAATGGGTTTCCCGAGTGAATTTTCATCAATTCTGTCATGGCAAGTTTCTCTATCTTGGATCGAATGTGTGCTGCCTGGAAGGTGCAAAGTTTTACCTAAATCAAGACCCTGATATTGGACAATGGAAATCATGGGCGCTACTGGCGACTCTTGAGAAGCTTGTTCTGAATATATGGATAAGGCGGTCAGAGGAGAGCTATTTTCCTCAGGTTCTGGACATAAAGTCGCCATATGGTTGTCTGTGGGAGAGCTAAACGTTTTCCTGTTGGACTGTGTAGTATGATCCTCTATGGATAAATCAAAATCAGAGTCCTTGCGCGTGTCTTGTGTTGAGGAATGGCAAAGCTGGTGGCTGAAGAGCAAGTCCAGAGTCCTAAAGCTGCATCTGCACTGGTCACATTGATAAGGCAGAAACACTTTCTTGGGCCTGACCTGAATCCACTGAAACTCTGGGTGCTCGCTCATGTGTTTCTTGTAAGGCTCCACGAACCGAAAACCTTGGCCACACTGAGGGCAAGTGAAGCGGCCGCGTCTCTGTCGATGGATTCTCTGATGATGCCACAGCTTTTTCCAGTTTTCTAGAGTCTTGCCACAGCAGGCACAGGTGTAACTTTGACCCGGGCCGTGAGTGAGCATGTGGGCTCGGAGCCTGCCCATGTGTCTGAACAGTCGCCCGCAGCTTGGACATAAATATTTCCTGGGGTCTGAACGATTATCTAGTTTGTTTAACTTTGACACGAGGTGTGAGAGGGGGTGAGCCGGTATGACTGTCGACTGGAATGGTTTCTTTAAGCAAGCAAAGCGTTTCTTGCGGCCGGTTTGGGACGTTTTTTCTGTGTTTCGCAATTTGCAGCCGTGAGAGGAGAAGCTGAGTTCTGTCCGGATGAACACCTAAGTGCAGGCACTGAGTACTGTATTAATGACATTGACTCTTTTGTGGCAGAGCTGGAGGCGTTTCCCTCTCCTCTGCACTGCGTGCGATGGGAGCTGAATTCAGACAGCACACCAAACAGCTTGTCACAATACAAGCAGCGATACAGCTTTGCACCGGTGTGTGCTTTCATGTGGCTGTTGAACTCCTGCAGATGATCAAAAACATTCTTGCAGATGTGGCACGTGTACGTCAGTGAAGGCCTAACCCGTCTGTTGGGTTGTAAATCGTCCCCGCTTCCCGATGGTCTGCAGGTGTGATTTTTTGCATTGCTATAATGAGTGAATGATTTTTCACAACGTGTGCAGTTGTAACGCTTCACGGACCAGTGTGTCAACTCGTGAACGCGGAGGAAGTAGGCCTGACCGAAAGCTTTGCCACATATATCACATTTATAAGGCTTCTCTCCGGTGTGGACACGCACATGTCTTATGAGGGCAGACTGAAACGGGAACGTTTTACCGCAGTACTGGCACACTTTTCTTTCCCTCTTTTCTGGGGAAACTGGTCTATGAAGTTCAGGGCCGTTTTCGTGGTCGTTTCCTTTGCTCCGCTTTTCAGATTTGTTGTTCTCAGAGTCCTGGTCTGTCACATGTGCATGCGTCTTCATATGAGAGGCGTATTCGGAGCAAGAGAATTTGATCTTGCAAAATGGGCATTTTTGATACATGTTGTTCTTTCTGTGCGTCTTGAGATGAAGATTCAAGTTTGAATTTTTGCTAAAACCCTTGCCGCATTCAGGGCATTTGAAAGGCCTTTCTCCTGTATGAACTCGTTGATGGATGATGAACTGAGACAGAAATTTAAATATTTGACCGCAGTAACCACATTTCAACAGAGTTTTTCCCCCTTTTTTCGTGTAGATGACATTTGCATCACTTAGGCTATCCTCCTTCTTCACGTCATCACACTCTGTTTTTTGTTGAGCGTCGTCACTGCCTTCATGGCCCTCTGCAAGATGAGCTTTCTGTAACAAAACATTACTTAGTCTCCTCCTTCTCTTGCCTCCTCTCTTGCGTCTGAAAGTGTTTCGCTCACTGTTTGGACCCTCAGATCTAACACTGTATTGTAAAGATGTATTATTTGACTCAGAAACAGGATTTAAATGGTCCAGCTCTATCTCTATATTCTCAGCTTTCACAGCAGGGAGGACTAAAACAGGTTTAGGTGGTTGTTCAGAGGATGTTACGACATCTGTGTTAGAGGGCTCTGCATTTGGCAAGTGTGTGTTATTTGGAGGTTCAAGATTGTTTTTTGATTGGGACTCCTCGCTGCCATTCATGTCAGCTGACTGTTCTATCTTAGGGTCATCACTCTGAGTAGGGCATACCACGTTCAGACTGTTCAAACCCTCTGAAGGAATAACTTCAGGCTCAGCTGCTGGCTGGGAAAGCTGTTTTCTTTCTAGTAAAGCACCTTCCTTCAGTTTTGCCTGCTGCTCTTGTCCCTCTGCAGGCAGCAGGGACAGCTGATCACCCTTTCCATCTGTATCAGTCTCTTGTTTGTCAGTGTTCAGTTCTCCCAGCTTATCTCCCTTAGCTCTCTCCCCAGAGCCTGTGTCATTGCTCAACACTGAAAAGGCCTCCTGGGAAACATCCAGTCTGGACACTTTAGCTGGAACCTGCTGATCGGCCAGTTTGGCCCTTCTTCTTTTAACACCTTGAAAGTTCAATATGTCGCTACTTTCTGTAGGAGTTTTTTCAGTTTGCTTGAGGTCTATCTGGCTATCAGTCTTTCCATCCAGATCCACAGGGTGTTCTCCTCTACTCCTCAGTCTCCGTGTAGGACCACTAACATTATTAGCATTAGTGGAAGCAGCGGGAGCGCTGACAGCAGCCGTAGCATCTGTAGTGTTAAAAGCTTTGATTTCTTTTTTTCTTGGTCTTCCTCTTTTTCTTTTTGGCAGCACAGGGTCACCAACTTCTACTTTACCATCAGAGACAGTATGAGGACTAGACATCTCATTATGAGGTGACTTATTGATTAAGGGACTGTCTACAGCATTAGGCACATGGTCACTGTTGTGGTTCACCAAGCATATTGGCAAAGGTATTGTCGTGCTGATCTCCTCATGCTGAACTGCGTCAAGAGCTGCAGACTCTGGATCTATTGTGTCTACAGTCAACAACTGTTTTGTTTTACGAGGGCGCCCACGTTTTCTGCGGCCCTCCACAGGCTGTCCGTGACTGTCTGTTGTAGAGCTGCACATGCTCGCAGATGCCATTTTGGACTTTGCTTCCATTCCAACCTGCGGCGATATGCGCTCACTGTGTTGACAGTTTGTTCCGCCTACTGATTCAGAGCCAACAAGGCCATCAGACTCCGTGTGCCCCGATGAGTGGGACTCAGGTACAGGTTGAGTCAGTTCTGTTGCTTTCATTTCTTCTCCCCTCCTGGATTCCAGGTCTTCCTCACTGCATTTCTTGTCTTCAGGTATCTGCGGAGAGGGAAAAAAACTGGATTTGTCACAAATGTAGTAGTGGTATTGTTACACAAGTCTCCTAAAATAGTATAAAAATAAAGAAATACAAAAATGAAAATCAGTGCCATATGTATAAAGTAAAGACCACATGCTATTGATAATGTATGTAAACAAACAGTAGATCTAGAGGCAAAATTTGAAAATTATATATCTTGAAAAATAACTATATATCTCAAAATAGAAGAAAACTGTATTATTAAAATCTGAGTATAAGCTTATTTCCAACCTTAAGGGACTTCCCTCCCTTCACCTGGACACCACAGAACCAACATAAAGGTAACATAATGATTCACTGCACACTTAAATAGTCAAGATGTACAAACACTACATAATAAAAAACTTTACCAAAACAAAATGCAAAAACTCCATAAATATAAATAAATAAGACATCAGGTTAATTTCCCCCTAAGAAAATGCCTCCATGCATTCAACTTGCAAGCTACTCCATAAACGTGTGCTGTATGCTGCATAACTTTTGGGGTGATATGTCTATTTGTCTTTCTCACTGGCTACCTGCTTGCAGTCCGAAGGGGCATGAACGGAATTGCAAGGATGCGATGCCACAGAAGTTAACTCAGAGACTGTATTTTGGTCACTGCTTCCTCTGCTGAAGGACATTTTACTCCCCATGACAAGAGTCTGTGGATTAAACAGTGACAAGGACGTTGTAACTCATAACAGTAACGTGTGATCCTACAGCAAATGTATGTTTGATTGACAGGCATTTAGGTGCCAGGGTTCAAAAGTTGCTGACAAAAATGAGAAAAAATTAGAAACAGGAGCGATTTCCTAATCAAAACCTGTTAAGACAGACCAGAGTTTGGGAATTAGGAAAGCGGGACAGTGGTGGAAAGTAACAGAGAACATTTACTCAAGTACTTAAACACAAGGTACACACACAGTACTTTGACTAATTCCACTCCCAGTCACCTAATGCCTCAATATATTACAGAGAAATATCACCATTATATTAGTACTTTTTACTCCACCACTTTTACACGAGTTACAGTTAGTTGACAGATGAACATTTTCCTAAAAAACACACATGCAACTTATAAATGACGCATCATTAAAGAATAACCAGCTGTTTTTAAACTATATAAAATGAGCTCCATCACTACCAGGTAGGGGCTACTCTGCATAATGAATATTTATTTACTTTTAACGGTGCTGATAATAGTTTAGTGTATGTAATCGAGCAGTTTCACATCGCAACACTGCTCATTTTACCCAAAGCACCTTTTTCCATCTGTTTTTAACAGCTCACACCTTACATAGACTTTATCTTCAGTGTACCCCTTATGAGCCTGAAGAAATAACTCAACACAAAGACTCAAAGTATGGTGTCGCAGTTTGTAAACCACTAGATGTACACACCTGATATATGTAAACAGGTAGTTTAATACATATACACTTTCTCTAGATCTCACAGTGGTTGCTGGTGTCATCTCATCTCCCGTGCACACACATGTCATCTGATATCACAAATGGCTTTTCGACTTTGGTTACCATAAAAGCACCGAGACATAACTGATAACGTATTTCCAAACACCCATGGCCGAGCCTGGCAGCTTCAGCATCCAGCTATCAGTTATCATTAAAAGCTACCAGCAGCATGACTAACAATGTAGGCGTTATCTGTTGGTAGGCCAGATTGCTAGCTCCGGTTAATTAACGTTACAGGCCACACGAACCCCACCGTTAACTACAATGTCAGCTCATTTACCCGTCTGCAAAGTTAACAACGCGTATGTAGGCTATTTCTCAACACCGGTTACACAATATGAAGGGTAGTAAACACAAACTGCTTGCCTGCGAGGGAGAGAGTCAGGACTGGTCTCTGCGTAGCCATGCACTGACCGCTGCTCAACTAGCTAGCACTGGCTAGCCTGAAGCTAACATAATGCTCTGTCGTTACGTGGCTGTTTGGCACTTTTCTTTTCTTTTCTTTTTCTTTTTTTTTTACAAACGTGCTTTGGTCTGGGAGAGGAGCTGTTAATGTGGATTGGGTTTTCTCTTCTGTTCAGAGCAGTTTGCAGCAGTGAGCCACTCGGTATCCACGCACAAAGCAACCCGAGAAAGTGTCAATCACGCCGAGAAGCACAGGAGTGGATACTTCAAGTGCTGTGGAAAGTTTGGGAATCATGAGTTGTAACTTCCAAGAGTTTCCCCCCTCCCTAGTTTTACCGTTGTAGGTTTCAGAGTCAGTGCCACATCAGTCGCCCAGATGTATTTACGTGCTGATGTTCTGAATTTATTTTGCCACACGGTTGTTGAAAAAACAAGCTCACCAACGACACATGAACGCCGCATCCACTCTTTTGGATATTAGCCATGGATATTTACCTCATCATAAGGGGACGCACAACAGAGCCTTGTTTTTGCTTTGAAAGTGCCCCCTCTGCTGGAGGTAAGAGCCGCAGGACAGGGACAACATCACTGGGGAACTGGGGCTTTTTAAATATCAGCTGAGAATAAAGACAATAAAGAAATAACGGACTAAATAGATAGAAAAACATGTGCAGAATTCTTAAGAAATAACTTAATGGTGTCTATTAAAGATTTAATAATTGCTGCATGTAATCGTTTAACCTATTTCACAGGAGTGTTGAGAATGTCTTGAAAAACACACCTAACATTGTGGAGGAACAACAGTTTAATAATAGTTATTTGTGGAACTGTAAAAATAAAGTCGATTCACCATGTCTCACTTCTATATTTCTACCACCATCAAACAGTCCACAACATGTAACTGACATGTTATACATTTCAAAGGCCACAGTAAAGACAGTGTTGCTTTTTGATGTTAACTAAATCTACTTGTATATAGTTTTTAAATTCCATTTCAATATATTCATTTTAAGATTATACATTGTCTTATTTCACTAACGTTTGCTATGTTATTAATTGCATTTACCGTAGTTCTCAGGCACCACAAACCGCACGTACTGTTTAAGAATCACACCATACATTGCCACTGATTTATACATCACTGATCTTAAAGCACTATACATTCAGTCTGTTCATCGTGTGAACAACCTTGTTAATATAACGGGGCATTACCAAATGACTACACACACAGTGAGTTTGAAAATATAGTTTAATACAACATATACCATATTCTTAAAGTCTGACAAAGATGGAAAGAACACACGGGATATCGTGGTCAATTCCAACAGCCTCACAACACATTCTGATCATACTAAAAACACATTTTAAAAAAAACAAACAAAACAACTATAATACAGCACCTGGTTATCCCACCAAACATGGGTAAACCATGCACACACATTTTGATAAACGTTATTGATTTACATGTTCTGTAACCACTGCAGAGACATAAAATTTAGACTCTGGGGAAGTGAATCTTGGGACTGTTTACTGACAAAAGAAATTCAGCTTACTTAAGATGCCTGTTAATTGGTAGCTCACCTGGTAGATCGCGTACCAAGTATCAAAGCTGAGTCCTTACCAAAACAGCCTGGGTTTGAGTCTGGGCCCTTTGCTGCATATCATACCCCTCTCTCTCCTGCTTTTCCTGTTTCTCCACTGTTGTTGTAATAATAATAATAATAATAATAATAATAATAATAATAATTTAAAAAAGCATGTTTATTTTCACTCATCTTACAATTCTTCATCTTGGGAGATTTGGAGAAAGCCAGGAAGCATTGTGTTCTTGTGCGATAAACCTAAACAAGTAGATATTCAACCAGGAGACTGCTATCGTTTAAGCACTTGGTCCATAATTAACATAAAATGTGACATGCAAACTGGATGTCTAGTCTAGTTTTGTCAAGTCTTAATAGGGACAGATGAGGTTACTTGGTAAATCATCTCAGCAGGTTTGTCTGGTCCACTTTCAACGATATAACAATCATCCGCCATATCCATTCCCGTTTTCCCATTCACAGGAGTCACCCCTTGCCCCTTGTCCAGACTGACAGCCATAACTTGGTTTCTCTTTATGTTACCAGAATCTGGAACCCCAAGTCTTCTTTCACCGTTCATCTGAGCAGCATTTGGGCTTGCCGCTGGCGTCACCCTCTTTATTTTGTATTGCTGTTTGCCACCTCGCACATGCTTTGCCATAAACTCCTGGGCTTTGACACACTTGTGCCTCTGAAGCAGCTGAGCAGTTTCGAAAGGAATATGACAGACTCGACACGTGAACCCGTTGGATACAGAGGATGTCGCTGTTGGTTTGCCCGATACGCCTGATGCAGAATTTGTGGGTGTTTTCGACTGCCCGGAGGGAGTGACAGGCCTACTTTTATTAGATGCACTGGGATTTGGATTCTGGCTCTTTAATGGCTGGGGGACACTGACATAAGACTTGGATGCACTGGAGTTCTGGCTCTTCATCTGCAGGGATGGAGTGACATGAAGCCCCTGATTGCTCTGATTGTACATTTTCATATTCTGATTTTTCAACTGCAGGGCGGATGTGACGTGAGGTGCCTGACTGGCTTTACTGGCTGCACTGAGATTCTGGCTTTTCAAATGTAGAAATGAAGAACCCTGATGCCCCCCAAAACTCGGACCTCTGTCTGATTTGGCTTGATTTAGCCTCTTGTCAGCCAGCGGCTTTGCGGTGATGAGTCTGAATTTGGTAGCCGTGTTAGGTGAGTTACAAACATGGAAGCGAGGCACTACTTTCCTGCTGGAGAGCAGCAGCCCACATCCTATACAGCCAGAAACTTTATCTGTGACATGAGAACTGTGGTGGGATATGAGAGAGGTCTTTGTTGTAAAACACTGCCCACATTTACCGCAAGTGTAAGGCTTTGACTTGTTAAACCTGCGCACTGTTTGCAACAACACCACTGGCTGGTAAAGTGTCCAAAGATCCACTGTTGGTGCACCCACACCTGCAAAAATATTCTTCATGTCTGTTAGAGAGGAAACAGGATTTTGGACAAAAGATGCTTGTGACACAGAGGGGTACAACTCAGGCACTTGTGAAATCTGTACAGGCTGCGTGGGACCTTGAGGCAGAATACCTGCTGTAACGGGTACTTGCTGTCTCTGCTTCACTGGCAAGGAAATTGATGCCACACTGTCCAATGTAGGTGCCTTCCAGACAACCTCTCCCGTCTGCAGTCTTTTCAGCTGCTCCTCCTCCTCTATGCGCTTCTCAATTCTGCGCTTCCTTATTGTTTCGTGATCAAGCACTTGGTGTCCGGGTTCATGTGTCGTGCTGTGCTCCAGCATGTCTCTGTATTCTGTAAACTCAGTTCCACAAGAGCAGATGTAACTTACAGCAGGGCACACGTGTTCCTCCAGGAATCTCCGATTGGCAAATATCTGCTCGCAGCTGAAGCAAAACCGACCAGCATCCATCAAGTCTCTGCCTAAGCCATCCTCCATAATATTATGCCGTTTTTGCCTCCCTCTCTCCATGACGAGGCTCGACACGGATGTGTTCATTTAAGATGTGGGCTGCCGTTCCTGGTGAAGACATGTATTCAAATGAATGCAACGATAAGCAGAATAAGAACTGAAATAAGCCAAATATTCAATTGAGTTATAGCTCAGTGTTAATGGAGACACAGAGGAGCTACTTGTGCTAACAGCTAGCGTTACATACAACTAACTGCATGCTAAGCTAAGGAGAGACGACTGTCATTTTTAAAAAGCACTTAGTGTTGTAGCTTCCTCAGTACGTTGAACGGTATGAGCTCGTCTCTGAAATTAATTCCCAACTTCTGAGACCAGCTAATGAACTCTTTAACATTTCATTTCTCACCATGACGTTACACCTCCTAGGTTGTAAAATAACGTTACATATCGTAGTCTCCCACGTCAGATAATACAGTGGCATTTCCCCCTACAGTGTTACAGCAGTGTTATGTGGACAACTACGCAGGTTAGTCCGGTTTTCACCATTTATAACGTTGATATTTATTTTAACGCGCGCTTGTCTTGCTACAAGCCTACGATGCTAGCGTTAGCCTGCACTAGCTTATTGGACAATAACGTTGGCTTACCTTCACATGAAAATCAAAGTACCGCTTAGTCAGTGTGCTGGTTATAACGTTATCCTTGCAACAGACTGCAAACAGCGTGTCGACTGTCGTTTCGTGAGGCATTCACAATCGGGCTAACTTGCCGGTGTTTTGAACGCCTCGGTGGAAGTTAGCACATTAGCCCATGCATTAGCCACACCAAAAAAAAAAAAAACCCAGAGGAAAGATCCACACCCTCTTCTTCTACGGATGGCGCGCTTTGACGGACAAAAACCCAGGTTTTGCTTGGTTATACCGACACCTACCGACTGGAGTTAATGTTTCACCTTTAACGTTGTTAATAGGCTGTTAATAGAGGGAGACTTTTAGCCTTCATGCTACAAACACAAATAAATAACACTAGCATCAACTTGACTGGTCACTCGTTACCATGGAAATACATACATACATACATACATACATACATACATATATATATACACACACATATACATATACATATATACGTATATATGTATATAAAAACCTTTTTACATTGTATCATAGTGTGCATTTTGACTTTGGGAGAGCAAACAGGACTATAACTGTTCAACCTGCTAAAGTCAATAATGGCGCACATCTATAACCGCCATGACTGAGTCCATCTTCATGTTCTCCATCACCATCTGGTACGCTCCTGCCACTGCCAAGGACTAGAGTGGACTGCAGTGTCTCACTCTCTCTGCAGAGAGGGTGATTGGCTGCATCTACCATCCCTCCACGACCTGTTTGCCTCCGGGACCCTGAGGGGAGTGAGGAGGATTATGGCTGACCCCTCCCAGCCTACCCGACTGCAGCTGGCCTCATCAACAAGGCCCGGGACCCCCTCACTGACACTGATGAACATTAACATAGTCTCCACATCTCTATATGTCAATGAAAGCACATGTTTGGATTTTTATTTGCAAACTGCACATATTCTTTATACTGTTGCACATTCCTTGGTCAATATTTATTTTAAAAAACAGATTTCTCTTACTATGTTCATTGTTATGCAACAAAATACCAAGACAAATTCATTATGTGAAAACCTACTTCAGGCAATGAACCTGTTTATTTCTGTTTATCTGTCAATGTGAAAAATGAGCGTATACAATTACATTTAATAAACACAAGTGGGCGGTGTATATTGAATTAAAATGAAAACTGAGCTTATACTGGTAATTGTTGGTTGTATTGACTTTCCCATATGGTTACTGAATTAATAGTAAAAAAACTACACACAGCTACACGTGAATCAGCCTTCCCTCAGGGTCGATCTTGGTTAATTTATCATACTCCAGATGATGATTTTAATACATTCAGCACACATTTAGTACTTTCCCCTCATACCACTGTAAACCAAGTAGGCAGTGACTATTCCTGGGTTTCTCTGCAGCCCCAGAAATTATTTTTTTTTTTAAATTTGAGGTATTTTCAATTAAGAAAAATTGACATTGATACAAATATCTAACAAATTAGTAAACCTCTTAAAAAACCTACCACAAACTTGTACATTTGGGATACAAGGTTCACATTCTTACCTTTCTTTGCTCTAGGTTTCCTTTAAATCTGATCTATGAAAAACATATTGATCAGGCCACTATGACGGCCGGATGTGGCTCAGAGGCAGAGCGGGTCGTTCCTTTATCGGAAGGTTGTGGGTTTGATCCCCGGCTCCTGGTGCCACATGTCGAAGTATCCTTGAGCAAGATACTAAACCCCGAATTGCTCCAGATGCCGTGTATCAGTGTATGAATGTTAGCTTCTGTTCACTTGCCATCGCTGAGTGAATGTGTGTAAAAGCACTTTGAGTGGTCGGAAGACTAGAAAGGCGCTATACAAGTACAGGTCCATTTACTCTCTGTTAAGATACACATTTACTGTTAATTGACATTCACCTTATGACCCATGGCTGACTGAAAGTTACTTAACATTATATTTGTTTAACAAAGGAACAAACTAGAAACTGTGCTTTAATTGTATACTCCAGAGCATTCATAGACGAGCACAGACCGGTTGACACGCAGAGTAAGCCTGATCCCTGCTTTTTTAAGATTAGTTTGAAGACTTCCCAAACATAATCAAGAGACAAATGTACTGAAATTAATTATTAATTAGATTAATTAAATAGTATGCATGCCACAAATTTGTGTACTTATATATTAAATCATTCTGGAAGTAAAAGCCAGGACAAAAGCCTCTTAAAACAAGCTCTTTACACAATATTCAAAATATCACCTTCTTGTGTTGCACTTGTTGCAAGCCTTTAAGATATTTGATCCCTTATCACACAAAATGATATAATGTACATGTTTCACATACTGGTATGTTTATTGACACCAGGAACAACAAGCTACATCACGACCTCTGTGATAAAAGTTTGATTACCAAATACTCAAACATTTACAGGCTAATGAGGCTATGTAATAAAGGGATTAACTTGACAAAACTAAAATGTACACAAATGTACAAAGCTGTTTTTTTTTGGGTTATTTTACAGTGGCAAGCTACTATAACACACTCTCAGAGCACCTTTAAAAAAACAACTTATGTGGCTGTACAATGTCAAAAAAACTCATGGACAGTGAAAAAAAAAAGCCCACGTCAAGTTATAAACAAGTCAACTGACAAATATACTGAAATTTGTAAAGTTCTTAAATGCACGACTTCAATGATTTTGAGAAAAACTGAAGTATCATTAAGAATTCAGCTGTTCTTGTGTTTTTGGCTTAGTGTCCCCAGCCATGATGCGATGAATCCTCCTGCGGTGGTTTTTGAGTGATTTAAGGTTCGGGTACGTCCCCTGACAGACATCACAGCGAAACGATTCAGACTGCTTGTGAGTAAGCAGGTGTTTCTGCAAACCATCCACAGTGCCAAACCAGCGAAGACAAACGGGGCAACGCACGGGCTTGATGGCGGGCTTGCAGGCCCCACTCCTCTGGTGAAACAGAAGACTGATTGTGTTCGGGAAGTGAGAGTTGCAATGGGAACAGTGATAGGTTTTGGGTGGGTGTGTGGGTGGATTTATAGCCCGTCCACCTTTGCATCGATTCCAGGACACGTGCCTTCGGAGGGAGCAGCGAGTGGCGAAAGTGTTTCCGCACCGTGTGCATACAATCCTTGGCTGCTTTTTTGTCAGATTTGGAAGCTTATCTGCTTTGACAGTTTGCTTCTGAGGAGGCTGATGCACTGGCTGAGATGACTGCTGCTGAGGTCTCTGTTGCTGAAATCGAAGTAATAGGGGTTGCGATCGCTGGGGCTGTATTCCCTTCAGCAGCTGGTGATGAGGATGCATATGGATCTGCAGGTGAACTTCGTAGTCTGCCCAGGAATTAACAGTCTCTCCACAAGTCGGACATGTGTATGACTCCTGTGCATGCTTCTGCAGATGCTCCAGCAGAAGCCTTGGGGATGTAAATCCGACCCCACACTCACATGTCACCCTCCTTGGGAGTACAGAGGGCAGTGACATGATGCCCCAGTTGCCTCCATCGTCCTCCTGGGTTTGACCGTCTGTTGCGTTGCCTGGTGTACTCTGCTGCACAATCCCTCTGTCCACATCGCTCATTGTTCGTTGCAACTGACACCTCTTTCTGTGAACCATCATGTTATCTTTGCGGTTAAAGGTTCTCCCGCAGACATGACATGGAAACATCGGTTTCATGTTGTTGGCATTTTGTGGAGTGGCACCGTGACTACTACTCTGTGCCACAGTGCCAGGTCCCCGTAGCCTAAACCCACACAGGCGTAGATGGCGCCTCAAAGTAGATGGCCGACTGTAGGTTTTCTGACACCTGTTACATGGGTAACGTTTTACGCCATCTCTGACGAAATAGCGCAGGCTGGGGGGCGCTGTACCTGCATGTTCGACTGACAAAGATTTCTTCACCTCTCCTCCATTACCAGCTTTCTCCATAGAGCTAAGTACCTCCATTTCATCATCCAAGGGCATTGTCCACTGCCCTTCATTACTGTCCTCATTATCAACTGCTGCTACACCCCAGCTACTGTTTTCATCCCCTTGCTGGAGTGAAACACACAGGGAGGCATCCTTGTGCTGCTCCGTCATGGAAGATTTGGGATAGAATGGGGAGAAGCTGTTTGCTGGACGAGTCCAGGCCAACTGTGAAGCTGTAGATATCTCTGAATTTGGAGAGGTCACCTCTACCTTGATTCGACCAGTAACTTCAGTGCCCACAGCAATACTCTTTGAGATTTGAGATGCAGCATTAATTTCTGTATCTGAATTGGGTTTACTGTCTGATCTCAATACTAGCATTTTCTGAATGGACGGATTGGCCTGCTGGGGGACAGCGGACCCGGGGCCCTGGCACTTGTGCATTTTGAGGTTCCACCTCCGCGCGTAGCTGTGCTTGCACAATGGACAAAAGAAAACTTTTCTAGTATTGTTTAGACTATGGAATGGCACTAGTTTCGGGGCAAATGGTGACTTGTTTTTTAAAGACTTTGACAGCTGTATGTTCTTGTTTGTTAACTGAGGGCATACGTGATTGTCAGGTAAAGGCAGCCGCCCAATGATCAGCTGTTTGCAGTGACGGCAACATTTAATCCTCTCTTTTTTGTGCAAGAAATGATGCTCTGTCAGTTTGTCCAAGTTTTGAAAGACCCTACGACAGCGGCCACATTGATATCTCCCATAAGTGCCATTACTGCCGGGATCCTTGAGTTTATGACGGGTTTCAAGAACCACAACAGGTGAGAAAGTCTTAGTGAGAGAGACAACTTTCTTTTTACTGGACTCAAGAACTCTGCTGATGGATGGAGCTTTTGTTTTTATACCAGGTGTTGCAAGCAGTCGCCTCAACTGTGCAATAGAGAGATCGTTGATCGGGGACACCTCAGTTTTTGCTCCTGGTGTTATGTCAACGGGGACGACTTCTTGTTTGGGGGTTACTGTGTTATTGTTCTGATTCTGAGACGGAAGAGCGGGAAAGCGCTTCATGTATGCTGAGGCCACCAACTTCATTAGAGCGTTATTTCTGGGCAGACTCTCACCATTTTCGCTATTGAGAACAGAATTTGTTTCGTGCATGTTCTCCCCAGTCTCTGATTTTTGCTCTGCTGTGGCTGGCATGTTCTCAAGCTGTTTCTCACCGTCATCTTGAGGGGGTGTACACTGGCCTTGAGGAGTGGTTACTATGGCAATGCCATCCTCCAGGCTTACATCTGCTTTGCGGTCTGTTAATATGGGTTTGACAGCTGGGGACCTTGAGGTAGAGGGACAACTACTTACCAAACCTAGCTGGGTTACAGTTGGACTTAATGATACATGCTGGATGGTAAAAGCTTTATCACACCCTGTGCCACCAAGAATACTACTATCATCCAGAGGTTGCAGTAGCTGTAGTTGAGAGACGTGTGAACGCTTATGTTCCAGCATAAGGCCGAAGTCCTGAAATTCCTCTCCACAATCACAAATATAAAAAGAAGGTGAAGGGCTTTCAGGCAAGAGCGTTGGTAGATTGGGGTGTTCACTAGATGAGTCCATACTTGCAAACAATGTTTCATGTGGGCTGGTGTTCGACTGTGGAGGGATCTTGGAGAGCGCACCAGCATGGGTTGCCTGATGTACGAGCAAGGAGGCCAATCCGTTGAAGGTGGCTGAACATGCCACACAACGATACACTTTGGAGGACGACGTACTTCCCTGTAACCCAAGCATCATGGCATCCACACGTACAAGACAATCCAGGCGTTGTGGTCATGCAAGGAAGTAAATCCTGTAAGTCACACACAACATACGAAATGATGTCACCGAGTGAACACGGACAATCACAATTTATGATGAGCAACATAGTTTGCATCATGAGACAACAATTTGACATTCATAAAAAACATTATTAGGCGTGGATACAGCCAACATGTTCCAGCTAATGTTAGGCGGAACAATGCCTCATTGGGTCCCTTTCAAAAAGCCCTAAACTTGGACCAGTAAGTAATATAAAGAAAAGCTTAGTCAGCATGCAACTCCACAGAGCACCTGAATTCCAACATGAAGAGACACAGCCCCGTGGTCAGCAAATCCATCAGATCTTTCTGTAGAAATGGGTTCACACTCAACAGCTGCAGATTTAGACCCCGTTTCCACTGGCATTGTTTATCCTTGCCACGATTATGTGCATTTCTACTCTATCTCTAACTTTAATACAGTGCTTTGGACTCTGAGCAGGGCCAACCATGAAAATCTTAACTAAGCTGGGTTGTTAAGCAAAACCAGTTGACTATAAATGTGTGATCATGCAGGAAACCAATCCTCCTATGTCGATGTAACACATGAGGTTATCCAGGTCTGATTCTTAGTTTGACCAATAATTGGGACTGAGCTATACTTGATATGCATTTAATATAATGTCCATGCCTTTTGTGTGACATAAATATTTGGGAATTTGATGGTCATTTCAGTGTGTGACACAATAATGTTAACTGCCAGTGTATTGTCTATATCCAGTACCAGGTGCAGGAGTTGTTATTAATTCCTCTCTGATGAAGACTCTTTGAGGTCAAACATTTTTTATGTCTCTTGCCTGACTCATGGAACAGAGGCTTCAATTAAATCAACTTTATCAATCCACATTGACAGTCACACGCATCACCAATGGATCAACTGCATTACTTATATTATAGTCCATTTCTTCCCCTCTCTAGCGTGCCCTGGTAGCCAAACAGTTACTGTGGATGCCACAGAAGGTTTGAGTCCAGCAAGCGAACTTTGCTGCATGTCACGCCCCCTGTTTCCCATTGGCCTCTGCACTTTTAATCTGACCAGTAAAGCTGAATTGAATTATTGTTATTTTAAGACTATTTTATGCCATAATAATGCAAGCACAACAAATCCCAGAACTAAAATATTAACCGCATCAAAAAAGTCCAACAAGATCCAAAATCCCCCCAAAAATCCATGTAATATAAAAGTTTAAATAATATAAATATATGCTCATTCCTTCTGTGTCCTCTGTGCCATGACTTCAAGATGCTGACTATTGAATTGGGGCTGATTTTAGGAAATTATTATTATATTAAACATTTACACTCTTCTACCACGTGTGCCACAAATAAACAGATTTTTAATCATTTCGTTAGACAGTCTGATTTAAGTTCTGCTCTTCCTAAAGAGGTCGTTTCATTTTGGGGTACGTTTGAACCCCTCTCTTCACTATTCAGGACACACATTCAAAACCCCTAAACTTGTTGTTTGATTGGTTAGAAACTATATCATACACTTAAACCCTTAAATCTGAAACACTTGAAGTTAGCATGAACAGGCTATTTGCATTATGTTACTAAGCAAACGACAACGAGCACAACCACGAGTAAGACCGGACGTAAACACAACAACGCAGACTAACCGGACCGTTGCTCAGACAAAACACAACACATCGGGGGTCTCATGCTACGTTACACTGCTAACGAACATAGGGCTGTTGTTTTAGTGATAATAAGGTTATGGCTCTACTGTATCAGTATCACTGTCGTTTTAACAAGCTACAATCTCCAAATGACGAGCTTTTTGAACACTATTTATCTGCTACGTTTGCTAGTTTGGTATCTGACCCCAGAGATATATAACTACATGTACCCACCTACAATCTGATTCTAGTACATATAACGATAACTCACAGGCTGCTAGCTCGTTCAAATATCTCAAAGGGGTTGCTAGTGAAAGCAAACCAGTGGGAGGTGGCTGGCCACGTTCCTGAAGAAGGCCGGAGAAAGGAGAAACGTTAGCAAGCTAACATTAGCCACCATGACCTATGGAACAGCTTCTTCACAATATCCAACCGTTTCTATCCCAACGAACTCACCAGCGACCGGAGTCTGAACGTCAACGCTATCCCTCAGAGTGGAGCCACAATGGCCGGCCTGGAGGAGAAGAAATGGCTCGGCAGACATCTGCCCGTGCAAATAACCACGAACTCTCCAGGGAAACAAGGCTCAGCTCGGCTCTGTGGTGAACAAATGTGATGCTGTACCAGAAGGAAGAGCACCAGGCTGAAGGCTGCAGCTGCAGCAAGCGCGGATCCTATACGGCGCATGCGCAGTTAGCCCGCCCCCCCCCAGGAAAAGGCGCCGGGCTCGTGAGGTACTCTGACATAAAACACATTTCCTGCGTATGCCCCTAAGGTAAACACCCCGGTATAAAGAGAGCAGGACTACAACTGCAGATGTCAAACTTTTTTCACCAGCTCATATTTGAATATTTAATTATTTATGATACCTCAAATATTATATATATATATATACAAAAATATATATATATATATATATATATATATATATATATATATATATATATATATATATATACACTAATGGACTAATGAAATGTTAATTTTGCACTCACTGTCCATTAGGCTTAAGCTGCACTTGACTAACACAAGGATATGAGGGCCTGATTAACCAACTACGGGTCCCCAGGGCAAAAATCAGCAGCTCCTATCTCTCCCAGGGTTCTTCGTGTGCATTGGGGTTGTGTTAGTAACACTATTAGCCTTTTAACTCAGGGTGAGTCTACAAGATGGGGACCATACATTAAGTGTCAGTGCTTTCGTGTTATAATATGCTTTAGTGGTACACACTGTGACTCACTTTTTTAAGTGATTAAACCACAAACCATGTGAACTTGGGCTCAGTTTGTATAACCTTAGCCAATCTAGCAGCATGGTTTGTTAAAAGTCAGACAGTTGACTGTGTGTTAAGATAAAAATGGAGAAGCTGCCTCAAGTGGAAAGTTCAGGTATTTCAAGGTCTTGTCCAACATTTGTATGTGGGGCTGAAAAATGGGCCCTATATGGGATTGTCTGCAGGTTCCATAATAGCCCCATGTCAATTGCCCACATAGGCTTTACACAGGTTTGAACTGGCCATTCAACAATCCAAACAGGCCCCACTCTGAGCCCATGCTCTCATTTCCTATTAGTGACCCAACTCGGACCCACATAGGGAGCCCACAGTTACCCATGTGAATATAAAAAGCCAGAATATCATTTAAGTTCTCTAAATTTATTCATATGAGAATATACATAATATAATAATTTATATAATTTTGTTTAACAACATAACATATTGCTAAGAAACTATTTCAAAACCTACCCCGGCACAAATGCGCTGCTTGGCCCAAAAGCACTTGACGAATGAATGGTCGGTAAGTCCGGTCTCATCCAATAACCACATTATCTCCAGTTACTGTACCTCTTCAGCATGGGGAACAGTGGATTTTTAACAGTACAAATAAGTGCAAATCTACTCTACAGTGTGGTCAGCGGTTTCACTACTTTACATTGCCTCACTGCCTTCCTCAGCCCCTGGAATAAAGCAAGTGCTACTGGGGTCAAATTTGTGCTCTGATATCGGCAACATGACATACTCTTGTCTCACAGCAACTCAGCCAGCTAAATAAGTTTATGAACTGTATCTACATTTTCAGGATATGAAGATGGTACTCATTTGGCAGGTATTAAAAGGTTTTAACTTAAGGACCATATTGCTGCCACATCTTTTCAGAATTAGGCACTTGAACAATCCTGATGCTGTGAGCTGTTCATGGAGGTAGAACCTTGGTCTTTAGGTACTGCCCTAACAATCTGCAGCTAAGAGAAACTATATTGGCTGTGAAAAAAACAACAGATACAACCCAGTCTAGAGCCGGTGTTTAATTTTGTCTGTAATGAGCTACTGTAGAAACATGGCGGTTCAGGCATAGAAGAGGACCTGAAAATAAGAATTGTGTTTTTGTTACCTTTAGAATAAGCCGTTTTATCTATTGAGGGAGTTGGTCCTCTTCCATGGCGTCTGCCCTGTTAGGCCATTTTTCTACACTAACCCAGAATGGACGAACCAAACCCTAGCTTTAGATATGGCCTTTCATCTTTTTCGCAAGCTTTGCGTTAGCCTACAAGTAAAATACACAACATAGTGACCAAAGCAAACAATTTTATATTATTATGGTTATGCAGTACCTGTGACACTGCACACCTGCTGAGGTGTAAATAAACCTCTGCCAGTTGAACCATTGAAATATAAGGTATTTTACATTTTATTGTCTGAGAACAAGGCTCATGAAAAACACCCCTTTCCCCAAAAACCCAAGATTACTGTATCTGTTACTATGACAACTAATAAACACTAACCTGCTATGGTACACACAATTCCTTCATGTCCTACTATATCCATAAGTCAGAGTATATAAATATTATTTTTATTGTATTATCACTTTGATTTGGTTAGGATTACCTACTTAAGAGGTCATGTTTTTTTATCAGTGTTAATTTTTACAAAACACACTTGAAATATATATATTTTGACATAAAATCTAATTCTGTTTTAAATTAAACCCATAAATAAAGATTGACCATGACTGTAGCCATTTCTACCATTAAATCTATTTTCAAATAGCATTCAGTTAAATAAGCTACAAGAAACAAAAATGTTCTCTATATTTAATTCAGCACTTTAGCTGGAAGTTCACTTAACCTACATGTTGACTTTAGTCTGCGTTGAAAGCTTTTACTTGTTTACAGTTATGCCTGTAAATTGGACCAAATGGCCTTAAATTCAGGAGTGTTTTTTTGATTGATTTTTTGCTCTAGTAAATCACACTGCTGTATAATGTATAACACTACACAAATAATTTACTGTGGCAGTAGTAGTAAAACTTAAAAGGAATTTTCATTCATCATACTATGTAACGGTTTCTCTTACTTCCACTTCTTCGGGTTTGTGATTTAAAAAAGGTCCAATATGTAACATTTTGGAGGCAGTATTCATAACTATGCTCTCATTAGTGTATTATCACCTGAAAATAAGAATCGTTATGTTCTGGTTACCTTATAATGAGCCTTTTCCTATCTTGCAGGTTGCCTTCCAGGCCGCCATGCTGAACCACCATGTTTCTACCGTAGTCCAGAACAAACAAACCAAACACTGGCACTAGAATAGGGCCGTTAACGTTTTTTGCAGATTTCACTATAGTTTCTTCTTTTTGCCGTTCCAGGGTGCTGTAGAAACAATGCGGCTCAACATGGTGGCCTTCATGGAAGGTGACTCATGGCAACTGTAGATTAAAAACAGCTCATTCTAAAGTAACAAAAACACAATTCCTATATTAAAGTGATTACACACGAATGAAAACATACATATGAATATTATATTCCATTTCTGCCAGTAGATCCTCCTAAATGTTACACACTGGACCTTTAAATTAACTACAACATTTACTAAGATTTTTAGCTTCCTTTCGGTTAGCCTCCCCCTAAATACAAATAAATACAAACACATGTAGATTTTCTAGTTGACTTTACTCCTTAATTGAATGCATCAACTCAAATTTCTTAAGAAAGTAACATCCTTGGGTTGAGAAAAGAATATTTAATAAGAACATCATTTTGAGTCTGTACAAGATGCTTATCAATATCAAAAATGCAACCCATGACAAACACAGGGAAATGTTAAACTGAAAATTACAAAATGATCTATAGTACATGAACAGTCATAAAAAATTCCAATCGATTAAAATGACCATTTCGATCATATCTTACATATTATAACAAAACTGACTATAAACTGTTTCAAAATAAGTGTCAAACATGACCATGATTGATCAAAAATGCCATTATCTAAGACATTTCATGAATCTTATGCCATCATGTTTTGTCTATATTCATCAACCAGAATATTAAACAGCTTTACACAATTTTGTCATAGATTTACAAACACTGTCAAGTAACTATGTGGCTAATTTATGGTATACAAATTCCAATTTCAGAACCAGAAAAATATACCATGTAAAAAGAAATAGGAGGATGCCCTATCATACTGACATGAGCCAAGAGCTTTGCAAGCATCCATCAACAACTAAAAATACAAATAGTGGAGGTACGCTAATGGGGCTTTTCTCTTATCCTCATTCAAGAGCGCAGTCTTCCAAAACGAGAGCATGACTCATGGACCACCAAAGTTTTTTTAAATTTAATTGTGCTATTAATTCCATAAAATTGAATTATAGTGAATCATATTTTCAGACTAAAGAGTGACCGCACCCGCAATGAGGCAGGGATCGATTCATTGGTCAACACTACACCTGGAATTCTGCTTCACAATTGCACAGAAGCTGCCTAAGTGTGAGGAGAAAGGTTGAAGCTAGAGTGCAGGATATCTGTGCAAGCTACAATACATCTGAGTGCAAGTATACTGTTAGAGCAGAGGCAGAGCAAATCAAAGCGCAAGGAGTCTTTTTAAGTGTGAGGGCAGGGTTTTGAGGGAAAGCATTACAAAATCTGAATGTGAAATCATGAAGTCATGCTCTCAAATTGAAAGACTTTGCTGTTGAATAAAGACAAGTCCCATACAAAGTCAGATGTAAGGCATGAAAGGGATTTCAAGAAAAGAAGGTAGATGGTAGGTAACAACCATTAATGAGAGGACCCAACGTGAGTCTGTTGATGTTCCTCCAGTAGGTGAGGAAAAGCAAAGGCTTTGTCGCATTCGTTGCATTCATATACAACTTGGCCAACATGACTCTCTTGGTGCTGCTTAAGGAGAGACCACTGGCTGAATGACTTGTAGCACATGTCACAGCGGTAATCTCCAACTTCTTTCTCAGCATGCAATCTCATATGCAAAGACAGATCTTGTGCCGTATTGAATTCGGTGTGACACTGGGTACATCTGAGCTTGTTTTCTGTCAATTGGGCAGTGGTTTGAGCAGCATATCTTTGACGATGCCTTCGCTCATGCTCTCTAAGGTACCGCTTCACGGCAAATGTTTTTCCACAAATCCCACATTTGAATGGCTTGTCATTTGGATGATGTTTATTTTGATGTTCCAAGAGAACACTTTTAGAAGAGAACTGCATTGAGCAAACAGGGCAATTGTACAAGTCCTCTCCAGTAACATCGACCTCCTCCTCCTCTCCTACTGCTTGATGATAAGTTGGAGGGGCTGATGGACTTGAGTACTCGTTCTCAGATACTGTGCGCTGTTGGTGGGAACAGTGGTGCTGACAGAATGCATCCTTTCCCAAAAAGCTCTGGCCACACTTTGTGCATTCAAATTCAGTAGCTGATGTCAGGTGAAGACACTCGTGTTCTTTAAGCTTACTTCCAGAAGAAAATGTCATTTTACAAGTTTTGCATCCAAATGATCTGTCAGGATGCGTGGGGAAATGACCAATCAATTCGGTGGCACTGGCAAAACACTCATGGCAAACTGGACATATGAAACCATGTGAAGGACCTCCGTCTTTACCTTCAGTCTTACGTTTAATTCCTGTATCAACATGGCTCTTGAGATGGCTGAGGAAGTGCTGAGCTGAGGAAAAGCTATTGTTGCAGTGATTACATGGATATTCATTATTAGACCATGATAGTTGATGGGTGCTCCTGTGCTTTTTCAGGTGAGATGCATGCAGAAAATGTTTATCGCAGTCTGAACAGGAGTATGGTCGCTCTTTGGCTGCCATGCAACCATGCTCTGAGAGCTCCTCTGGGTCTCTGAAACGCTCACTGCAAACACCACAGCGATATTTAAGTTCTTTGTTAAATACTGATGAGCTTTCAGAAAGTGAAGCAGACTTTTCTTGTTCTTTCCATGAAACTGAAGGTGGGTGACCTGATTTAGAGTGTCTTTTCCGATGTTCAGCTCTACTACTCTTGGAGGGAAACACTAGATTGCATATGTCACATGGGAAGTTCTCTTCGCGGTGGGTGGACATGTGTTCTGCCAACTGTGCGGGCCCTGTGAAACTGAAGTCACACTTGGAACAACGGTAAGGACGGCTCTTTCCATGAGTATGCTTATGTTTACGCAGTGCAAAGAGAGAGACAAAACCCCTGCCGCATGCCTGACACTGAAATTCAGACTTGTGCATTCGTTGATGCTGCTGCAACTGGGATGCCTGGAAAAAACATCTACCACATTCTGCACATTCATGCGGTTTTTCACCCAGGTGACACCGCTGATGATCCTCAAGACTTTCTGATGTTGGAAACGTCTTGCCACACACATGGCACGGGAAGTATGGTGCAGAGTCTGAGTCGCTGTCCTCGGTGCCATTATTTTCATCTGCATCGCTTTCACCAGTCGTACTTACCAGACCAGTGGACTGTTGTTCAGTGCTGCTCTTTTCCTGTACAGTACTTTCACGATCCTTCAGCTCTTTTTGATGCCACTTCCTATAGTGTCTTGCCAGCGATTTTTTAGCTGCATAGGTCTTGTTACAGAAACGGCAATTATATACATCATCTGGATGATCTTCACTGTAATGATTACATAAAGATGGTCTTGTCCAAAACCTCTGATTACACAGTTTGCAAGCATAAGGTCTATTGGAGTCATGACATGTTCTGTGGATTTCCAAATCAGATAAGGTGTCAACCGTCTTGTCGCAGTCAGGGCAAGAGTGTTTCTTATTGACTCCATGAATCTTCATGTGTTTTTCAAGATTTCCTGGACTAGTACATACCCGCCCACACTTACTACATGTATTGCGCTTTTTCTCTTGTTCCTGTCGTCCATGGTCTTCAAGATGACTAATGAGCATTAAGCCATCTGTGAAGCTCTGGTCACATTCTGAACACTGGTACTGCACAGCTTTCTTCTCTTTGCTTGAGTTGCCTTGCACCTCATTTGCTTCTAAATTTTGTGGAGATTCATCCATAAAGTCCTCTTTACATGAGAAGTTGGTCTGCAAAACCCCAGTGCCAGTTGTTTTGGAGCCTTCTTTGAACACCAGAACAGAGTCATTCAGTGCAAAATCAAGCTCTGCTTTCAAAGGGACTTCCAACTCTTGGGTTGTTTTCCTCCGTGAAATATGTCCATATCTGCATTTCCTGTTGTGATTGCGGAGAAGACTTTTATTCCAGAAGCCTCTTTTGCATGTTTTACAGTAAAAAGGATGCTCCATTGTGTGTACACGCAGATGACCAGTTAGTCCAGCTTTATTTGAGAAGGACATATTGCACTCTGGGCAAGAAAATGGTTTGGGGACCTCCCCATCAAGAGCTGTATCTAGTTTACAGATTAAACTAGCACCATCACTAAGCCGTTCGTCACAACTCTCATCCAAAGGCTCTTCTTTGATGCTTGGTATATTTGACAGATGGTGTTGCAGGGGAGCAGTTGTCACTGGTGGGGCCATTGTTTCCATCTTGTGTGCATCTAAAAAATGCTCTTGGAGCTGTGAAAATAGCAAAAACCGGGAACTACAGTATGCACAAGAAAACCCTTTTGGTGGGCTCTGAGAAATTGACTGTTGGCTTTGGCAAACTGCTGACTTCGATAAGCTTGGTGCTGAAGTGCAACATTTTTTGTGATTTTCAAGCTTGACTTGTGGGAAAAATCCTCCACATCTGTCACAGAGCACTTTCTCAGTGCATTTCTGGAAATGACGCTGTAGATAATCCTTCCTAATAAATCCCTGACCACAAAAATCACAGGAATATGGCCTCTCTCCTGTGTGCAGGCGGGTGTGCACGCCTAATTGCCAACTGTTTCCAAAAGCACGGGGGCAATAACTACATACGTATTTGTACTTTTTGTTGAGATGAGGCTGGATCCTCTGAATAACTCTGTTTCTCACCCCATCAAGGGCTGTGGTCACATTTTCTGTTGGTGGATTAGTTCCCAGTGGTAGAGAAGCATTTGTTTCTTTGGATACCTTTCTGCACTTTCTCATCTTCCTATGCTTTTTCATAGATTTTTCATGAGCAAATGATGCGCCACAGCGTGTGCACTTGAATAATTTTGCAACATGGAACATAGTGTTATGTCGAGAAAATTTAGATTGAGTTGAGAAGCTCCTTGCACAGATTTCACACTCAAATGTCTCCTGTTTTTCAGCAGGCTCTATGCCAAACCTATTTTGCCAACCCTTGCCAACATCATCTAAACTGATTTTGGGAATACAGACTTCCAATCGTGATCTTTTCCCTTTACAACGATTCTGGTGTACTTTTAGATGATCATACCTTGAAAAGCAGCTGTCACAAGCTTTGCAGCGATAAGGCTTCACTTCATTATGTGTCAAGATGTGACGTCTCAGGTTTCGTGATTTCATGAAAGTCTTGGTGCAGAATTTGCACTTGTATTCAGGTTCACGTTCTGCTTGGGGCTTTTGTATATTTGACAATTTTTTTGCCGCACCACTTTTGAGTTTTGTCTGGCCCTCTTTGTAATCGCCATCACAGAAAACTTCGTGCTGCAAACACATTGTCTGGGTTCGATATCTGTGGCCACAGTGAACACATGCATAGGGTTGCACACCAGTATGTGAAACAAGATGTCTCAAGAGTAATGATTTGTACCTGAACCTCTGTGTACAGTGAGTACATTTAAACTGAAGCATCTTGGACTGTAAAGCCTTTTTATGGCTTGTCTGAGAAGCGCTTTTACTGAAATTGCCATTAGGAGATGATAAGCCAGTGTTGAGCTCTGTCCCCACACAGTTCTTTTGATGTTGGTTTAATTTTCTAAATCCAAAGTACTGCCCACATCTGGAACATAGAAGCAGAGTGTTTGTCTTGTGACCACGGTGATGACTTTTCAGGCGGTTTTTCTTCGAAAACACTCGTGGACAATAGGAACAATGATGTGAACCCTTTGTCTTCATGTTGGACTCCATTGCGACAAGGCGTCTGGTTTGAGCAGGTAAACACTTCTCGCTGTGAAGTTTAAGGTACAAGTCACGGTAAAACTCTTTTCCACAGTCATTACAGGAAAAGGGTTTGGCTCCAGTATGTTTGATCATGTGGCGCAGCAAATAGCGGCGAGTAGTGAAATTGTGTTTGCAAAATGGACACTGGTTTGACGAAGACCCAGATATGTGTGTAAGACAATGTTTTCTTAGTACTTGGGCATCATCAAACACCTCTTTGCATAAGGAACACTGTAGCTGCTTTGGTCCACTCTTCTCTTTTACAGTTTCCAAGGACTGCTGTGGTTTTAATTGTGGTTTCTCTTCAAGCTGAGATGCCTTGTTTTCTCTATTTTTGTGGCTGTCTAGATGCCTGAGGAGATGTGCAGGATACTGGAACTGCAGATGGCAGTCTGGGCATTGAAGCTTTCCCTTTTTAAGATGCGAGCTTGTGTGCTGGATCAGCTCCCCAATAGTTGGAAGAATTTTTCTGCAGACAGTGCACTGTATCCTCTTCTGGTGAACAATTTTATGTCCAATCAGATAGGCACGTTTCTTGAATCGTTTTCCACATTCCAGACAGCGGTATGGTCTTTCGCCTCTGTGATTGCGCTCATGTTTCTTCAGTGACTGTGACGTGCCAAAACATTTTCCACAAAAATGACAGCTTAGAGAAAGATTTGCTTCAATTGATTTTAAGCTACCCTTACTCTCTTCTGTCTTTATATTACCTAAAGTTGCTGGTTTACACAGTGTAGAGAAAACGGAATTCCTGTACCTGAACATTTTGCCAGTGAGTTTAAACAACTCATGTTTCTTCATATGTCTGTACTTTCCAGAAGCATGACAAAAAACTGCTGGACAAAGATTGCACTTGTAACGTGGTACATTCTTGTGGGCTTTTACAGCTGGGGGTGCTTGTTTTTTCTGTTCATTTTCCTTTGACTGTGTTCTCTGTTCATTTTCCTTTGACAGTGTTTTCTGTTCAATTTCCTTTGTTTTGTCCTGTTCAACATTTTGCCTTGTGTTTGCTCTCTCTTTTGCCAGCCGATTAAGAAAGTCTCGGAGGCAAACTGTTTTAATATGTCTGTATCGGTTGGATGGCATAGTGAAGGTAGCGTGACACAAGGGACACCGGTATTTACCACCAATTTTTCCCTTGCCTCCATATACTTTATCTCTGACACAGTCACGCAAATGTCGAGCCCTGTTGTATGAGTACTTGAAAAGCCGTGGACAAAGAGGACATTTATATTTTCCTTTTATCTCATTCTTTGCTTTTTCGCTGTTCTCATCATTAGGTTTTGTGATACACTGACTGGGCAAAACCACCAAACTCTTTCCCTTGTGCACGTTGTAGAAGTGCTTTTTGGCCTTCTCTGCAGTTGAGAACGTTTTACCACATACACGACACAGGTTAGTTTTGGAGATGTCAACAAGCTTTACGTAACATTCAGGTAGATTTACACATGGTTTGTTCTGTACCAAGTCCTTAACTGGTAGTGTTGTAGTTTTGTTGATAACAGCATCAGTATTTGTAACTGGAGGTTTTGACTGCTTGCATCTACCAGGTATACGCTTGTGTCTTTGCAGGCTACCAGCCTGTGCAAAATATAATCCACATCCCTTACACTGAAAAGGTGTTTTGCCAGTGTGAGTCCGCATATGCTTGATATACTGAAGTATTTTTGAAAATGTCAGCCCACACCTAATGCACTTGTGGCGGCCATGGTGTTTTTTCTTTTGTTGGCTGGGATCAGAAGGAAGTTCGGGGCATTCTTTAGTTCCATAACACAAATGTTTTTCTTCTGGTTCATTTCTCATCAGGTAGATATTACAAGCGTTACAATGCTGGAAATTGTGTACTGAATGGCAACAATGGTGGTGTTCAATTAGATGATCCACATTGTTCTCTGTGTGTTGGCAACCTGCACAATGATATGAGTTACTTGTTACGTTCACTGACTCTAAGGTTTTCAATATAACAACAGGCTGCAGGCTTTTTCTCATTTGTAGAGAGGATTTTAGTTGCTGGTTGCTAGGTGCTTGTCCTTCTGAATGGTTCAAGGTGTTACCATCAGGTGTGGTCAAAGAAGTGACTTTATGTTGACGTGCGTCAAGTTTTGTTTCATCAGTGTCACATGACGAGTCTTCTCTTGATAGAGGTTCACCATACACCATGCTAAGCACTGACGGTTCCTCTGTGGATATATCCAGCTCTTCAAATGACTCTCTTGCATTTTCAGCAACATCTCCAATCAAGCTTTCTGATTCTAGGCCCATGGGACTTTGATGTAGTGACTGTTGCTGATCTGGAGAAGAGGTTGTATTTGTATTCTCTGATGGACAGGGATTTATGTCAGTGCTCAAGGTGTTTGTCTTTAAGCACTGTTCTGAACTATTAGAAACACTTTGTTGTTTATTGTCACTGGTCACAGCAGGTCCACTACAATCTGGATCTGTTGGAGGGGTCGTGGTTTCTTCTTTTCTCATTTCCTCTTCTAAACTGGAATGTATGTCTGTGCTTGAGCTTTTTGGGTGCAAGCATGCTTCTACATGACCAGCAATACCTTGCTTGTTCTTGTCACTATTATCAATAGATGAACTGTCACTGGTGACACCAGGACCATTACAATCTGTACCTGAGAAAGAAGTGGTATTTGTCTTCTCTGCTGCACATTCTTTTTCGATACAGAGGTTTACATCCGTGTTGGAGCCATTTGGATCTAAGCAGGATTCTGGGTTTCTTGCAACACCTCGCTCATTCTTGTTACTGGCATTACTTTTCAAGGTACTTGTGAATCCCCTCAGTTCCTGAGAAGTATCTTTACAATCGGACACCTTTTCATCTGAAGATTGAGAGACATTTGACAGAATATCTTTGTCCCGACAGTCAGTTTCCATATTTTCATCTTGACCATCAATGGAGTTGTGATTTGTGGATTTCTGCTCATCCAAAACCTCATTTTCTGATGAACCTGATTCCTTTATTTGCTCTTTTAAGCCTTTACTTTTGTCCTGCTCATCCTCTCTCATATTTCTATCTTGACCATCTGCGGGGTTGGAATAATCAAATCCCTTATTTTCTTGGTTGAATGATTCCTCCATTTCCTTTCTTAGGAGTTTTTCATCCAAGTGATCTTGCTCATTGTCAATTGTATTCATATTAGGTGCAGTTGCAGTGATCTGCTTATCCTCCTTGCCATCCTGGTACTTCTCTATTCCATTACCAGTAAGGTTTTCATGGGTCCCTATCGAAATGTTTGAATGATTTTCTTGAGTGAGGTCTTTTTCCACATCCTCCTTTTCTTTCTGATCTTGACAATTATGATCATTTATATCCTTTACAGTCTCACTCCCTGTAGTCATCATCATGTTAGATGTAGTAGAGGTCTGATTGTGTCCAGCACAAGATTTGACAGTGTTTACTGGACTTTCCATCTTGCCTTGTGTATGTTCAACAGTGTTTTCTCCTGTCTTCACATCTGATGGACTTGAAAAAATTACATTAGTGTCTGACATATTAGGGCATAGACTCTCAGTAGGAAATGTCACATTATCAGTATGAGTGAAAAGCCATTCCGATGAGTTAGGTTTTACAGAAATATCAGTTTTAGGTTTTGGAACCGAATTACCTGCCATAAATTTACAAGAGGATCTTGTTTCAGCCACGTCTGCATCTGAGCAGCTACTGACATCTGAATAGTCCTCAAGAAATGATGTAGCTAGCAATCCACAGTCTTGCTTAAGTCCTTGTAAATCTGCTGCAAAAGATGTAGAAGAAAAAGATGTTGGTGTTGATAATCCATCTGTGGCAAAATCTGGCAAGTAATCCTTTTCCATTTGTTCTCCATCAGCTTGCCATGTCATTTCCTTGTAGTATTGTTGATAAACACAGTCTGATCTGGAATTTCCAGTACTGGGATTGGAATAAAAGTTTGTGTTGAAGTTTGAGTCTGAGTTTGTTGCAGGTGTTTCTTGTGAAGCCACTGTGCCAGAGAAGTCATGGTTTCCAATGAGGTTCTCTATGTGCTGGGGAAGACTTCCCTCTGATTCTGATGTCTTTCTCAAAGTGCTTGAATCCGATGATAGAGGTGAAATGTTATGGAAGTATGAATCCCACTCATGAGCCATTCTCTGCAGGGACTGGAAGCTAGGGCTTATTTTACCCAATCCTGAAAACACAAATAGCATAGAATTATAAAAGACAAATTACATTATAAAACAAAAATGTACACAATAATTAAAAAAGGGAAAATCTGACCTTTTCTTGGACATAGAGGGAACAGGATTATCCAGGATGATGTGGGTTACATCTGGATGGAAACCTAAAAAAAAAAAAACAGCATTAATATTATTGTAAACATTAAACAACCTACTAAAAAAATGACTAAGAATAGAGGCAGGAACAATGGCACATGGGTTAGGTGCACTGTCAGCCAAGTAGTGGGCTATGGTTGAAAGCTCGGTGCACTGGCATCAAGCTACTGGAACAAATTTCTCATGTGTCAAATGTAAGGGAAGGAGCCAGAGCTTTTGTAAAAGGTGGAGCAATATTTATTTTTGCTCACCTCGACTCCACAGGTGCTATTACCCATTACACCAAATATCTTCTAGTTCCAGTCCCTCAAAAGATTAGCTGCTTTTTTCTGTTTTAAATAATAGAAAATTCATAATATTTGGGTTTTGGCTGTCATAATTAATGTTTTATAATTACCAGAGCAAATGTTAAATTGCCCAGGTTAAGATGGACAGGTTACATGGACAGACAATTTACTTTTGCTTCTCTCCTTTGTCAACTTTCCCCTTTGATCATGTTGTAATACCTTCTCACCAAGTTACTCAATATTTCAACATGATTTACTTTTGACCTTATTTTCCATAGTTTGTAACTTACTGTTGTGCATTAATACTCATTAATAATCAAACAATTAGTTACAATCATATAATCATGTTACCTTTCATTGTTACATATTTCATTTTGTAATATAGAATCAACTTCAATCATTATACAGCTCTTGGTTATTATAATCTCTGTGCATTGCGTCATTCAGACGGAGAGGCCCTAATGTTCCGTTATCTTTCTTCATCACTCGATGAAAAGTCCCCTGTTTTCCACTGTAGGGCTGGACGATGGAAAGCCCTTTGCTTTCTAAAGTGGTTTTAGCGGATCAGGGATCTCAACTTTCTTGACATAGGGTTGGAATTCTCTGAATGCATGTCACCGTTAGGCAGGCTCTGACTGACCCTTGCACCAAAGAGGTGCCTAGAGTTGATGGCCTCCTTGGTGTCTATCGATGGGGTTCAGGAGAGATAGTTGTAAGACTTGAATGCTTATATGGGCAACAACAGAGAAACCTGAGTGTGGGTAATTGGAAGGAAAGGCCTGCCTGATCTGGACTAGAGTGGTGCTTTGTTAATGGATTTCTGTGCTAGTCATGCACTGCCCAAAACACCATGTTTGAGCACAGTATTTCAAAAGGGTACTTGGTACAACAACACTTAGACAAAAGATCATCATAAACTTTGGTGTCATTTCATCAAATCTGGGGCAATACACTGAGGAAACTCTGGTGAAGAGTGGAGCAGAGACAACTGATCACCACTGGGTGGTGAGTTGGATAAGGTGGCAGCGAAGACTACCAAACAAACCTGGAAAAACCAAAATGACTTGTGAGGGTTAATTAGGAAGATTGAGAACATTTTCAATATTCCAGGGAGACAGGGGATGCTTAATCCAAGTAGGCCATGTTCTAAGCCTAAAATGTGGATACGACATCTTAAAGTTGCGACCAGAAAGACATCAGTGTCACATCTGTATTTCGCATTTGGTGGACACCAGCAGTGAAGGAGCCTGATGGCCTTTCAGGATTAGCTGGCCTGTGAACCTCCCGAATCAGCAAACATATCAGGAGAACGGAAGAACTGCAGCTTCTGAGGCTGCAGTTCAGCAAACGCTTGGGTAGGGTTGGGGAGGGATTAGCCCAGACTGTTTTCAGCATGGGAGGAGAACTGCGGGCGTTAACTGGGTATATAGTAGGTAGCTTTTGATCCCAGATCTATATTGTTGTTGAATGAGGCAGTGTAAAAGACTCTATTCAAAATGAATGTGAGAAGGGTCTGAATTGGCACTGTGAAGGTGTGCCCATTTTCTTCTCTCTCTGGTGATCGACTGAAATAATAGGTATGGGACAAGCTCAAAGAAAAAAACATCACACATCTAACTTGAAAAAACATTTGTACCTGGTAAAATGTCTGCTGGCATCTAAATCTTGAAAGACATCAAACCTGGCTGCCTGTAAAAAGGAAAGAAATGCTATCATTATTACCTGTATTGCAGTTTGATTTTGCAAGATAAAAATTGGAATCAGTGGCTATTGCCCCAGACAAGACAGAAATCAAGGCTTGTGCCTGTGAAATGGTAAAGGCCGTTATCTCTGTGCCACGTCTTACCGTGCTAGCTTGTTTTACATATCTTGACAATCTACCAACAACCAACCATCCAGTATGTAGGATTTAGTGGCATTTAGCCATGAGGGATAAACTGTGGTGGGTGTAAAACGTGTGAAAAATGCAAATGGACCCATCTAGAGCCAGTATTTGGTTTGTCTATTCTGGGCTACTGTAGAAACATGGCAGTTCAACTTGGCGGACTCCACGGTGGGTGAACCCTGGTATCTGTAGAAAGAAATGTCTCAGTCTAAGGTAACTAACAAATTACGATCCTATTTTCAGATGACATTGGACCTTTAAGGCTTATGGTGGATGGTAAGATTCCCTTTTTTCACATCTTTGATTAGTGGAGTTAACTATTTATTGCAGTCCCGTGCAACTAGCTGGCAAAAAAGCTATGCATTTTGTTTGTGTATTTACTGTGGCGAAATTATATCAGCATTTGGAAATACTGAGCATACAGAGGAATAGTGGAGTAGTGGATTCAATTGCAGGAGTGATTTAAGAGGTTTTTATGGATGTGTTATTTTGCTTTGAAACTGGGTTGCCGCTGTAATCTGTTCTGTGAATCCCATCTAACTACTGCTTCCAAGATGTAGCAAGCTACTCAAAGCCACCTTTCGAGCTAACGGAGAACGTTTAAGTTTAATAAATAGAACACAAGTTTTGGATTTTGTTTTCTCATTAAGTCCAAAAGACACCAATTGTACAATGTGCAACATCAGTGCTGTTTTGATGCTAAACTAATACCACACTGGTATATATATATATATATATATATATATATATATATATATATATATATATATGATAGAGCTTCTGGGTCTGTAAAGTGACACGGAAGTGTTTTAAAACCTGCATTCTATATAATGGCCAGTAGGGGGCTCTCCTTTGGCTGCAATAAAACACAATAACATGCACTCTAATGGAGAAATGACCCGACTTCATTGATTTATGGTCCAACGTCCAAAACAGCAAACTAAAAGGCTTCCAAGCGGTACTCCACAAACCAATGGGTGACGTCACGATAGGTTCACACCTGGGATCAATGCTATACTGCATTGAGCTATACTGAGTTGTGTTACTTGCGAAGCTTTCATGCATAGCATTGTAACGTGTGCAGCTGTCGTCAGCTCTCCAACTTTCCTCTGAGCTCTGTGTGAGAGCAGGTAGCTGCTGCTCAGAGGAGACAGAAAGCTGAGCAGACCACCAGCAAGCGAAAAGCCAATAAGAAAATTTGATTACTGTAATTTCCGGACTTTTGAGCGCACCTGAATATAAGCCGCACCAACTAAATCTAAAAAGAAAAAAAAATTACAGTAACTATTCTGAGAGGAACTGGACTTTCGCTCAGAAAAGTAACCCAGGACTCCAATACTGTGCGGGAACCCAGAAATACACAAAGAAAATCTCACTAAAGGCCCATTGTCTCAGGCATACAATCCATCACTGAACCCCTATCGAAATTTGTGCGGGGGGGGTTTCATGACAGATTTGGAAATTTCCGCACCTTATTTTCTGAAAGACACAAAAGATGTACTCAGTTGCCCTAATAACTACACTGGAGACAACCCTACAATACTTGTATCCATGGATGAGGAAAGCCTGTACACTTGTATTCCAAATAATACAGGCTTAACATCAATCTCTAAATATCTCTCTCACAGAGACCCCCAGAGCCTACCCCCCAAAGAACTGTAACTTGAAATGCTCACCCTGATATTAACAAAAAATTATTTCAGATTTAAGGACCGCTATTTCCTACAGACTCAGTGGACTGCTATGGGCACGGCAGCAGCTCCAGCATATGCATCCTTAGCTATGGCATGCTGGGAAGAAGAGAGAATCTACAACACTAATGCAAATCCATTCAGAACAAATAATAAAACTCAAAAGAGGTATAAAGATGACAGTTTGATATTTTAGGAATGTCACAAGGGAAGAGCTCAACATGTTTCAGACATATGTGAATTCAAGTAGCTCTTTCCTAAAGTTCACAATGGAATATAACCTTAATGCCATTAACTTTCTGGACCTCACCATCTTCATCGGGATGGAAGTACCCACACAGCAATTTACAGGAAACCTAGGGAACGAAGCACCCTCCTCCACCACAACAGTAACCCCCAAACCACTTGAAACAAAACGTACCTAAGGGACAGTTCTTATGACTCAGAAGAAACTGTTCAGAACGGGACGATTCAAATACAAGGCAGATCTGAGCTACTCAAGCCTAAAGTCACATCTGAAAAACCCAAAAGAATAACCTTCACAAATGAATTCAATCACTGTCACCAGAAACTCCTGGACATGATCAAAAAGCACTGGCACATCCTAAATGCAGAACCATCACTGCGTGAGATCACTAAAGGTCTCCCTCGCCTATCATTTGGACAAGCACCAACAATCATTGACAATCTTGTACACCTACCTATGGAACCTAATTATACTTGGCTCAATTTAAATGATGTTCAGATTCAGATATGGAAAATGCAGCCAGTGCAACAACCTCTAACGCCAATTTTTTCTCCCATCCACACACTGGAAAGAAGTTTCCCAATAAACTGTTCATATATTGCAATACAACATCAGTACATCTACATGCTTACATGTCCGTGTGACAAACAAAGAGAGCACTCAAAGGATCTCAGAACATAAAACAACCATTTGCACAGGGAACATGGACTATGTTACATCCAAACACTACCATGAAGCCAACCATGGGTCTCCAGCTACTCTGTACTTCATTGGACTTGAACATGTAACTCCTCTACCCAGAGGGGGCAACCTACCTAAACTACTCTCTCAGAGAGAGATGTACTGGATTTCAACACTCAACACAATGACAGCTGCTGGACTGAATGATGACTTCAGTTTTAAATATTTCCTTTAAACAAGTAAAAAAAAATATGGAAACATGTATATAATAAATATGTGACCATAGGAAGTGAATTATCACATACAAATTTTATCCAATCACCTGCCAATTCCTGTATATAAAAAGACATGGTTTTCATTTTCTGAAACATTAGGGAGGGTGCATCCTCTCTAAGATCTAACTAATAATAGATTAATGTAATCAATGCAAAAGATGTACAGATGATGGAAACAGACAGAGCAGCCTTTATGGACATCATGGCAGAGGTGATAAAACCAATGACAACATTGACGGAGGAAGCTAAGGAAAAAAGGAGGCTGTGACTGAGCAAGAGGTCGCCGGACAACAGTGAATCTAGGACTGACTTTTTAGTCGTCATTGAGAGCTTCACAAAATAAAAGGCTGCAAATGCTGAACTGGCCTTCTTGCTGCTGCACTAGTAAGTAATATTAGTTGGCTTGAGGTGGTCTGGTTTGTGGCACTTGCGTGATGTAAGTTGCGGACTGGCTAGATTTTGATCATAAGTAATGAAATCAGAACAAATGCACATGTACAGCTATCCATATTTATGAAAACTGGGTATTTGTGAATTGCACTCGGAAACAGATTGCAAATAATACCAATTCTTGCATAATGTAGTTTTTAGCCCAATAAACAGATATTAGACAGGAACTTCTCCAATTTGTCCAAGACACTAAAATCACGTGGACTGGCACCATTTTTTTCAGAAACCCTACAAAATAATAATAATGCACAATATCAGGACCAGCAGCTACAGTGAACTGGTTAGATGAAAAGTCGGTGGCCTCACTTTGGAGGAACTCCAAACATATCTTTGTCTCTGTATGGAATACCACTTGTGCAGATCCAGCAGTTTGGGATCTCATCAGTGTTGCTCATAAAGCTACCATCAACACCAGTAATCTTAAGAAATGAATCAGGGAATTCTTGCTAGAGCAGGACAATACTTTATATCCTCAATCCTAATCCAAAGTGTTACTTCAAGAACAGCAACCAGAAGGTAACCAGGAGTTTCTATGATTTGGCTAACCTCTATCCCCGGGTCTTCTTGCAATAATTTTGTTTATTGTGGTTTTTATGGCATACTGTGAGAGAATAACACAGACTTAACTGGATTGATTTTCATAGCTGCAGTGATAGAGACAGCAGGAAAGCAGTAGGAGGAAACACTATGTAAGCTCTGAGGTAGCAGGCATGTACCTGCACACCAAGCCACCTGGGAGTGTTGGCAGACTCCTTCAGCACACAAGCCAATGCTTGTAAATTTGGCAAAAAAAATAAATTGTACTTACACCACCCAAGTTTTATGTCTATGAGACATTCCTACCCCTAGTTTGACATGTTTCTATCAGACCAAACGAACAATGCTGGCTTCACCAGCAGTTTGTCAGTGAATTTGAATGTGATTTTTTTTAAAAAGGGTCCAGTGTCTAGAATAGCAACTCCCTTGCTTCACCATCCCCTTCAAAGCATGAAGGAGAAACTAGTGGCCGTGAAAAGCGTGACCACTCTTATCTAGAGCCAGTGTTTGGTTTGTCCATTTTGGGCGACTGTAAACATGGAAATTCAACATGATCCTAGATCCTAAATGTTACCCGAAATTCCACGGGGCACAGCTTTATAACATCGTGTCTGCATCTGGGTTTTGTTCTGTGATCCGCGTGTCAAATCTCACCAAGAGCGTTTCTGGAGTGGAGTGTCTTTATAGTGTGTTGCTAGCCTGCCATCACATTAAAAAAGGGATACAAGATGGTCCATTTCCCTGCTTAAAATCTTCTCTGACTCACTGACTTCTGTCCTGGTGCCACAATGTTGATCTAGCCTAGCGTGAAATACAAGTCTGTATTTTATTTAAAAAATTGACTGGATTCTCTTTTCCGTTTATGTGTCTGACTTCCTGCTAGTGTGATCTGCTCTGTGCTGCTTGATGCAAGTGGCTCGTGGCTACCGTCAAAAATAGACCAGCTGCGTATTCCCCGTGGAGCAGAGTGGAGAGCTGCTTCTGGGAATTCTGGTTGAGTTTAGAGCATTGCCTAGAACAGAGTGATCAACTCTGGCGACCACGGTGTGCATGGTGGAATTTGGGGGTTAGTAGTTAATTTGAATATACGTTTTAAATGATGCAAAGAATAGGTGAAAATTCTGATTTAAAGTAAATTTAGTTTAGTTTTAAAGTAAAGTTTATTTTTAAGAAAATAAAATAAAAATCGTAAAAATTGAGGCCACACTCCCAGCCCTAAGTAGTAGCAAAAATTTACTTAAAATTGTCCTTCATAAAATTGCTTCTAGCTGCAGTGCCTCATTAACACTGACAAGCCTTAACATGAAACCAAACCAACACAGGTGAGGATTCTCTGAAAACATCAATGACACAGCCAAAGAGAAAGGATGGGGCTACAGACAAAACAACTAATCCTACAGGCGAATCAGAGATGCATACCGGGTAAGTGGAATAGCTCAATGGCAAACCAAAATGGAACAGAGCTATCCACATCCACATTTTTTTTGGGGGGGGCTTTTATTGCCTTATAATCAATAGTGACAGCTGCAGACTGGAAAAGGAAAGGGGGGGAGAGAGAGAGAGAGAGAGGGAGTGACAGCAAAGGGCCATAGGTCGGAGTCAAACCCATGGCCACTGCAGCAAGGACTCAGCCTTGGTACATTGGGCACCAGCTCTACCAGGTGAGCTATCCCGGTGCCCCCCCTCCTCCTACTTTTTTGACACCTGTATTTTGAGAAACCACATCCATCTCCACACCAGTGCACCTGTTAACTAGTAATCCAACAATCAACAGAAATCTAGATCATCCTTGCTAGCTCCATAACATAACCAAGCACAAGTACACAAAATGTCTGATGACAAACAGCTGCCCACAGCTTACATTTTACCATTACGCAGAAGCTTGAAGGGTGTTGTGAATTATGTCATTTTACTGGTTTACATAGGGTGTGTGCAGGGAGGTGACATTTTAGTAGCAGTTTCTCTCCAGTGGAGGACTGTCCCCCTCCTCAATTGCATACAAAGCTTTCACTACTATGGATTCATGCTTGGATTCAGTAGGCTTGATGTGGAACGTGTGTTGGAACAAACAAATGCAAAATGGAACCATTGTTTTTTTCCCCAGCCAAGCATATGGTGCCAGTGCAACATGAAACTTACAAATGTGGCATGTGTTGAGTTGCATATCTGGTTGTTCATATGGTTGTTATCAGGGCTCATTGCAACAAAGCCCTGAGACAAATCATCAAGAGGGTGCCTTCCAAAGTTAGTCTTTTCAGAGAAAAAAGGTTTCCATAAACAGTTTCCTTGCTGAGTTGCAGTGATACAAACACAAGGAGGAAACTTTGTACTAATTTTATTTTTTTAAATGTGGCATGTGACACAAGTCATGTCTATGTAGGCCCACATACTTACAACATTTTCACGTGTCATTGTATGGTTGAGCCATCAGGATACGCACATCCCTACCTCCAAGCAACAAACGCTTACACTGAACTTTTGTTATGATCTCTGCATATCTCAGCTTCTGTACTTTTACTACTACCACCATCTGCATCCAGCGTGTGCTATGGGCAATGAAAGAAGGGACATGCGCGATTAGTCGACTTGTCGGTTAGATGTTGCTGATCTTGCTAGCTGTCACCAGAAATACTACGGTTAAACTAATTATTATATTTTATTAATGTACAACACTGGTTAATGGCGTCTTTCTGCAGCCACCAGCCACTGTCCCAGGATACATCCCCAGCAGCCCCCTGTCCCTGCCCTAATGCCACGGCTGGTCATCTTTGTCCCACTTCATAAGTTGCAGTCATAACATTTCGTTACTGCAGTCTGCTTCTAGATTTTACCAGTTGATTTGACTCTCTACCGATCTAACCTAACCTCACAAAAAATTGGTTTGAGATGGCACCATTGATGGTGTTGAAAAGAAAATACCTAGAGTGTGCCAAGTTCCAATGGCGCTGACAAAACTAGCAATCACATTATAAAAACAGCTGTCAGCCTCACTGTATATGCTGACTGACAGGCGATGCTTAGTTAGCTTGGCCATGTTGTGTTGTTGGTGTGTAACATACGGTTTACATGGTGTACCACACAACCACCACAACACCACACAACATAGAGCGACAAGGACAGAAACGCATTAATAGTTCTAATAGTTGTCTTAATCCTTAGTACACACTTTTCATTAGTCGGATAGTCGCAGAAGAACTTTGTTTGGGAGCCGCGCCTCGCACTGGGACAAAAGTATCCGAGGGATTGTTGCAACACAGAGCGTTTTTCTTGTAGCACAGGGAATCACTTACTAGTGCGCTGTTGCATATGCCAACTGTACTAGCTGCTGCAACTAGCTAGTTAGCAGTCCTATTAGTACACTATTAAGGGAACTCTAAGGGCAGGGGTAGTTCCTAGTGTAGGAACAGGGAGAAACCCAGCGGGGAATGCTGTCGGAACTGGCCTCACAACTCGAGTGGAGCAGGCCATCAGAGGCCAGCTGACTTACAGCAGCTCCAGACAGGACTATTATAACTCTGTGTTGAAATAAACTAACTAAAGGCTCAGTCTCCTTGCTGGTTTTTATGACACATTCAGAATTTTCATTTCCATTATCATTAGCAGGCGACTGTTAATATATATATATATATAATTAAATTAACATAAATGTGCAACGACTAGTCGACTATTGGCTTTCTTTAAGGACTACTCGAATAGGAAAATATTTAGGGACAGCCGTAAAAATTTGCCAATCCATACAAATAAATGTATTTCTCACACTACCTCCACTGTTAGAATGTTACTGGGTAAGTGAGACCAGCTTTGGGACGGGCCGCAGAATATGTATAAGCGGGAGGGCTGAATCAAATGACCAGCAAAAGAAACAACATTGCTGATATAATCACACAGGGGTGGGAAACAGCTACAGTGACATGTACACTACCTTTCTCTTCCGTCTATCAAACTGTAGTGAATAACAAAGCCTTTTCACTGACCGTGTACCCATGTGACAGTTGTGCAGGTGTCTTGTCTCTGCAAGGAGCAAAATAGCTAAAAAACAACCTCCCTAAGTGGACACAATTCAAAATAAACCAAGGACAACACAGCCAATCTAACCTAACCCGACATTTGCCAAAGCCAGGCAAATCAGACCACACATACATTACCTACTAAAAAGAATTTGCCCTGATCAACAAAGTTAATCAATTTCTTCTTAAATGGTGAGCATTATAGCGAATACCAAAAGGACAGGTGCAAAATCCAAATTTTTCAAAAGATGGGATTTCATTTATTAGATAAGAGCAGCTGAAGAGAGACAGGGAAGTGGGGAGAGAGAGAGAGAGGGCATGACATGCAGCAAGGTAAGGACTCAGCCTTTGTACATGGGGCGCACACTCTACCAGGTGAGCTACCAATGCACCCCACAGAATCATAGTGTATATCACCACTTTACTTACTTGTTATGGGGTTTTATTTGATAGTTAGAAAAAAACTTATTACAAACATACTACTATGTAGTAAGAGGTTGGCCTAACTTTTACTACTTTTCATTAGTCTATTTTTTTAATCATCTGTACAATCCAATGCAATAATAAAACATGGGACTATAACAGATGTAATCATTTAACTATATGTTATTACTGAGGTTGTAAGTTGCAGTGCAACTAGAATGCATTGTATTAATCCATTTACAAAGCACATTAGATATAAATTATAATATTAAAAGCACATTTCTATATAATGCAGCCAGGTGTACCTATAAAAGTGGCCCGGGAGTATATTTGTCAGTAAATCTCTTGCTTTTCGCTTTATTAAAGAGAGGGGATGACATGCAGCAAAGTGACTGGACTGGATTCAGACTCGGCTCATGTAGTATGCTCTCTACCAGGTGAGCGGAGGGGATGCTTCCCTACCTGCAGGGCTACCTGGAATGCCGACCTCTTTGTCAAAGATGGACATACTGGTTTAGGTAGGAGAAATTATTATTCCAGTGGGCTGATAACAGAGATGCATCATCCAAGATAACGGCACTGAGATTATAGGAGCAAATAGTTGGATTTAATTAACTAGTGGGTGACTACTTTGTTAACTTGTTTAAAGGGCTTACTGTGCACATTATAAACTACTAAAGCAATTAAGCAAGAGCTACCTCAAGCCTACTTAGACATAATTACCAGCAGAGGCATAACAACAACAACATCAGCAAAACTTTCTCATGTAAAGTATCTCTGTCGGTCTCAGTGATAATTTTGGACAGAAGTGAGCACTTTAAACCATCCCATGCTGTACTCTTTATAGGAGCACCTGGAGGCTGTGTATTGTCTTTGACTGTGCTGTTGTAAGATGCTGTACTTGTAGCCAGCCTGGACGGAGGACAGCAGACAAAAGGCAACGAGCTCGACAAAAAACAACACACACACACACACACACACACAGCTCCGGTGAGCGTTAGTAACTCTCGTCTGTTTGATGCTCTGGGTGAAGCTAACAGCTAGCCAGCTAACGTTACCTCAGTGACTAGCACAATGCAAGCTAGCAGTGAAGCAGCAGCTAATAGCTCCTCTGCAGCTGGTCTTTAGTGGGACTCCTTACCAGATCGGTGCTCCGAGTTGATCCTGTGTGCTTCACCCTCAGGTTTCCTTTGTGGCTCATCGGCTACATTGTCCGTGTTGTAATAATCACTTCACACACTCCCGTTATAAGACATCACATGTCGTCTTTTCTTTACCAGTACACGGAGAAAGACACTGTCCTCCTTGTAGATGGCTTCCGTCTTCCCTGGGAGAGAAGGAACTGGAGACCTTTTTTTTCCTTTCTGGATTGTGAGTCGTACAGTCTAAAAGACAACGTGTTTTCCCCGCACGACGGAGGCTACACAGCTCCTTGTGCTCCAGATAGCAGCGCTGGAGCCAGATCCGCCTCCATTTTCTTTATTTGCGCATTTTCAGACAATGTGCCCGAAATTGTACGTACGTTATACAACTGTCGGATAACAGCCAATAACAAGGTGCGAGGAAATCCGAGAGAGCCCGCCCCCTAAATTGTCTATGGCTGTCACTGCTGGAGCCTGGCGGGGCGGTAGCACGACTTCATCCGGGCGACTGGACCGCGGTTGTCTCCTGTGCTGCTGCAGCTGCTCCTGCTGCTGCTCCTGCTGCTGTGGCCGACAGGCAGTACTACTGTTGGTGACAGCAACTGGGCTGATGATTGAAGTCCTCAGTGGGATTTCAGTGCACCCATGTGCAGTTTCAGTACTACTCTGTTGATGTTGCATGAGTGTGAGGGAAGTTACTGGGGAGCTCGATCCGGTCGACTTGTCTGCTGGACTAGACGTGGTTGGTCTTTAAAGGGTTAATAAGTTCCACACTGCCATTTTGTGGGTAAGACTTCCTACAAAATGGCGCCACCTCTTTCTGTGCTGATGTACTACGAGAGTCTTTTGACTGTAGTGGCACATGAGAACCAGTTCCCATGGAAAAAGCACTCATTGTTCTAGAGAGGAAAAACATACTTAACCTATATTTTCACATAATGGGTGAAGAGGATCTTGTGAATATGTTTGATATTCTGTGACCAGAGAATTGCTTCACTTCATCTAATTGGTACATGTCAGCCCCCATCAGGTTTACTTTGCTTTTACCTCAGAATATGCAGATCACTGAGTAATTGATATGCTAGGCCACTGAATTTAATAGTGTGTGCAACAAAATTGTGCAAATGAATATGGAACTACCTCTAACCAAGTCACACCATAAACCTCTTTTAAATGTGTCATCAAGAGGAGCAAAAAAGGTCCACAAAAAGAACTGGTTATGTAACTGCTTCTCTTGTGGGTGTCGATTAATTTGTATTTATTTACAGGTCTGGATCATCTGAGATACGCCTATATCCTTAATATTAGGCTTTACTAAACATTTAGTCTGTATTACTGCTTTACTTTGGAATGTTTTTTTCTTATCTGAAGTTACGCACTACTACTAAAACCAAGCATTAAAGTTAGGATCCATGAACCACCACTGAACTTGCCTGTAATCCCAAGAAACTGTAGAAACACAACTTTTCCTGTACTACAGGCTTGCTGTCAGTATGATTGTGGTTCAAGGGTTGCATGTTTAAATCCCAAGACTGGCTGTAAAATGCTGAGTTGGGATAAAGACGAAACCACAAAAGTTCTGAAGAGGCCCCCCACGGCCCACCCCACTACTGCCCCTATGCTACCTGAAAATATACAATACAAAACAAGAAAAGAAATGACAAATGGAGTGGTCTCTGCAGGGTCAAATGTTAAAGGCTGGGGTATGCTTGAAACACCCTTGCTTGTGTCATCTGTCCACGTCCAAGGGCAAATGTGCTTACAGCTGTTCCAAATAGCCACACTTTTAGGCAAGACAAAAACCATCCTGTCATAGACAGGAGATGCTATAAGTTTTCAAATGGAGATAACAACATACACTTTTGGACTCTCCTGATGTTCCTCGACATACTGACGCCTTAAGTCCAGCCCCAGGACTTCAAAATCAGATTTCCCTAATATTACATCCTTCAAGAATGCTAGTGAGTTAGGTTGTTATAAAAGTCAGTGATTAGCTGCCATGATAATTTTAGTGTAATATGGTTAAGAGCAGAATCCTCTGGAACAGCGCTATAATTTTGGTGTAGTGGCCCTTCTCGGTATTGTAGCATCACATGTCGTACAATAACTTTTCCCCTACACAATCATTACAAGAAGAGTGTCACAATCGTGCAAAAAATAGTCTTTATACTATTAAGATTTGATTGAGTCCAATAAAATTTGGACTGTTTGAAAGATTCATTATCTGTTAAAATTAAATAATTCAATGCCATTTGTGTGTGCAGAGACCAAACTGGAAGTTAGCTGCTTTGGCCAGATGAAGTTTCAACCATGAAGGCTATCAACTGGCCCAGTGGGAGAAGGACACTAGTGTGTATGCTCCAAGGCCTTGGAGACTTTTTCGGTGTAACTTTCATAAGAATGAATAGGGCACCATCTTGGTGGTGGTAGGCACATTTTTCTTTTATATCCATGGTTCTCTGCATGTTTTTTTCTGTGTGTCATCATATTAAAATGTTGTGTACCATGGGTCCATCCCGAATAAAAGGACCTGAGACTAGATCTATATGGGTTTGGATCCACATTTTATAAGGTCAGTCAGGTACGGGTCAGGTCCCAGGCCTTATATATAATACCTGAGTGGATCTGAGAAGACCAGAGCTGATCATGATGGAAGTTCTCTGTGTGTGTGTGTATTGTGACTTGCAACTTTTTTTATCATTAGGATGAGAATGTGTGGGCCAGGAAAGTGCATCTGTGGCCTCTTGGTAGTGGCCCTTCCTCAGGAGGTGAAGGATCAGAGAACTGTACAGATGGTAGTTGAGATCAAAATGAAGGCGTGTTCAAAGATGGGTGTGGTCCAAGCAAGGGCACCAGAAGTACAGGGATAGGAAGTCCCCCCCCCTCCATGCTTTACACCCCTGGCCCACCTTCGTTTTAAATTGCGGATCAATGTATTCAAGTTTGATTATTCCCGTCCACTCTTAAGACTTCACTGTGTCAGTCTTTGTGTGTGTGTTTGTGTCATCGTGGCAAAGTGTGGTCCTGGGAACACTTAAGCAGGAACAACCACAGAGGTGGTTTTTATGCATTGGCAGGGTTTTACATGTCTGTGGACAGATTTTGTCAGCGCATCACAACATTGCAAGATGCAGTCACATACTTTTAACATGTGTGTAGTTGAGATTAAATTAATGGGGAAGTGGTGGGTGTAGTCCGACATATGAGTACTCAATACTCATGTAATAATTTAGTAATGAATACTTTGACTTTGAAGTACTATTGAGTCAGAACATTTCAGCTGGTTTGATCCAATTGGTCTCTAGTTATAAATCGTGTTAACTGTAATCTGGTCATGGATCATATCTCTCGCCCACGTCAAGGCAATTTCTCACTCTCTCCTCCTTTCCTTGGGGGAGAGGGGGTGGATTGGGCCTTGCAGATAGAATAATAGCCCTTTTCTATACATGTGGTGGCTTGGCTTGACTTGGCTTAGTGTGACTCAGCAGAGCAACCCAGCGCATCAGGAATTTGCATCTCATTACAACACCCGCTTGAAGGTTTGTCTTTAAAGGCAGAGACCAGTGGTAGTCGAGCGATATACTGAATGAATGAAGAGAGGGAGCAGCATTAGCGAGAATAAAGCAGTGAATCCGAGAAATAATATGTTATTTTCTGATTGTTTCATGACACTCTAAAGCACAAATAAAAACAGCCACGCCTCTGCACAACCCTGCAGAAGGTGTGATATTGCAGGATTTTGTGCAAATGCAGCCGAAGGGTCCCTCTCTGCTCTCCTTGTATATGTGTAGCTCAGCCCTGCCCTCAGTCAGCCGATGGGGTATGGCATGCAGCAGTTAAATGAAGTAAAGCAATACTCTGGTCACAGAATATTAGACTTATTCACAAGATCCTGTTCACCCATTATGTATAAATATAGGTCAAGCATTTTTTTTTTCTTCTTTAGAACAATGAGTGCTTGTCCATGGGAACTGGTTCTCATGTGCCACTACAGTCAAAGGACTTTCGTAACAACTCTATACATCCCCTACGATAAAGACCATCTGACATCACTGCAACCAACCCGCTTAGAGGCAGCCAGACTTGCTTTGACCTGACTCTGGAGATGGTCCATGACTCACTTGTTTAAACGAGTAATGGAAATGCAAATCAATGCACCAGGGTTTGAGTCAGCATGGCCAAAACTGCCAATGGAAAAGCCCTATATCCATGTGTTTTGCAGCAACAACAGCCACATATGTATTGAGGAAGTGGATCAGATGATTGATTGCAGAATGTATTGTTTTTTTCGTGATCTTCTATGCTGTGGTGAAAATTATTTTGCCATGACAGCCTGCTACGATGAAACATGACCAGCCGACACTCATGGTCCCCTCATGGTCGTAGATCAGGTTGCTTCGTGACCAAGAGGGACCCCTAGTTACAGCAGCAGCATAAACTGCAACATACAAATACAGAAATGTGCAAGCATTGAAGGAATTCTCTTGGCCATCACATCAGTGGTTGCAGCACTAAAACTGGATGGAACTGGTTAGGCTGACCTTTCAGAGTTAACATTTGAGAGGGGCAAATAGTGCAGGCACACTGTCTACACCCACTGTAGTTAGCTACCTGGACTAGGACACTTGAATTGGTTTACGTATCTTTGTAAATAAGTATGTGACATTTCGCAGATTGTCCTATGTCTGATCAACTTGCTCAGGTCCAACCATACTCAGAATGTAATTACAATTAAGGAACTGCTAGCTGTAACTGTGTGTATTTTTTTAACATCCTACCTCTTTGGGACATACATTTTGCAATGTGTCAAAGTCTACGAGACTCAGTGCAATTGGATGTCTGCATGCAGCCCAAGATATATATGAACAATGAGTTAAGTGTATCACAGACTGATCACATCTGCCTATTTATTAAGCGTATCTTTATCTGAGGTGTCCTTATGTACAGATTTAACAATATTAACAAACAGCTCCCAGCCAATCTTGGAATTCAGGAAGCATAATCTTTCTTTTTGGCGTAAGCATGTTTTGAACTCAAAGTGGCAGGATGCAATGGAAAAATCAGTTAGGCCTACTAACCTATTCTTTGGAGCATGACAAGAAAACATGGTGTCACTTACCGGAAATGTTCTTGTCAATTAAAAGACCAGTGTGTAGGATTTAGGCCTCTAGCGGTATAGTTGCAGATTGCAACTCCCTTGCTTCACCCTGACCTCCTGTCTGCCAGTAGATCCTACTTAATGTTACACTCTGGACCTTAAATTCTGGTCTGATCCTCTGAACAAATCTTTTCTTAGCCTTTTTCAGGATGAACGCTGACCAGCTAGCCTCACAGTGGTTCTATTGTCTCTAATTGATGACAAGATTGTATGTGTGTGACATCTGTATGGTCTTCATTCCCAGAGGTCAAATCCAGATTACCTCTATTAATAGTTGGTCTTGGTCTCCTCACCTTATCAGCAATCTAGAAGTGTTGCCAACCAGTCATATAATCTGTATATGCACTCAAAGTTAACCAGTTGGCCAATGCCGATTGCAAAGTCCAACAACTGATTGGCAAGACTACATGATTACTGACAGAGCAGGGGACACCAAAACCCAATAATATAAAAAGCAACCTGGAATTTTCAATTCAATTTTATTTGTATTTGATACAGGCACCCACTATGTGAGCATGTTCATCATGGACCTGTCATATGAAGGAGACCCTATGAAGAGAGTCTTGTTGAGAAGGATAAGTATAATCCTCCAGGTGTTTTGAAAACTGTCAGATGTGCTATATAAAGTAGAACAAGCACCGAATCTGGCTTGCAGCAGTTAATAATGATGTCTAAGTGGGTAGGGCCAGGAATTAAAAGGAAGGAAGGAAGGAAGGAAGGAAGGAAGGAAAAGCTAAGCAAAATCATACTAGTCTGCCCTCTGGAGGAAGAAATGTCCTCTGGAAAGGAACAGATGGTAAACACAATAAAAAGCAAACAGAAAGGCATTAGAGACAATGCAATGCATTTGATGTCCCATGCTGCCACACAGTGCATGTTGCCATAGGGATCAGATGACTGTGCCACAGAGTGAGGATTTGAACATAGGATATGTGCCTCATACCAACCCATCAGGGATACCCTAGACTATTGGTGCTGTCTACCCAAGCACAAACATTTGGAAAAAATAAATAGCAGTAAAACTTCTATACACTGCACATTCTTGTCTTAGAAGTGCAGCACCCATTCAGTCCATTGCTTTGCCCATTCGCACAGAAGGTAAGAGTATGTCTGCATAAAGTTAGGTCCAAGACGTTGTAAAGCAATCATTTTCTTCTCTAAACAGTACTGCGGCCATTTAGTAAGAGAGATTATCAAATTTTGGGAAAAAAACACACATTTTGAATTTTTCTTCCCTAGACAAGAATTATAGGCCCACTAGAGAAAGTACTGGATGCTAAGGGTTCACTACTTGTCTTACTTGTCTCAAAAGCAGCAGTTAGTCAACCAGTCATTCAGTCTGTTCTTTCCATGGCAAAATTGCCATAAAATTTGTCATGGGTTTTGTTGCCAGAGGATGTTTACAGATGGTTCTGTGATAACCACCTTGGTTTTGGTTTCTCAAACTGATCCCTGGTTTTGTAGGTGCTGTAGTTCATTGAAGATAAGCCATATTCTAGGGCAAGTATTATGTATGTGGATACTGTGAACTATGATGGTGCTCATTCATTCTAGTGACAGTTGTTAACTTATTGCATGCAATGTTTTTGTTCTTTTTGGCTTCCACATTGTACAGCCCACAACACATGCATTTTATTATCCCTATTAAAAAGGGCATATGTGTAGGATTAAGTGACATATAGCGGTGAAATTTCAGATTGCAACTAACTGAACATTGCTCGAGTGGGCTGTGAAGTGTTTAGGAGAAACTTCTGTGGCTGTAAAACTCGCAATAATTAATGGTTTGAACAAATAGAAATACAGAGGCTAATAACTAACCTTGTGTGTGGTTTGAAATGTTGTGTTTATAAAATATAAATATACAACAAAGTGAGAGAAAGGCTGACTCTGCTACTAAATTACAGTTTTTTCTTTTTTTACTGTTGTATTACTGTTCCATTGCTGTTTTTAGGAATACTTCAGATTTTAAGGTAGAAAGGGCACTCAAGATGAAGCTGTGCACTAGTATGGACATATGCAACTTAATCACTCCCACCTTTTTCCAGTTATGCATTACCAGCTTACATGTCATTGGATACACCATATGGATAATCCCTCTACAAGTCAATTGGTTATAATTTCAGTTAAACAGTGTGATACCTCATAAACTCTCAGGATAGCAGTATCCATTGCTGCCTACTACAGTGATTTTTTGATAATACCACTAGGAGTCACCAAGATATTTTCAATAGGGGCTGCAAGAAACAATACTGAACCAATCACAGGTATGGTTTCTTACTAACTGCACCCAAAGGTCACAAAGTTACAAGAATTCATCCACAATGAGTGACTCCTCATTTAGTCCAATCAACTGGACCACTTCCTCTGTGCAGTTGGGGTTTCTTACTGCGAAATAGCAGCAAAAAGGAAGCCAAAGCAAAACTGATAGCAGAAAGTCATTTCTCTGTACAATTTTAATGACAATGAAAAAGCTATTCAGTGACAATGCTATCCTTTCAAAGGGAAGATATACACATACCACATATTGAAGAAAATGTCAGAGTCATGTAAGTAAAACATGAAAATGCAGCAATATGATTGACAATAACAGCATGGGTAGCCACAAAAAATACAAAGCTAGCTAGATAGCAAGTTAACTAAACCGTAGCTTGTGGGAGAATACGAAGTTTAAACTTGCATTTTATGCATGTCAGATGTATGTTGATGTAATTCTCCATTTATTTTTTATTTAATTCAAGTCATTTGGTATACTCATCATCCTTGGTTCCAATTAGTTTAGGGAATTCACCAATAAACAGATTTGTTTCTCATCATGCCAAAGAAATAAAGTGTATAAAAAGTAGTTATGCAAAATAACCATTACAAATTTTACATCAATAATCTATACAGTTACTCAAATATTTGCATTCAAAAGGATCATAAACACTCAACTCCTGAGAGCTTTATTGTTGGCAATAGCAATAACTAATGGGTCTGACATGATAGTTACCCGTTGCTTTCTGAGCCATGAGAAGTCTGGTGCTGAAGAAACGTCTCCAAGCATGAGAATGTCTCAGTGCACTCAGTGCATTCATAAAGAACCTCTGTAGAATTTCCTTTATCATTTTGAGTATGGTCCATATAGTCATCCTCAATGTCCTCTGCACTACCCTTTACCAGGGCAGTATCCCCACTGGAACCAGTCCTGTGACATGTTTGTCCAACATCACCTGCTTCTGCGGCGCTTGGGTGATTTTGAAGGTGGAGCTCAAGGGATGAAGAATTCTTGAACTGAGCTGGACACCTGGGGCACTTACTAGGTTCCTTTTTGTGATAGCGCAAGTGCCGTTGGTACACACATAACAACCCAAATCTCTTTCCACATTCTTGACACTTGTAGTTAACTCGGCCTGCTTTTCCAGATTGTTTCTCCTTTGGCTGTTCCTCTGGTGATGCCGTTTGTTCATTGTCAGAGGAGCTCTTGGTTTTCTCGTCAGGAGATAATGCATTTTTCTCACCATTGAGAGAATTGGGGACAGGGCCATTTTGTGGAGTTGTGTACAAGTGTTTCAAACCTGGTTTCTTTTCTAATTCAGCTTTGTGGTACATGGCTACATGCCTTCTCATATCACAGCGCTGTGGAAAATGTCTACCACAAAATACGCATGTGTGCATAGTACCCTTATGGTATCTCATATGCCGAGATAAACTACTAGAATGATTAAAGACACGGTGACAGTGCTTGCAAGGATGCAGCTTGCCATTTGGATTACCCCCTCTCCTACGTCTGCCTTTAGGTTGTATTCTGCGCTTAAAGGCTTTTTGTGATTCTTGATTCAGCTGATCTATTTCCTCCTGAGTTTGATGTGTGAGATGATGCTCCTTCAGAGCTGTTAACTTCTGGAAACGATCACCACATAAACCACATCTGTATGGTGTGAAAGAGTATTCAGCGTCAATCTCACCACTAATATCTCTAGAGATTTTACTTTCTCCATTTAAAACATCAACAGATGTGCCATTGCTGTAGCAGTTTTCAAGTGGTGTGTCTATGTTCTTAGAGTTCACTTGAATTTCAATTTCGTGTGCAAAAGTAGCATCAAGCTCTTTTCCTTTGCAATGGTACAGTGAATGTGCCTGAAAATCTGACATCCAAAAGAAATTCAACTTGCACTTCCTACAAGGATATGTTTTCTCAAACTTTTTCTCCTGCTTATTCTCAGATTTACCCAATACTGTTGTCTTTGGGGAGAGGTGGTTTTCTTTTTTATGAGCATTCAATGCATCCACTTTAAGGAATCGCTTACCACAATAACCACAGCAGTGAAAGCTTTCATTGGCATGGTCTTGGAGGTGTTTCTTAAGCTCCTGCCTACCTTCAAAGATCTTACAGCACAAAGTACACTTGTAACCTCGCTCTGTGTTTCGATACTGTTGGTGGCGATGTAAACTCTGCAGGCTGTTAAATGATCTGCTACATATTTCACAACGGTAATGGCCCTGACGAGACTTCTCCAAGTTCAAGTCTGATGGCCTTGGCCTGAACACATCTCTAAAAGGAGAGCCCTGTGGCCTTAGAGTTGGAGACACTGGTTTGATAGAGGATGGGAAATGTGATGGCAGGACTCCAGGAGATACTGGTTTTACAGATGAATGGGACTGCACCAAGCCATTCACAACTGTCAGTGTACCATTTTCTTGTAGCACATATTCTCGAGGGACTTCAAATCCATTGGACGAGCCATCAAAGGAAAATGACTCCAAAGGTCCATGAATAGCCATATGGGCCAACACATTAGAGTACTGGCTGAACCCATCACCACACTCAGTGCAGATGAAGGTACTTGATTCTCCACCCAACTGTGTTGAAGCAACAGTATTCATTGATTTCGGCTTTTCCATGATGAAATTATTTTGTCCATGTGCTGATGGCATCACTTTTCAATCTACAAGTATGATTAAAAACTTTATCCAGACACCCAAAATGTTGGTTGGGGGAATCATTCCACTCTCTCAACAGACTGGTCCTAGAAAGATGTCCTTCTGAGCTGAATGTTCACCCCTCTGCTGAGGGTTTCCATGTTGTATCAGCACCTGGGAGATAAAACAAATGATTATCAAACCACTGAAGCCTAAGTCTGTTTAACAAAATATTGATAACATAACATTTTTAAGTCTTAAGCAACCATTGCCTTCTGCCGTGAGCATGCATGCCTTTTTCTCTTTTAATCCCAGTGCACCAGAAAGACTGTCCTTTCAACCACCTATTCGGTTTATGACAGTTTAGAGCAGAAACATGTCCCTTACATCAGTTTCCCCACTTAGTCATGTGAAAAAATTAGGACACCCTATGAAAACATATGTATTTTTTTTAACATATTTAGACATATGGATATTTAATATCAATTATAACAATACTGAGAGATTCAAGTAAAATAACTAAACAAGTCAAACTGAAGAAAATACTTTTTAAAACTTTCTGTAAAATGTAATAAAATAAACATTTTTTCCCACTTAAAATGGCTGAAATCACACAGGTGTATCACATCAGGTGCACATGATTAGAACATTGTTACTCAGCATTTTGAGGGAGGCTTGCCCTATTTAAACCTCAGACATTCAGTTTGGTGTGCTCCCGACTGTTGACGTGAGAGTGAACACCATGGTGAGATCAAAAGACCTGTCTGAGGCCTTCAGAAAGAAGATTGTTGCCGCTTATGAGTCTGGTAAGGGATTTAAAAAGATCTCAAAAGAGTTTGAAATCAACCATTCCACTGTCCGGAAAATAGTGTACAAGTGGAGGACATTCAAAACAACTGCCAACATGCCCAGGTCTGGCCGTCCAAGCAAGTTCACCCCGAGAGCAGACCGCAAGATGCTTAAAGAAGTCTCCAAAACCCCTATAATGTCATCGCGGGACCTACAGCAGGCTCTGGCAACTGTTGATGTGAAAGTGCATGCCTCTACAATCAGAAAGAGACTGCACAAGTTTAATTTTCAAGGGAGGTGTGCAAGGAGGAAACCTTTACTCTCCAAGAGAAACATTAAGGTAGTGTTGCACGGCGCACCGATACTTCAAAAGTATCGCGATTCTCGGAAATTAAAAACGCCACGATTCCTGAATTTAATAGTATCGATACTTTTAAGAATGACTGCGTTCCAGATTTGTAAGAGTCGTATTTCATGTTGGTGTGTGCAATGCATGCATCCAGTGCCTCCCTATGGACGTCTGTGTTTTTTCTCCTCACGCACGCAGCAAAGAAGCTGCAGCTGTCATGTGACAAACACTGTAACGAGATCGCTGCATGTGCGAGCACAAGTGATACTGTGGCCGCCGGTCCACGACTGGTAGAAAAAGATGACGCGAGGAGTGAAATATGGAAGTACTACCTTGCTGACAGTGAGGGCAAAGCTACCGATAAGTCGAGACCTGTTTGTCGTCAGTGCTAACGTTACAAACGAATGTAAACAAAGGGAGCAAACAACTCGAACCTGGCGAAACACTTGGCTGACAAGCACGCCGAGTTGTACAAGGAGTTTAAAGACCGACAGGTTAGTATGTGAAAGATAACACGACCACGTTCATGCCCTTAAATAAGTCAAATGAGTAGGCTATGGTTATTTTGTGAGAAGTCACTATTTTGCACCACCGTAGTTTGACGATGCTATCTAGAGAAATAGTAGGCTAACTATAGGCATTATCCTCATGGCTAACCAATAGCCTGCCTACGGCTAATTCAACATCTCTGAAAACGCAACTTTCACAGATAACGTTAATAATTTGCAAGCTGCTAAAAAAAGCACACAAAACATCAGCTAAAATGATCTATAGGCTATATGATTATAATCAGAGCATGTGTATGTTTGTCAGTGATTTATGTATATTGGGTTATTACAGCATTTAAAGAGCACAGACCTACGCTAAGGAGGTGTATTTGTGAAACGCCCTGTAAGAAATGATGCACTCAAATATAAAGTTAACCATCAAAGAAATCAGACATTAAAGTACAGGAAACATTAGCCTATATTAATCCATATATCACAGCTTAAATAACATTAGGTTAACTCATTATTTCCTATTATTAATTATGGTAATGTTATGGTTAAGTAAATGTTAGCAGTTATCACTATAACCACTGCATATAGAGATGCTAAGTTAGTCACAAATTATTGTTACTATCACACATAAACTATTTAGATCCACCATGACAAATTTATCACCATCATATTTTAAATATTTCCATTTTCTTCTGCTACAGAAAAGTATCGAAAAAGTATCGAAATCGCAATTCTTGACTTGGTATCGAAACAATAATTTTGGTATCGTGACAACACTACATTAAGGCCAGACTGAAGTTTGCCAGAGAGAACGTAGACAAAGAACAGGACTTCTGCAATAATGTTCTTTGGACAGATGAGTCTAAAATTGAATTATTTGGAGACCAGAACAGAGGACATGTTTGGCGCCCACCAAATACAGCGTTGCAGGAAAAGAACCTCATACCAACTGCGAAGCATGGAGGTGGAAGTGTCATGGTTTGGGGATGCTTCGCTGCAGCAGGACTTGGCCAGCTCACCATCATAGAATCCATCATGAACTCTACAGTGTATCAGAGGGTGCTTGAGCAACATGTGAGACCATCTGTAAGAAAATTAAAGCTGAAGCGGAACTGGACCCTGCAACATGACAATGACCCTAAACATACCAGTAAATCCACCAAGGACTAGCTGAAAACTGAGAAAGGGAGAGTCCTGGAATGGCCCAGTCAAAGCCCAGATCTTAATCCCATTGAGATGCTGTGGGGTGACTTGAAACAGGCTGTACATGCAAGAAACCCCTCAAACATCATACAGGTTAAAGCATTCTGCATTGAGGAGTGGGGCAAACTTTCCTCAGACCGATGTCAGAGACTGGTAGAGGGTTACAAGAAGCGTCTCACTGAAGTTATTTCAGCCAAAGGGGGTAACACTAGGTATTAGGGGGTAGGGCGTCCTAACTTTTTCCTCTGTTAGAATATGCATTTATGTTGATGTCTTTTGTTTAATGAGTAAAACAATGTTATTTTTTACTGTTTACCTGCAATTAGATCACTTTCTTTTCCAGAGATAAATGAAAACAAGATTAGACATCGATATGTGAACATTTATTAATGAATAACTGAATATTTAAGGTGTCCTAATTTTTTCACATGACTGTACTCTTCTACTTATTCACAGGTCTTGAAGAATTCTCTTCCAAATTCCAGTCCTCCTCACGTTGGATCACAGTACCTTGCCTGACCATGCCAAACTGGCATCAGCACCTGACTGGCATTGTGATCGGTATTTTAATTTTGCAAAATAGAGAGCACTTGGATAGGTACTTGGTGTCAGCAGATACCCTAAATTGATGTACCAGGATTGGGAGAAAAAGCATCCCTACTGATCACAGGCTTGGCTAGGAAAATCTACAGCTTTTGCTTCCGAGTCATGCTTTGGTAAAACGACGGAATCTGGCCCTGTACAGTATGATGGGGCATCATTCATTTGCTATAGGCACTACGGACACCAATTGACAGCAGGGGAGGGGAAGTCTAATGTCCAGGAGCTATTCATCATCCCATTACACACTGTTAGACAGGCCATGGTGTCTAGACAGAGTACATTAGGGCAGGGCTGCAAATGCCACTTCGATCTCTAAATACAGAAGTGGATTAATAACCATCTTGGAGTTTAGCTAGGCTGTATTGATTACTTAAGTTCATTTTGGAATTGCTTACCACCAATGTCCCAAAAGCATACAAGTTTTTTGATGATTACAGTCATCTGGTTGACCCGATAAACGAGACAGCCCACAGGGAAGAGGCTTAACTGAGAAGGTTTGTATGTTGCAGAGTCCAACTATAGAATACAGAGAAATTATCCCGGGTTTAAACTAACGTAACAGGGAAAATTTGCTTGCATTTGCAGCAACAGCAAGACAATCAACTCGATGAATCAGTGTCACCAGCTTACCAATGCCTGCGCTTCTTCAAGAGCTTTAGGAAAAATCATTCTGTACAATTTTTAAAATGTTCTTACTCTCATCACAATTCGGTAAGAAACAAACAAACAAAAAAAAAAAAAAAAACAAGAATGTTGGAAAACAGCCAGAGTACACTGGTTAGATGAGTAGCAGCGGGTCACATTGCAAGCTCAAACAAGCACACCATAAACATGTCATCAAAGTATCCAACTTCTTTAACTTTTGCCTTGCTGGAAAACCATTCATGCTGTCTTCAATGGTTGTAGCTCAGAGTAACTACCATACCAAACCCCTAGCGCAAAAGGCATTATTCTGTCCATTAGATCTAAGAAAGGGTCAAGCTAAAACATGGTGTTAACTCGCTTTAAAAACTTATCCACATTTATCCCTGAGTGCTCTACCATCCACAAAGGATATTAGCAGTGAGAGGTGCCTATCTTCTGCATTACCAGACTCCAACAGGCCCAAGTCTCTCAGGCCCCTTTCAGAACAATATAGGTGATCAAACTCCAATCATCTAAATGGGTCAACCTGACACAACAACCAATACCTGGGTTGAATGCAAGGCTAGAACCTGCCTGTCTTTAGTAAATACACATTTCTGTGAGGTATTCCATTGAATCATGACATTTTGAACATTTATGTAACCAAATACTAGGGCTGCTTCCTAATAATCGACTTATCCATTAGTTGCTGAGAGGAGTCTTAGTCGATCCACTTTCCATTAGTTGGGAGCTGCGCCTTCTAACCAGGACCAAAGTATCAGGATCGCTGCAAGCTGGAGCTTTTCTCTTGTAATGCAGGGAGTCACTTACTGGTGCACTGCTGCATATGCTAACTCTACTGGCTGCTGCCATTAGCTGAATCTAACTGGACTGGGAGCTTGAAGGATGGGGACACTACTAGCTTCAACAGAGGCAAACTGACTTACAGCGGCTCTGACCAGGACTTTGACTCTGGGGATAAAGACACAGCGGGTTCAGGAAGGGACAGGAGAGGCATAAAACAGAGGAAGAGAAGCGAGTTTGCAGGGAGTTAATTTGTAAATAACTGTTAACATTGTACATCATCCATCGTATCAGTAAGTCTGCCAGTATTTGTTTTTGTGAAGTTGGAAGTTATTTATTCTGGGTTTTGAACAATGAAACTTAAGTGATGTTGAAACAAATGAACCAAATGTTCAGTCTCCTTGCTGATTGTTCTGAAACATTCAGAATCAGTCACTTCTTCTGTTATTATTTAGGCCACTGTTAAAACACATATATTTAAATTAATATCATAAACGTGGGACAACTAGTCTTCCATTGGGTTTATCAAACGACTACTAGTCGACTAGTCCAGGACAGCCTGTAGCTTGTTCAAGTCACAATGAGTAAGGACACCTAGACTTTGTAATGCAAGACCCAAAGCTGGACAGGCCAACACGTCTAACCCGAAGAAACTCCTGGTCAAACATAAAATATATATCTGAAAGCTGAAGAGTGTACCATTACCACGTTTGATAGCCTAAAGCCAAGTCCTCCACAGAGAGCTGCAGCCAGCAGCTAGCGCCAAAGTTGAACCCTCCATGTACAACAAAACTTTAAGCTAAGTAATCAATGAACTACCTTGATAAGTTGTTGCTAGAGATAACTGGGCGGTTTTTCACTCTTGGTTGACATTAGCTTATAGCTTTACTTGCAGTAGCCATGGGACTGTCAACTCGTGAGACTCTTTGGCAATTGAAACTTTTCACAGGCTCTCACGCCACACCTCCGTTTTCTGACGCAATTTGTCTACTGACAATATCTGAAGGACTAGCCTACATTACCCTCTTAGGTGTATATCTTTTAATTTACTTAATTCACTACTTAACTTTTTAACTGCTTAAATCACCTTTTGTCTTCAGTAACGTTACTCTTTTCCACACAAGCCACACACACACCTAATCTGGTCTGTGTCTCTCACACACACCACTTGCTTGCTCCGGCCAGCCTCTATCTCTTTCTCTGTGTGTCTGTTGACTTTCTTCAGCAGTAACTTTTGTTAAGTCGGACAAAAAACACAAGCGTTTGGAATTTTTTTTCACCTGTTTTAACAACGGCAGGTGAGCTAGAAAAAAAAAAAGAAAAAAGAAAGAATGTTGAAAAACTCACCACATACTCAAGGTTATGCCTCTACTAAATATGGCCTTAAGGTGAATGCATATGCAGTCAATTACTTTGCGTTTTATAAACGGCGCAGTCTTCAAGTAGCTGGACAGTGACATTTTACTCTCTACCAGAGAAATCTGCAGAATCGATATAGTCGACATAGAACTGGAGGGAATTTCTCTCTCCCTTTGAAAGTGTCCTGCAGTGTCCAGTGCTTCAGTGCAGTCTTTACCTGAGTTACCTGAATGAACTGTTTTCTGCTGGAAGCTTATTTTCCTTATGTCTACATCTTTTGCGCGGATTACATGAATAAATTACTATATATAATTAACTATAATTAGTCTGTTTATAGGGCTTTTGTCGCACTTGCAGTGATGTGGTGAGTGTGCAGCTCTCCACGTTCTCGGTCTCGCCTCTGACCAGCAGCTCAGCCCCGCCGACAGTGACATTTCACTGCAGGTGGCGCTGAGCTCCTGCTCTCTCACACACACACACACACACACACACACACACACACACACACACACACACACACACACACACACACACACACACACACACACACACACACACACACTTTTTGCGAGTAAATTACCTCTATGGCTTACCACAATAGCACACAGCAGTGCTTCACTGTGAAAAGCTAGTTAGCCGTGGATAATAGAAGAAAAACCGTGATCAATCATCTGATCAGGTGCGGCTTCCAGCTCTGAAACGTTGGACACTTCACTTTAAGCTTTTATAATTGTCTTTAACCTGAACTGTATCTGCTAGATAGCTAATTAGCTGTCCACGCTGTGGACCAACTCAGCTGTGAATAGTACAAGATACCATAGTGACGTTACATAAACAGGGACTTTTTATTTCTTTTCTGTGGCAGCAAACAAAACACATAGCCTTTCATTAACTACGGTATTCTAGGGCAACCTGACCTTACCACTAGGGATGTCTCCAAAGTCACTCAATAGAGTATCTGCTAGGGCTGGGGGTAAATGATTATTTATTAAACGATTAATCTGGCGATTATTTTATCGATTAGTCGACTAATTGGACGATTAACGTGAGTTAGCTAACGTTAGACAGATAAAGTTAAAAGCTACTGCAATCTTCTTGCTACCGTTAGCTAGATCTAGCAGCTGTGCACTTTGGTGGTGCTAGGCTAACCAACGCATCTTAGCTCTCGCTCTGAAACGGAGCCACCCCTTTGCCACTCGCGAAGGAGACAACAACAACAACAAGCACCAACGATGGCCAAATCAATCTCATGCCCGTGCAGCGCGGCGCGCAACCCGAGCTCCGCGCACCCCGTTGGCGCCAGCCAACCACCACAGCCCCCCGCGCAGCCCGCCCGCGGTAGGCCAGCAGCCAAAGCCCACGCCAGCCAACGTTAGCTACTATAGATAGCTGTGTTCTGCAGCCGTAAGCCAGCTACCATTCAAGCCAACTTTAGATGATAACTAACGTTAGCTAAACACAGCTGTCTAGGCGCCAGTAGCTAGCCAACGTTAACGTTAGCCACCAACCCAGCACGAACAAACCGCACGGAGAGCCAAGACAGCCAGTCAGCACCACCGAAGTGCGCAGAGCCCAAGCCACACAACACACCACACAAACATGAAACCAACCCAGCCAACGCCAGCACCCACCTGCCACCGTCTCCTCCACGGGCGTCAACGGGGCGCCTCCGCCACAGATGCTCCCACATTGCCAAATGGAGTTGGCATACCACACCAGCACCACAGCAAAGAGCGCAAATAACCACACCTTTACGTTTGGGACTAATTTTGAAGTATTCCCATACCTTCAATGATTTAGGGCGAGCTGTTTTTTTTAGGACTTTTTCTTTTATTGGGGCTTTTATTGGGAATTCTGTGAGGAGGTTGCCGTTTCGTCTTCCATTCTGCAATGTTATGGTCTCCCACGTGTGTATGTGTGTAGCGCTGTGACGAAGCGTTGACGCAAAAATTTGACGTCGACGTCATCGGTACAGGCCTAGTATCTGCCGATACTGAGTCCCAATCCAATACTTGTATTTTTTAGATAATACAGTGCCCAGTGCACACTTCAAGTACATTAAAGTTACTAAAATAGCTCTGCATTTCATTAAGACACAAAATGCCTACGCTGAATCTGTTCCTTAATGTTCTGTTTTCCCCTCTTTTTGTTCTCTCTCTCTCTGCAGCCTTTACCTGAGTTACCTGAATGAAGTGTTTGTATTCTGCTGAGTGTTTATTTCTGTTGCCTCTACATCTTTTGCACGAACTACATTAATGAATTACTCTTATTGTCTTTTTGTCTATGGAACTCTTGTTGCACTTGCAGTCGCCTGTTGAGTGTGGTTGTGTGGGATCTACTGCTCTCTCCTACGAGCACAGACCACTCCACCCGCGGTGAAACTCCGCAGTGGGTGGGGCTGCTCCTGCTCTCTATCTCCCTGACACACAGAGCGGAGAGGAGGAGGAAAGAGACAGCGAGAGAGTTGACGATGGCTGCTCCGTGCCTGAAAGCTTTGTGAGTAAAAACAGCTATATGACAGCTGTCATACAACAAAAGCTCTGATCGGCTCATTAAATCTCAATATAGCTGATACAGTTAAAAAATGCCTTGATCAGCGCTGATACCGATCATTGAGATCGGATTGGGACATCCCTAGTTGCTACCCCTCACCCTCACACACCGGGAAAGACTCCCTTCCCACGAGCCCACCTTTCTTAAAAGGGGAAGGCTCTGCTGGTAACACAGGTACAATTGGGCTGAGGGTGTCCTTACCAGAGGTGGAGGAAGAATCAGATCCTTAAGTAAAAGTACTAATATCCCACTTTGAAAATACTCCACTCCCAATACAGTGGGGGTACAACAGAAGCCTTTTTTACCGCTGCTGAAAGAAATCCTTAAGGAGACTTATTTTTACTGTTGTATATTTACTGTTGGTCAACTGCCACTATTGCCTTTATGAAGCAAAAGTATTTCTTATCCAATAACTTATTTCTATGAATATATTTAAGTATACTTTAAACTGTTACTAGTATAATAATATAATGTATTGTTCAATTTCAAGTTCAAATTTGCCAAAACAATACCCAATCCTATAAACAAAGCACAACAAACACAGTTATGAACACAGTGCAGTATGCCAGAAAAAAACCTGTGGAAGGTTTTTCCAGAGCACAATGCAGCATCATGTGACGAAACAACTAAACAAAGTTTGATAAACTGAAGATGATGTTGCATTAAGATATCACTGGAACCACACACACACACACACACACACACACACACACACACACACACACACACACACCTCCAACAATGCAAACTGGGCATATTTTTAAAATGTCAGCACAAGAAAATGATACACAACAACAGATTCAAACAAAAGTATGCGTAAAAACCACAAAGGAGCATCAGAATCAGGGCTGATCCAGATCCAGATAGTCTGAAATCTGCTATACAAATCCCACCAGCAACCACTGCAGTCCTTAAAAATACTGTAACTGCAACCACACAATGCTGCAGAGTGCACAAAAATAAGTTTCAATTAATGATAATGAACAGCCAGTTTCATTTGTTTTGCAGGCAACACTTCAAGAGCGCTGCTTTTTGAAAACTACGTCCAAGTAGACCATTTAGTGATGAAGAAAAGCAGTCCAAATTTTACTACAACAGATCCAGCCTGATGCTTCTCGCCACAGATCATAAAAAAACACAATAGGACATTACACCAAACAAAATATTGAGTGCCATTAAAGAAATGCAGAGCTTTTCAGCTCCCACACTCATTCAATTTGCTCCATTCATTTCAATGTAGGCTGTAGTCAAGGTATGCACTGTAAACTGTACAGTGACTGAAGAAAAATAGATATTTACTAGATACTATAAATGCTGCAATTCAAATAATAAAACCTTCATCAAAGACACATCAACAAAATGAAATAAGAAGCACGTGATGTCTTAAAAGGGCACATCCCGTTTTGCAGATATTGTCATTAGCAAAATCTAAATATTAACAAACCTGCAGGTACGCACAGCTGAAAATGTCTCAGCGGCTGTGCAGCTATATTCAGTCTGCAAAGCTTCGACAGGATTCCTCAGACGTTATCCACGAACATTATGAACAATTTTCACGGTTATCGTAGACAGCCGAGTATGTTTAAAAAAGACGTATGCAGCCAGGGGGCGACTGCACCCTCCCACAACAGACCGCTACTGTAGCTAAGCAGCTACTACTCTGAAAGCTAACGTTAAAACTGAAAATAATACGCACTGTCGAAGGCTTTTTGGAACCGACAGGCAGCAAGTGAGTAAAAGCAGCTCATGAACTACTTCAACTTCACTGTGAACCTGTGGGCTGGTACTGTATGCAGGCAATCGCTAACGCTAGCTGCTAGCTAACGCTAGTTAGCAAGGGGAGAAAAGCACTGTGATTTATATATAACCAGACATTTATGAGTCAGCCAGTGAGCGCCAACAGTCGGTTTAAACATCACTTACCCCACAATCTGGTACACATCAGAATACAGTGCATTTCGTGTGCAGCGTCTCCTTATAAGCGCTCTGTGGCAGATGACTGCTAACTGCAGCAGGCCTCTCTCTCTCTCTCTCTCCCTACCTCTCTCTCTCTCTCTCTCTCTCTCTCTCCCTAGCTCTCTCTCTCCCTCTCTCTCTCTGTCTCTCTCCCTACCTCTCTCTCTCTCTCTCTCTCTCTCTCTCTCTCTCCCTCTCTCTCTCCCTCTCTCTCTCTGTCTCTCTCCCTCCCTCTCTCTCTCTCTCTCTCTCTCTCTCTCTCTCTCTCAGAGCTTCTAAAGATGGCAAGGGCCGTGACATCATGACGCACGCTGCATGTGATCATGACGTTTTCTTAATGCAGACATGAAGAAAAAAAGTACAAATCTATCATAAATGAACAGAATACACAGTTATATAAAAGCTACGGATAATCCTATGGAAAGAAAGCACAATATATAAAGCTACATCCTGACTGGAGTTTAAATATGTGAAACAGTGCCCTCTGCTGGTCCAGGAATATGATGAAGAAAGTCAGTAATAATAAATAAGTCTGTCCAATACCAAACAAACAAGGACCAAAAGATGAGACTAAGTCAAGTAAATGCAGCTGCTACTTTACATAATACATAAGCTCTGTGTATATCTTTGGCTTACATATACTTTCCTTCCAGTAAAAATATACAATGAAATATGTTTATCAAAGAATGTGGTAAATATATAGAAATTAAATCTCAGTTGAATCAGTTTCTGATCAGGTTTTTCCACACTCAATGTAGAAGGAGAAGGCTGTCTCCAATATTCAGGATTGATTTGTGGACTTGGCCCATGAACACACACAGCAGTGGGTTTGGGCAATTGTGGAGAAAGGCCATGCTGGTTGCTATGGGGACTCCGATAGTGGTGACATGGTTGAATGTTTCACTTGCATGAGTAGCCATGCTGATCACCACTGACCACCAAGATTGAGGAACCAAACTGCTCCTTTCCCGAGCTCACCAAGAACAAAGGGCTGGCAGCAAACAATGTGAGAGACTTTCCCAGCTCAGCATTCGTAATCCTTATACTTCTCATATTTCCATATACAGTATATCTGGATATATATCAAATTAATTTTCTCCATCCTTGTCTTGAGACCAGCCTGCGATAGCAACATTGAAAATAAATGTTAATAATAATAATGATAATAATAAATATTATCGTCATCATAATCACAGTAATAAGATAAGATAAGCTGTTCCTCTATTAAACCCAAATTGGCACAGCAGTACAGGGGAATGTAGTGCAGAAAGTAAAGAGTAGTAAAGAAAGAGAATAAAAGATAATAAAATATAAAATATATACACTATATACAATAAAGTGGAATGTGGTAAGCCTGTGTATATCTGTCCATGTGCAATGTTCCTGAAGTATTGTGCTTGTACACAATACATCCTGCATTAGTTAATGCATGAAATCATCATGAATTATTATGCATTAGCTATGTTGTTCAAAGAATGCCCTGTGACGACCACACATAAGCAATTTACACCTCCGACCACCAGGTGGAGCATCCTTTTTTTAGAGACAAATGAATGCATGCGTGTGATCGCCACGGGGGGGCGCTCTTCACAGCGAGCAGCTACTGGACGCTCTTGTTGCTGCACAGCACCGCTCTGTGTTTGAGAGAGGGAGGAGGAGAGAGGGTAGAAGATGGACTATTGCAGCAAAGTATGTATAAAAGTAAACTATAACCAACACATAATAAGAACTGAGCTTTAGAAAAACTACAAATATTTTATAAATATTAAAAGTAAGGCTGGATCAAACTAAGTTTTAGTTTTGTAGCTTAGGCTACAGTGCCTTTAATACAAGAATGTATGTAGTGGTATAAAATAAGTTAGATTTAAACTTACTAATAAAATACTAATCATTACAGGAATAAATGCACAAAAAACAGTAAGATCCAAGGTGGTGATACTTTTGTATATGGACATTTACTTTTTGTATGCAGAAGGTTACAGTCTGGATAGATTTTATTTTTATATGATGTAATATATGATAAACTGGACTGGACAGAGCAACAGAAGGTACATTTCTTCTCTTTGCTACTCCTCAACAACCATCTAATCTCTTGATGTTGCTGCATCTTCACCATGCCATGTGTACAGAAAGTGTTACGGAGAGGCAACCCACCTGAGATGGGTTAACTAAAACTTTCTACATCTATGTATAGATAATTGTGGAGGTGGAAATTAAGCTTTAGCATGTGTGTCCAGTTCCACAATGATTGAGAAAAAAAAAAAATCTGAAAAACAGAATCAGCTGCACTTGCAGCTTTATGAATCTGGCAAAAACAATGCCTATTTCTGTCTGTGCGTGCACACAGTTTTCATTGTGAATCTACACAGAGGTTTATGCATGTGGCCCCTGCTGCCTGCATCTGACAGCAACTGATCTGATAGCGTTTATCCCCATCAAGGCTACACTTATCGCCTTCCGACACACACACACAGCACAGTACTCCTCACGGTTACTTCCCAAGTCAGGCCTCAGCCATAGTTCTTATCCTCCAACCATTTGTCTTGCATGGCAAACTTGCATTTCCCCTATTATCTGGATAGTTTAACAACCGTGCTTAAAGGTTCCTTTGAGTAATGTCAGATGATGTTAAATCTATGAGGATTCCAAACTTTAGCATGAAAACGTTACCTTGGAAAATGTGGTTAAAGACTTTCTAATACTTTTTAAAGGGCTTTAATTGTGACTAAATTGATTTACAAACTTTTAATACTTTTTAAGACCCTACAGACACCCTATCCTCTAATGACTGAGCAGGTAGCTCATTGGTTGTTGGATCCTGTTAGGCAATAGATCATGTAAGGTAGTAGCCTAAATACTCCACAGGGTGACACTGTTGCACCCTCTATTCTTCTGTGAATACAGCAAATGTTGAAGTTTGTCCCTTACGTGAGACCGTAGTTGGGTTATTCATGCTGTGCGGGACGCCATCTTGGTTAAATGTTTTCATTCATTGTCCTGTAAGGGTGACGGAGCCAGCAGCCAGTGTAGAGGACCAGAGGTGAAAGCTGTCAATGTGTGCCAATAAAGTGTCTCCAGGTCTCAGTCACAATCCAGAACTCCTGTCTCCAGTGCTTCTCTTCCCTCCCCGCGCATACACCCTATCACAACCATAAACACAACGCAGAGTCTCTGGGTGTGTAGGGAGGCCTCAGCACGTCCAGTGGGTTACATCTTTGGTGCCGTGACCCGGATTGTGATACTTTGAGACCAAAGAGATGGAGAGACTGATGGCAGCATCCCTGACTATGCTGCTGTAGTGAACTGTATTACTGTCAGTGAGTGGACAGTGTGTTGGACTGAGCTACCATCACCTGCACAGCTGTGTTGGCAAGATACCCACCTTCCACAGCATATCCTTTGAAGACTGTAGTGAAACTTGTTGTGTTTTCATTTGAGGACTTTTCATGACCTCCTGTTAAACTAAACTGCTACTTGAATTGTAAAAGAGTATATTTTATGTGAGATCCTGCCATAGGAACACCGTGTTTAATATAAAGCTAGTGTTGCTGATTTGTATTGATAATTTGAATTTAATTGAAGTTTAATGTGAGTTCTGAGTTGATATTGGTTACAGTTTGGTTTTCATTGCACTTTACTAGAAATAGAAGCAGTTTTACACACACACAGCCAGACATATTACATTAACTCATATACATAGTAATACACACAGTTATCTGTTTTGCTGCTCACTAACAAGTACATCAGTTAATGTAATTTAAAAAAATAAAAATAAAAATGTTGAGTGAGTATGCAGATTCTCAGTTAAAGCAGGAAGGTGCCTCTGTTGCAACACCAGGCTTCCAACACTCCCCTATGCCTGGAGTAAGCCACAACTATGATTCTCCACCCAAGGCACAATCCCACCCTTCGAGTGAGGGGGCAACAGCTGGCACCAGATCAGTGAACCAACAGCAATCAGTGAGGCCCAAACTTAACAACTACTTCACTAGCCCCATCAACAGTCAACTGCCGAGCCACCCTCAAGACCACCACACCGCCCACATACCCAGCACTAAGAGCACAGCTCATCCCACCACCCCTCAGCTGTCACCGTACACTGATCACTGCTTCACCCCAGCTCATGTAGCTATCTTGCCAGACTCCAGGGCTCCAATGCCAGCACCCATGCTCTGCTTTGACATCAGCCCAGCTGCGAGGAAAAGCAAGCCAGATTACAGCCTGCAAAATGCAACCCCTCCAGCTGTACAGACAACCTTGGATTCTGCCCTCCCACTCCAAGCCAGGGTGAACAAGCCCACACACCCCCTGCCCTTTCAAAGCCTCTCATACCCCACCTCCCCAGAAATGCAAACTGCACAGCAGCCCCCTATGAATCATCCAGCCACCACTGCCTACCAAACCCCAGTTGTCAAGCCTGTGCCCCAAGTCCCAATGCCAAGCTTTCAGACATCACAAACGATGAACACTATGAACAACTCCCCTTCTGCTAGGCAGACCTTCCAAAGTTCACAGTATGGACCAACCCCCCAAGTGTCCCAGGCTGCCGTCCACTACTCTGAGGACCTGATCAGTAGTACATGGGACCCCAACACAATGGTGCCCACCCCTCTGAATGTGCAATATACAGCTTCTGACCACACAGCCCCTGCCTATGGCCCGGCTCCAGCATCTGCCTCAGACTCTCAAGCCAGCGGGTACTTCAGTGCATTCCCACAACCCACACCACTACCTCCCTCCTCAACCCCACACATGCACTCACATCTGTATGAGCCACCATTAAAGACTCCTGTCAGAGCCATAACCAACTCATCCCTTCCATCAGCTGCCTATGGTGGTTTCATGCAAACTCATCAAGTGAAAAATGTACAAGTCTTCACTGGCAGTGCAGACAGCAAAATGCTTATAGAGGACTGGGTTTGCAATATGCAATATCTCCTGGAGGCAATAGAGCTCCCAACACACCTCCGCTTTTTGACTGTGGTGCGCACCTGAGTGGTCAGGCCAGAAAGCTGGTTCTAAATCTACCTTCCCATGACCAAACCCCGGAGAAGGCATTTGAGGAACTGAGGGCTGAATACAGTGACACCCAAGGCTCCCTAGATCCACTAGCTGACTTCTATGAGCGTAGCCAGAGGTCAGGAGAATCTACCTGCTCTTATGCTATAGCACTGGAGGCAACACTGAGAGCTGTGGAGGAAAGTCAGAGAGGGGGCAGGCCATTCCCTGATCGCGATATTAGACTCACTCTGCAGTTCTTGAGGGGTCTTAATGATGATGTGGTGTATGCAAGGATTGCACCAATGAAGCCCAGGCTTTTGAGCTTCCGAGAACTGCAAGCTGAGCTCAGAAACCTTGCAAAAGAGACTCAAAAGTTCCAGTCCCAACACCAAGACAAAGAAAACCTTCACCCAGGTACATGTTACATCAGAGTGTGATACAAATACGAGGTGTGAAAGGACAAAACATGCCTCAGAGTGGTCAGAGCTAAAAGAGATGGTCAAGAAATTAGCTCTTAGTCAAGAGGAACAGATGGTCAAGTTGTCTCACCTGGAGTCAAGAATTGCTGCACCAACCCCTGCCCCCGCACCAAGAGTCCAGCCACCTCCTGGAACAACAACCCAGAGCTCAAGTGTTACATGTTACCGATGCGGGAAGCAAGGACATATAGCCCGAGTCTGCAGAGCGGTGCTCCCGGCTCCCAATCTGGCCTGGACTCGCCAACCCCAGCCTGTGACCACAGCAGAGGGCAGCACACCCCACTCGGCTCAGCCTTTAAACGCCTAGAGCCCATGGTAGCTGGGGCACCATGGGCAAGCAGCAAGACCCCCCACTGCAGGTGAACGAAACTGATGATGGAGCGATGGACACTCCCATAGTGGATCCCAGGAATGAAGGGGAGGTGGAAGTCAATGGAATTAAGTGCAAGGCTCTCATCGACTCTGGCTCTCAGGTAACCAGCATTACTTGCAGATACTGGCGCAACCACCCTGACCTCCAAAAACAAAATCTGCGGACCTCAAAAATACCCATAGAGGGTGCAGCAGGTCAGAGTGTGCCCTACGATGGCGTCCTGGATATTAAGTTGAAAGTGCTGGGGAAAGAGTTCAGGAGTGTGCCAGCTTTTGTCGTTCCTGATTCCGAGTATCGCTCCTCCGTCCCTCTGCTTGTGGGAACTAATGTCGTCCGTGCCACCAGGAGTCACCTCCAAGCAGCCTATGGCAAGCAGTTTCTTGAACGGGTCAAGGAAAGCTACCCAGAATGGTACGCAGCTCTACTAGAGGTGGGCAGCACTGAACACAGAGGAGCGGATGACATAGTGGGCCCTGCTGTGTACACTGGCCGTAAAATACGCATCCCCGGGGGAAAAGAGATGGATTTAGGGTGTAAGGTCAAAGCGGGCCCACAAAGAAAGACTTACACAGCCCTAATTGAAGGCCACTCCTCCATCCAGCTCCCTCAGGACCTTATGGTCGCCAAAGTGCTTGCTGATGTAAAGAGGGGCTATGCCCCTGTCAGAGTGATGAACCTGTCCCAGCATGCTGTTACGATCAGGCCACACACGCAGCTGGCCAGCGCCTTCCTTGTGGACGATGTTATGGAGTTTCCAGACACAGAGCAGGAAGCCCATCAACATGGCAGTAGCAAAGAGACATGTCTGAGTCTGAATCAAGTGGCAGCAGGTGGTGGCGTGGACTTAAGTGAGGCAGCAGTGGAGAATGAGCACCAGCGCTTCCTCCTTCAAGAGCTAGTGGAGAGGAATATGGGTGTGTTCTCTCAGCATCCCACAGACTATGGCCACACAAATACAGTGCAGCAAGAAATCCCCCTGGTCGATTCAAAGCCCTTTCGACTCCCATATCGCAAGATTCCCCCTTCTCAGTGGCAAGATGTGAGGAGGCTGTTGATGGAAATGGAAACAGCAGGAGTCATCAGGCCTAGTAAGAGTCCATATGCCTCACCAGTAGTGATCATTACCAAGAAGGACGGCTCACTAAGGTTATGCATAGACTACAGAAAGCTTAACTCCTGCAGCACAAGAGATGCATTCCCGCTGCCCAGAATAGAGGAGGCCCTGGAGGCTCTGGGGCAAGCAAAGTATTTCTCAACACTTAATCTCACATCTGGGTACTGGCAGGTGGAAGTGGCAGAGCATGATAAACACAAGACAGCATTCAGCACTCCTATGGGGCTGTTTGAAGCCAACAGAATGCCCTTCAGCCTGCAGAATGCTCCATCCACCTTCCAGAGACTCATGACCTGCTGTTTTGGGGATCTGAACTTCACCCACCTCTTGATTTATCTCAATGACCTCATCATATTCTCCAAAACCTTTGATGAGCATCTTGAGAGGTTGCAGCCTGTGTTTGATCGGCTAAAGGAGCATGGCTTGAAATTGAAGCCTTCCAAGTGCCAACTTGTGAGAAGGGAGGTGCACTACTTGGGTCATTTGGTGTCTGCGGAGGGCATCAGGACAGACCCAGAGAAGATCAGCAGGGTTAAGGACTGGGTGAGGCCCACAAATCGTAAAGAAGTGCTGCAGTTCCTTGGATTCACTGGATATTACAGGCGGTACGTTAGCGGCTACTCTACCTTAGCTGCTCCTTTATACCGCCTCACTGCTGGTGACCCGCGAAAGAAAAGGAGAGGGGGAAAGAAAAGCCTGGGGCCTGACCCACCCTTTGTCTGGACTAATGAGTGTGAGGAGGCCTTTCAGTCACTGAGAGAAATGTTGACAACTGCCCCAGTGCTAGGCTACCCAGACTACAGCATGCCTTTTGTGCTTCAGACTGATGCCTCAGGAGAGGGGCTTGGTGCTGTGTTAGCTCAAGTCCAGGATGGAGCTGAGAGAGTCATAGCCTATGCTAGCAGAGGCTTGAGCCCAGCTGAGACGAGGTTCCCTGCACACAAACTTGAGTTCCTCGCTCTGAAGTGGGCGGTGACGGACAAGTTCTACGACCATCTTTATGGGCGTAGGTTCTCGGTCCAGACAGACAACAACCCCCTCAAGTATGTGATGTCCTCGGCGAAGTTGGATGCTACAGGACAGCGGTGGGTATCTCGGCTGTCTGCATTTGATTTTGACATCCAGTATCGAAGGGGACGCAGTAATGGAAACACTGATGCCCTCTCCCGCATGTCCAACCAGGAGGTCACCCAAGTCCTACATACCTGCCCTCAATGTGTGAGAGCCAATGAACGGGCACAGAGAGAAACAACCCACCCAACAACTGGAAAGCTCCTCAGATGGTGACACTTCTGTCTCAGAGGAACCAAAGCCTCAGTCGCACACGCTCAGTGAGCCCTATAGGGATGTTGGGATGGAGTCACTGCCTGCCTTGACAAAACAGGAGATTCGTGCAGGGCAAAAGGAGGATCCTGTAATTGGCTCTGTCTTGCACTTTAAAAGTGTGAACCAAAATTCAAGCCGTAGCGAGAGGATCAGTGGTGGTGGGCAAGTTTGCCTTCTCATAAAAGAGTGGCGGAGGTTAGTGATAAGGGATGGCATCATGTACCGTTGTGTCCGAAACTGCCAAAGAGGAGCAGTGGAGCAGCTGGTACTGCCGGAGAAGTTTCATACATCAGTCAAGACTGCTCTTCATGATGACTCAGGGCACTTAGGATTTGAGAGGACACTGCAGATGATAAGGGAGAGATTTTACTGGCCAAAGATGTTCCAGGAAATCAAGGCTTGGTGTGAGAAGTGTGAGAGGTGCTGTCTCAGAAAGACTCCAACTGCAGGCCTCAGGGCTCCCCTGGTCAGTATCCACAGCAGTGCCCCCATGGAGCTTGTGTGTGTGGACTTTTTGACTCTGGAGAAATCCAGGGGGGGCATAGAAAATGTACTCATTGTTACTGACCACTTCTCCCGCTATGCCCAGGCCTATCCCACTAAAGACCAAAAAGCCTGTACAGTGGCTAAGGTACTATGGTGTAACTTCTTCTGTTGGTTTGGATTCCCAGCGAAATTGCATGCAGACCAAGGGCGCAATTTCGAAAGTGCTGTCGTGAAGAAGCTGTGTAAGTCTACTGGTATCGCCAAGACACACACAACCCCCTACCACCCTCAGGGCAACGGGACCACTGAGAGGTTCAACCTGACCCTCATGGACATGCTGGGGACATTAGAGCCTCACGTGAAACCCTGTTGGCACGAGTATGTGGATGCAATGACACATGCTTATAATTGCACCAGACATGATTCAACTGGATACACACCGTACTACCTGATGTTTGGTAGACATCCCAGGCTTCCAGTTGACCTGATTTTTGGGCTTTCTACCACCAATGAGCCATGTGGATACAGCGAATATGTCCAGACCCTGCATGACTGTCTGTCACAAGCCTACACCCAGGCTAATCAGGCCTCCCGGCATGCTACGGGACAGCAGAAAAAGTACTATGACCAAAAAGCAAAGAGTCTAGTTTTCAGCCCGGGGAACAGAGTCCTGGTCAATGTATGTCATGTGGAGGAACGGCAGAAACTGGGAGACAGATGGGAGTCACGGCCATACATTGTGGTAAAGAAGCAACCCGGCATACCTGTGTATGTGGTGCGAAAAGAGGATGGTGATACAGAGAGAGTGGTCCACCGCAACCTCCTTACGCAATGTATGTTTCTTCCAGTGGAGCAGGTCGGTGCAGTGACAAGTGAGGGAGTTGAGTCAGACATTATGGAGGATTGGGAGGATGACACAGAGGAAACTGAGGGGGAGACTTACCTGGGACAATAAACAGGCTGGAGGAACACACAGGAAGAGAGGAATTGGAAGTGGAGGCGGGACAAATGAGTCAAGGAGGGGAGGAGAACATAACGGTCAGGGACGCTAACACACTTCACAGGCCCAGCATTCCAAGGAGGAACCCTCGGAGAAATCGACATCCCCCCAAGAGACTGTCTTTTGAGTCACAAGTTGTGAGATGAGATCAGAAGAGGATCAGCGGAAAATAGAGAGAGGGTGGACATTGTGGCAGAGGGCCAAAGCAAAAAGAACATCAGGGCACATGTAATAAAATCAGAGCTAGTTTATTCACTTTGATGGGAGTTGCACACACATTCTCTGTGTAACACGGGTCATTCATACATCATCTTCAGTGTAAGTGTTCTAAATTTGTGTTTTAGAGGGTCTTTCATTTGTTTTATTCTGTTTGGTCTGATGGCTGGGACACCATCAATTAAACAAGGGGTAGATGTAAGGTAGTAGCCTAAATACTCCACAGGGTGACAATGTTACGCTCTCTATTCTTCTGTGAATACAGCAAATGTTGGAGTTTGTCCCTTACGTGACACTGTAGTTGGGTTATTCATGCTGTGCGGGACGCCATCTTGGTTAAATGTTTTCATTCATTGTCCTGTAAGGGTGATGGAGCCAGCAGCCAGTCTAGAGGACCAGAGGTGAAAGCTGTCAATGTGTGCCAATAAAGTGTCTCCAGGTCTCAGCCACAATCCAGAACTCCTGTCTCCAGTGCTTCTCTTCCCTCCCCGCGCATACACCCTATCACAACCATAAACACAACGCAGAGTCTCTGGGTGTGTAGGGAGGCCTCAGCACGTCCAGTGGGTTACAATCACATAGATGCCTGAATGGTGCAAGTATTGGTAGTTATCTACATTAGTTTCCTTCCTGTCAGCATATTTTATCACTATTAGTCAGATTTCTTATGAAATTTAGAAACTCATGTGACGTGCTATTTTTGAGTTGAGCAACTGCTTGTTGGTTTGAAAAAAATCCCCCAATCCCCCAAACACTACTGGCAGTACCTTATTATCAGTCAAACAAATCAAATACATTCACAACTAAATGTCTACCGTTTTTAATTTAACAATTAAAAAAAAATGTTCACACAGAAAAGTATAAAATTATACAGATGGATTGAAATGTTTTCATGAGTTTTCCTTTCCAAATGCTCCAAACGGTATCACAAATAAAACAAACGTATATAAAAGTTACACAAATTAGATTATCAGAAAAATAGGAAGCGTTTTAAAAACTACTGATTATAACTGACTAACAGGCCCACTCATATATATTCAAATATTCATAGAAAGTCGTAACTGACTAATGAAGTACCCACTTCCATCACCATCCAAGGATAAGGGCAGACTGCGTATCATTCGATCTGCTGAGAAGGTGAACTCTTATACTATTATACTTTATTTTTTGTGTGATTTGTATATTTGTATATTTTATGTACCAAGACAAATTCCTCGTGTAAAAACTTACTTGGCAATAAACCTAATTCTGATTCTGATTCTGACTTTGTTGACTTATATATTCTCATGAAGGGAAAAAAGACTGGAGCACACTAACTGATTTACAACCTCGAATAGCACAAGTAGTTCAACAAATCATTTTGTTTGTGTGTTCGTTGTGCTAAAGTCTGAAAATTATACTGATTAATTTTTAGCTTAATGCTTTCATGCCTTGTCCTTGGTCTGAGAAGCATCTGATCCTGTGGCAGAGTGTTGCATGGAGAACCCCTTTTGAACTCGCAAAATACTTAAATATCTAAAACAGTTTCCTGCTGGTCAATTAATATTATGAACAAAGTCTATAATAATTAGAAAGTCTATCAACAACCATCTGCAGTATGTATCAGTATTTTGTGAAATGAAGCAGTGAATATACATTAGGCACAATGAGTTGAAAACAGTAAAGTCCAAATATTTTGTATTTAATGGAAAAGAATAATAGTACTGGAAACAACAATAACATCATCATCATCGTCTTCATATAGAATTCAAACAACATTAAAATCACAATAAAGCTTTTATGGACAGGTAACAACAATATTCAGGCCTAAAGTCTTACGCTGAGAATAAGTGTCATTACATTTTTCTCCGTTTCTATGTTGTCCCACGGTTAAGGTTAATGATGGACACCAAAATCAAGCAAACAATACATTACAAAAATAAAACCATAAGATTATACTAACTTCCATGTTTATTGATTAGACTGCAATAGCCTCTCCTTGCAATAATAATTTAAAAAAAGTTTATCAAACCAGCAGTCAACATTTAGGTGAAACACTTTTCTGGCGTCTCTACATAGATGGCAACAACGTAGACTGATGGGATGCAGGTGCTCAGTACACTGTAAGAAATATACATTCAATGGTGATTTACGTGCAAAAAAGAGCAAAAAAGAATTATTGTGAGTGACAACAGGACTGCTTATCTAGTGGCATTTGGCTAACCTACATACATTTAAATTTCTGTCAAGTGACTGTACAGTTTCACTTCCTGTCACAATATGTACACAATCCTACACCTCAGTGTTATGCATCCACTTCTCTCTGCTCTGACTGGTGTCTGTTGACTTTGTTTCTTCCTCCTGGAAGGCAGTCTCCAGTACATTCAGGATGGATTTGCGGACCTTCTCCTTGAAATCTTGACCCATGAACACATACAGCAGTGGGTTCAGGCAGCTGTTGAGAAAAGCCAGGCTGGTTGCTATGGGGACTCCGATAGTGGTGACATGGAATAATGTTTCACTTGGATGAGTAGCTGTGAAATTTACCAACTCAATTATAATCATGATGTGATAAGGAGCCCAGCACAGGAAAAAAGTGGTGATAACGGCAGCGATGATCTTAAAGGTGCGACTTGATTGGCTGGCCAGGGTGCGGTTTCTTCTGAGACGATGGATTATGACAGCATAACAGGAGACAATGACAGTGTAGGGGACCACAAAGCCCAGGATGACGCGGGTGATGGTTGTGGCCTGATGACGAAATTGTCGCAGCTCAATCACAGATGGTGTTTCAAAATCATCAGGGAGGGCAAAGCTGTTAAAGCAGTTGATGATGTCTCCATCCACAAATGATGGCCCTGTGTCCCTGAAGAAGAAGTATGGAGCGCTGAGAATCAGAGCCAGCACCCAAACACCCAGACTCACAAAGGACGCCTTGCGCACATTTCGGTGGTTCTGGGCCCAGACGGGCCACACCACAGACACGTATCTGTCCACACTGATCACCACCAGAATGTAGACACTGGCGAATATGTTCAGAAAGCTTATAGTGCTGTTCAGTTTGCACATGAAATTGCCGAAAGGCCAGTGGAAATTCGAAGCCAGATACGTCACACTCAGGGGCAAGAACGCTGTGAAGAGGAAGTCGGCAATGGCAAGGTTGAGGAACCAAACTGTGTTAACTGTTTTCTTCATCTTAAACCCGGTCACCCAGATCACCACTCCATTCCCGAGTACACCAAAAACGAAGGCCAGGCTGTAAATGATGAGAGACATGATGTGGAGAGACTGTCTCACCCCAGAATACTCGTCAATAAACTGACTGTCATTTGTTGCATTGTTTTTATTGGAAGTGGTAGCGTTCATCTCCATCATTGCCATGAGACCTGCAATGGAAACATAAAAAAACAATATGAGCTTTTCTTTTTTTTACCTATTTTACCAATATAGATGTCAAGACAGTCTGTAATGAGAAAATGATGCAAGAGACCATGTTAGTGTATATATATACACTGTTATAGGTTAGATATGACTGGAACAGCAAAGTTTTATATATTCTTGTAAACTAAAAGTGTTTGAAAAAATGTTGCTTAGCTCTGAAAGTTTTAACTTAAAGTTCAACATAATTATCAGTCTGCTGTGAAAATGCAAGTCTATAGAAATGTTCTACAATTTCTTATTTATATTGTTAATATTTACTTATCTTAAGATTCTATGGAAAATATTCTATTCAATAAAAATCATTCTGTTCTATATACGTCTACTTATTCTGAAACCGACAGATGGAGCAACGTGTTTTAAAGAAGTAGTGGCAGCACTGTGGTGTCGGGTGTGACTCTGTGGCAAAGACACATACTTTACATTTCTCATGGGTCAGGTAGCAGCTCATACTGTCAGTGGGCAGGAGGGCCGTAGCAGAATTTTGCACAGGGCCCCAGGCAGGTTAGGACCGCCTCTGCTTTTTTGTTTACACCTCACAAATATATGATAAGTTATAGCATCTTTCATTATTATTATTATTATTATTATTATTATTATTAATAATAATAATAATAATAATAACCAACCAACTAATTCTGAAATTGTATTGAAGTGCATTTTAATAGTGAGGTGATCACTTAGTTCAGAAAAAAGTGAACATAGTACTGAACTGAACAAAATGATTTGAATCAGCCAAGATGAGTAATTTCCACCTCTAGAAAATAAACCGGTAACACTTGACAATAAGGGATAAAAATGTTTGAGAAGTTACCAAGCAACAAACGAATGAGAAACTTACTGCTAGTGAACAATTAATTAATGAGTGACTCCTAATCAATTTTTTTTAGAGTAGCTAATGATTCGTTCATCATTGATGAATCGTTAATCAATAGTTATTGTTATTAACAGTAATAATTCCTAATGTAGGACTATAGATAATAATGAGTTGCTAGAGAACAGACTGGGAGATCCTATATTAAGGAATCATTAGGTAGGCTAATGATTAGTTCATAAATAAATAAATCCAACTGAACCTGCCGTGAACAGCACAAACAGCTCAATCAACACTAATACATGCGTTTGACAGTAGCCTGTTTTCAATATCAAAATCATTATTGACCCAGAAAAGCAGCAAACTCTCTGAAAATAACCTGTTTTAGCTTTTTTAAATTCATTTTACTTAATTGCTTAATATAAAAATATTCCTGTACCCCCAAAAGTGTTTTTTTGTTTTTTAACAACCTTGTTGGGTTAATTTGCGTAAAAACAGAATGTATTAAATTATGAGAACAGAAACCTCACGTACCTTCTCAACGATCAACAGGCGATTGAGGAAGAATCCGTTGCAGAAATAATCAAACTGACCGATTAATAGATTAAATACTGGCGTAGTAATGACGTCACCGACACGTCGAGGAAGAGGCGCACGCACCCAAAAACCCAAACAAAAGTGTGTCTTTACTGATAGATTAAGCAGCAAAATACACACAATAGTACATTATACTCGTTGGTGCAGCAGCTATAACGTCGTCAGTGTTGCTGAATCAATCTGCACATGTATAGATATTTCAGTGTCTTCTGTCTCCACCCTGCACCATATTACAGGGAAGTATAAGCAGAATTTGTCAATAATTGCCAAACAGCTTAGTGAAATAGCAGTGAAGTCCCTGCTTTCACCTTGAATCTGCATAGTTGAAGCTGCAACTACGCTCCATCTGTATGCCTACCACTGCAAGCAAAAGAGATCTGAAGGGAGAATATATCTTTATCTGACACATTATTGTGATCAATATTAGTATTCTAGTAAATGCAGAAGTCTAGGTTGACCACAGGGTTTTCCTTCTAGTCTGAATCCTCTTTCGTAATCTTGATTCCAGTTGCTTTTCTCAAAAAAAAAAAAAAAGACATCTGCCATTGCAGTTGGCAATTACAAATATGTTAAGTAATAAGTTTGACTAAGCACAAAGTTTCCACACACACACAGACACACACACACACACACACACACACACACACACACACACACACACACACACACACACGCACACACACTAAAGAGGGTATGCCAGGGTGCATTCACAGCTCTAATTGACTGCTCTTACTTGTACTTTTAGCAGCATAGTTTTGGTCCACAAATATCTTTATTTGTAGATTATGTCAAACAAAATAAAACTATAATGCCAGAGAGGACTACCAAACACTCTGCTTACACCATTAGTGTAAAGATGTAAATTTAAAGAGAAGTTATCATAAATTTACATTCATGTCCAAACTAAACTATACATGTTACTATGAACTGAGTTCATTAGGCTTATAGGACATGATGTAAAAGCTATATGATAATAACTGACTTTGGCACAACAAGCCTATAGTAAGTATTTATACATAATAATAAATGATAATTTAACCATTTCCTGACTACTTGACTTTAATGCATTTAAAAGGACTGGAACATGCTGATTGATTTGCAGCTATTAATAGTGCAAACAGATTTGTAGCACTGTTTGCACTATTAAAGTCTGTAAATCAGTCAGTGTGCTCCAGTGTGTTTTTCCTCTGAAGTGAAGTTTTCTGTGGTTGATCTGAGAAGCAAAGTAGGGATTTCTGGCACAACTTTACCTACTTCCTAGGGAAAACATCTGAGGAGGACAAAACTCAAGCAACACTTGTGATATCGAACAATTTTATTGTGAGACCAACTCGCTCTGGCTTCTTCAGGGTGATCATAAAACACATTACAAAGAACATTTAAATGACATTAAACTCTTTGATCTGGGAAGCATCTGATGTGTTACACAATGTTCTCTAGTGGCCAAGTCTCTATACTCATATCATATGTTACATCAGAGTTGTGTATGTGGTAGACACACATATCTCTTTTTCTGTATTGAGTGACTACTCAGTGTTTTGTGAGGTTTATCAAACCAGAAGTCAAGATTTAGGTGAAACACTTTTCTGGTGTCTCTACATGGATGGCAACAACGTAGACTGATGGGATGCAGGTGCTCAGTACACTGTAAGAAATATACATTCAATGGTGATTTACGTGGTGAAAATTATCCTACAAAAAAAGGTCAGAGAGCAGGTAACAACAGGACTGTTTATCTAGGGCCATTTGCTCTGTATGATAAAAACATTTCACTACTACCTTGTTCAGCAAAGGTTTAGCCCACAAAAGGCATCAGGAAAAAATATTATTATTAAAATGTAAATGGTATAGTTAGAGGCATTACTGATCAGTTAGCAAACTACTGATATATCACTTATATACATTTATATTTCTGTCAAAATTACAGTTTAACTTCCTGTCATACACAATCTTACACATCAGTGTTATGCATCCACTTCTCTCTGCTCTGACTGGTGTCCTTTGACTTTGTTTCAGCGTGAGGGCGAGAAACCTCCTCCTGGAAGGCAGTCTCCAGTACATTCAGGATGGATTTGCGGACCTTGTCCTTGAAATCTTGACCCATGAACACATACAGCAGTGGGTTCAGGCAGCTGTTGAGAAAAGCCAGGCTGGTTGCTATGGGGACTCCGATAGTGATGACATGGAATAATGTTTCACTTGCATGAGTAGCCGTGTGATTTACCAACTCACTTAGAGCCATGATGTGATAAGGAGCCCAGCACAGGAAAAAAGTGGTGATAACGGTGGCGATGATCTTAAAGGTGCGACTTGATTGGCTGGCCAGGGTGCGGTTTCTTCTGAGACGATGGATTATGACAGCATAACAGGAGACAATGACAGTGTAGGGGACCACAAAGCCCAGGATGACGCTGGGGATGATTGTGGCCTGATGACGAAATTGTCGCAGCTCAATCACAGAAGGTGTTTCAAAATCATCAGGGAGGGCGAAGCTGTAAAAGCAGTTGATGATATCCTCATTGTTATATGATGGCCCTGTGTCCCTGTAGAAGAAGTGTGGAGCGCTGAGAATCAGAGCCAGCACCCAAACACCCAGACTCACAAAGGACGCCTTGCGCACATTTCGGTGGTTCTGGGCCCAGACGGGCCACACCACAGAGATACATCTGTCCACACTGATCACCACTATAATGTAGACACTGGCGAATATGTTCAGAGAGGTTATAGTGTTGTTCAGTTTGCACATGAACTTGCCGAAAGGCCAGTGGTAATTCAAAGCTGTGTACGTCACAGTCAGGGGCAAGAACGCTGTGAAGAGGAAGTCGGCAATGGCAAGGTTGAGGAACCAAACTGTGTTAACTGTTTTCTTCATCTTAAACCCGGTCACCCAGATCACCACTCCATTCCCGAGTACACCAAAAACGAAGGCCAGGCTGTAAATGATGAGAGACATGATGTGGAGAGACTGTCTCACCCCAGAATACTCGTCAATAAACTGACTGTCATTTGTTGCATTGTTTTTATTGGAAGTGGTAGCGTTCATCTCCATCATTGCCATGAGACCTGCAATGGAAACATAAAAAAACAATATGAGCTTTTCTTTTTTTTAACCTATTTTACCAATATAGATGTCAAGACAGTCTGTAATGAGAAAATGATGCAAGAGACCATGTTAGTGTATATATATACACTGTTATAGATTAGATATGACTGGAACAGCAAAGTTTTATATATTCTTGTAAACTAAAAGTGTTTGAAAAAATGTTGCTTAGCTCTGAAAGTTTTAACTTAAAGTTCAACATAATTATCAGTCTGCTGTGAAAATGCAAGTCTATAGAAATGTTCCACAATTTCTTATTTATATTGTTAATATTCACTTATCTTAAGATTCTATGGAAAATATTCTATTCAATAAAAATCATTCTGTTCTATATACGTCTACTTATTCTGAAACTGACAGATGGAGCAACGTGTTTTAAAGAAGTAGTGGCAGCACTGTGGTGTCGGGTGTGACTCTGTGGCAAAGACACATACTTTACATTTCTCATGGGTCAGGTAGCAGCTCATACTGTCAGTGGGCAGGAGGGCCCGTAGCAGAATTTTGCACTGGGCCCCAGGCAGGTTAGGACCGCCTCTGCTTTTTTGTTTACACCTCACAAATATATGATAAGTTATAGCATCTTTCATTATTATTATTATTATTATTATTATTAACAAACACAAATACTTGACAATAAAGGACAAAAAAAGTTTGAGTAGTTACCAAGCAACAGACGAATGAGAAACTAACCGCTAGTGAACAATTAATTAATGACTCCTAATTAGTGTTGTTTTTGGCGGCCTGTTTTAATTTTAGTTTTAGTCTAGTCTTTGTGTCAAACTGTCATTTTAGTTTTTATTAGTTTAGTCACGTTTACACTCTTTTTAGTCTAGTCAAGTTTCAGTCGACTAAAAGTCTGAGCATTTTAGTCTTATTTTAGTCAGAATTATCCATGACTATTTTCGTCTAGTTTTAGTCGATGAAAACTGATGACATTTTAGTCTAGTTTTAGTCAATGAAAATTGTATTTTAGTCTCTTTTTAGTAATGTAATTCTATTTAACCCAGTTAATATAGTACAAGTACCCAGTATAGTATAGACAAAACCAACATTTTCTTTAAGTCACCCATTTCACAAGTCAAACAAGGTTATCGTATTATTATATTATTGTTACCTTATAGACTCAAGAATACATTCAATTCCAGACACGGAAGACGCTCTGATTTGAATTTACAACATATTTATTTCACCTACCAAACATGTACTAAGAAGTACACACACATAAATTTACATAAAATAAATAAATAAAATAGCTTCAAATGACAATGCCAGAAAAAAATGTAAATTTCCTTCAAGTTTAACTTAAAGAGAAACAAGGTGCTGGATTGCTCGAGCTGCAGCTGCATCTTCTAAATAATGCCGCGAGTGGGGATTGAGGAAGTGACGCAGCCTGCGTCTGCGCAGTGCGCTGATGCAGCCCCGAGACTCAGGAAACAGAAATATTTCAAAATAATAATAATAATAATAATAATAATAGCGAGACAAAATAACGTTATAACATTTTGTGTCGTCACGTTTTGGTCAACGAAAATGAAGTGATATTTTAGCAGAGTTTTTATTTTGCAAACCACATTTAATCCCGTTTTTATTCGTCAACAATATTGCATTATATATTTGATTATAGTTTTCGTCACGTGACCACCATTCACGTTGCGTCTCGTCTCGTTTCGGTCACGTGATAAAGGTTCGTTGACGACGTTATTTAGTCATAATTTTCGTTGACGAAAGCAACACTACTCCTAATCAATTTTTTTAGAGTAGCTAATGATTAGTTAATTAAGAAATGAGTGAGGAGGATCATTGATGAATCGTTAATCAATAGTTACTGTTATTAACAGTAATAATTCCTAATGTAGGACTATAGATAATAATGAGTTGCTAGAGAACAGACTGGGAGATCCTATATTAAGGAATCATTAGGTAGGCTAATGATTAGTTCATACATAAATAAATCCACCTGAACCTGCCGTGAACAGCACAAACAGCTCAATCAACACTAATACATGCGTTTGACAGTAGCCTGTTTTCAATATCAAAATCATTATTGACCCAGAAAAGCAGCAAACTCTCTGAAAATAACCTGTTTTAGCTTTTTTAAATTCATTTTACTTAATTGCTTAATATAAAAATATTCCTGTACCCCCAAAAGTGTTTTTTTGTTTTTTAACAACCTTGTTGGGTTAATTTGCGTAAAAACAGAATGTATTAAATTATGAGAACAGAAACCTCACGTACCTTCTCAACGATCAACAGGCGATTGAGGAAGAATCCGTTGCAGAAATAATCAAACTGACCGATTAATAGATTAAATACTGGCGTAGTAATGACGTCACCGACACGTCGAGGAAGAGGCGTACGCACCCAAAAACCCAAACAAAAGTGTGTCTTTACTGATAGATTAAACAGCAAAATACACACAATAGTACATTATACTCGTTGGTGCAGCAGCTATAACTTCGTCAGTGTTGCTGAATCAATCTGCACATGTATAGATATTTCAGTGTCTTCTGTCTCCACCCTGCACCATATTACAGGGAAGTGTAAGCAGAATTTGTCAGTAATTGCCAAACAGCTTTGTTAAATTGAAGCTGCAACTATAATGCCAGAGAGGACTACCAAACACTCTGCTTACACCATTAGTGTAAAGATGTAAATTTAAAGAGAAGTTATCATACATTTACATTCATGTCCAAACTAAACTATACATGTTACTATGAACTGAGTTCATTAGGCTTATAGGACATGATATAAAAGCTATATGATAATAACTGACGTTGGCACAACAAGCCTATAGTAAGTATTCATACATAATAATAAATTATGATTTAACCATTTCCTGACTACTTGACTTTAATGCATTTAAAAGGACTGGGACATGCTGATTGATTTGCAGCTATTAATAGTGCAAACAGATTTGTAGCACTGTTTGCACTTTTAAAGTCTGTAAATCAGTCAGTGTGCTCCAGTGTGTTTTTCCTCTGAAACATGGAAAAATTGAACAATTTTATTGTGAGACCAACTCGCTCCGGCATCTTCAGGGTGATCATAAAACACATTACAAAAAACATTTAAATGACATTAAACTCCTTGATCTGAGAAGCATCTGATGTGTTACACAATCCTCTCTAGTGGCCAAGTCTCTATACTCATATCAGATGTTACATCAGAGTTGTGTATGTGGTAGACACACATATCTCTCTATGTTGGTGATTATGAAATGTACATTATGAGTGGAAAAAGGTCAAGTCCGTGTCAGATTTTAATCATGGCAATAATGGTAACAACAAGAATTACAGTGACAGTCATCATAATTACCTCCATTATGGACTCTTACTATAAAGTTGGTCATTTGGGGTAAAAAACATAATTATAAAACATAATTTACACTGTTTACATTAGAATAAAGATTTTATTGAGCTATATCACAACATGCCATATGTCAAAGTTATACAGTACATAGAATAAGTGTGCCATACATTTTCTCAATTAGATTAGTTTATCAACAGGAAATTTGTTTGTATAATATTTGATAATTTAATGATCTTTTAAGTTATTTTTGGGGCAAAAATGTAAAAAAAATTACCTTTCTTTGTCTTTTTTGTTAGTAAAATGGGTATCTTTGGGTTTTTTGCTGTGGGTCGTACAAAACAAACCACTTAAGTTGTCAGGTTGGCCTCTAGGAAGCTGGGGAGGACAATTTTAACATTTTTTTTGTTTTTTGAGAGAAAGTTGAGAAGAAAAAACTGGTAGATAATGAAAATAATCTTTAATTCCACCTCAGAAATAAACAAAACAATCAGGGACAAAATAATACATTAAATTAATTGATTATGGTACAACATGCATTTACTTAGAGTGATTGGAGACACACCCCCAAAACAACTAACAATGATCAGAAAATCAAACAAAGCCAAGTATACAATGCAGCTGCTACTTTATGTATAATAATCTTATAGTCAAAATCATATGTATTAGGCTTACATTAACCTCATTGTGCTGAATAACAAATAACATGTAGCATGCAGCAGTTGAATCAATTGCTATGGTGTTGTCAGCATAATAAACAGACATTACAGACGGATTAACCTAATGAAAATTACTATATAGACAACATTTGTTATATTAAATCTAGTAGTTTAACTGGCTGCTTCACTTTCATGTGCTCAAAGATGGCCTTTGTGGTTACTGTCATGTGCTCAGTTTTGTCATCCACAAGACAAATAGCAGTTTACCTCTTAAACCTCTTCCAGGTTACAGCCAAATATATTCTATGGCAAGAATTGCATGCGGTTGCTTGTTTTCTTTGCTGACACATACAGGCAGGAACATACTGCAGTAATCAACATCTGGACTGGATGTGATAGATGAAGAACAAGTTCCCTTTGTCAACAAAATATGATGCACAAGTTGAACAAATATAATACCTAATTTGACTTCACTTGATTTCACTTCTGTCAAAAACGATTGCACATTACATATCCACCAGATCTAATATGGTACAGACTGTACTGCTGTGAGTTAAAGTGCGGCCAACTGTATTACATACAGTCATACAGTATTACCTTGTGTTTACTCCGCACTGAAAGTACTGTAAGGGAAGTTAACTGATTAAATAGCCAATCATAAAATTCATATGAATCAAACTGTAACAGTTGAAACCTTTCAGTCTGAGATCATGTGTACAGGTCGCCTTGAGGCTTCCTGAATAAAAAAGCAAAACAACAAAAGCTAAGCAAAAAGTTATTTGTTATATACAGTTACATTTTCTATGTACAGTTACAGTATTTGTGTCTTCATGTCATGGACAACCTTATACCTCAGCATCAGAAAAGGACTTTTCTTTGCTCCGAATGGTGACCATTGAGTTTGTGTAGGTGTAAGAGCGAGAAACCTCCTCCTGGAAGGCAGTCTCCAGTACATTCAGGATGGATTTGCGGACCTTGTCCTTGAAATCTTGACCCATGAACACATACAGCAGTGGGTTCAGGCAGCTGTTGAGAAAGGCCAGGCTGGTTGCTATGGGGACTCCGATAGTGATGACATGGTGTAATGTTTCACTTGCATGAGTAGCCATGTGATTTACCAACTCAATTAGAGCCATGATGTGATAAGGAGCCCAGCACAGGAAAAAAGTGGTGATAACGGTGGCAATGATCTTTAAGGGGCGACTTGATTGGTTGGCCAGGGTGCGGTTTCTTCTGAGATGATGGATTATGACAGCATAACAGGAGACAATGACAGTAAAGGGGACCACAAAGCCCAGGAGGAAGCGAGTAATGGTCATGGCCTGATGACGAAATTGACGCAGCTGATTCACAGACTGTGTTTCATAATCATCAGAAAAAGCAAAGTTGTTGAAGCAGTTGATGATGTCTTCATTGTTATATGATGGCCCTGTGTCCCTGAAGATGAAGTATGGAGCGCTGAGAATCAGAGCCAGCATCCAAACACCCAGACTCACGCAGGACGCCTTGCGTACACTTCGGTGGTTCTGGGCCCAGACGGGCCACACCACAGAGACACATCTGTCCACACTGATCACCACCAGAATGTAGACACTAGCGAACATGTTCAGAAAGCTTATAGTGCTGTTCAGTTTGCACATGAACTTGCCGAAAGGCCAGTGGAAATCCAAAGCTGTGTACGTCACACTCAGGGGCAAGAATGCTGTGAAGAGGAAGTCAGCAATGGCAAGGTTGAGGAACCAAACTGTGTTAACTGTTTTCTTCATCTTAAACCCGGTCACCCAGATCACCACTCCATTCCCGAGTACACCAAGAACAAAGGCCAGGCTGTAAACGATGAGAGACATGATGTTGAGAGACTGTCTCACCCCAGAATACTCGTCCTTATAGTCATACTCCTCGTCATCTTCATACAAACTGCCATTTTTCCCAGTGGCATCTGTTGCATTGATGTGATAGAAAGGGGTAGCAGTCATTAGCTCCATCATTGTCGTGAGATCTGCAATACAAAGAAAAAAAATGTTAACCTTTTCCCAATTATGCTTAGGTTGTTAGGTTATTTTTTTAATTGAAATTTTCATTTAAAAGTTAGGATTTTAAGAGCATTCTTGAAAACGAAATTTTAGCTTCAATTAGTTCAGTTCCTCAAAAAAGGCCTATAGAAGTGGCACAGGGCCCTTTCCGAGTTGTCACTGGCTAGTTGCTAGTAGGGGGCCCCGACAGGCGGCTGATATCGCTCCATATCAGCAACACAACTTGAAACCCCCGTAGACACTACAATGACACGTCGGGAAACTCCCTAATGGGGCCCCCTTAGTACTAGCCGGCATCGACGTGAGGTCCCGATCAAACACACAGATAAAAAAACATGAAGCGAACATATCTCTCTGGGCACACGAAAAGAAAAAAACAAAAAAAACAAGAAGAGGTTGAAAAAAAAAACGTGACAGTGGTAAGTGGGAATGTGTAAGCTATGTGTGTTACATTATAAAAAAGTAGTGCTGCCAGTCATCCACCAAGCACCAAAAAAGTTTACTGCACATTAAAGTCTGTGTAAAGTGAATTCAGCCATTTTCTTCTAAACACATTCATAGCCACACAATAAGTTAGTCCTTTGCTGCCAATGCCAATGACATAACCAGCATAAATTCTGCTGTCAGTTTAGTCTGTCTAAACTGGTGCTAATTTGTATTTGGAATTATGTTTTTTAAATGTGAGCTGCTGGACAACTGAATTTCCCTTTGGGGATAAATAAAGTATATCCTATCCTATATATCCATAATTTTTTTGCTATAGCCTAAATGTTACATTAAATAAAATGTTAACATGAAGCATTAAAGTTGTTACTGCAAATGGATGTTCATTAATTATTCCATACAGATCTTCATTTACAGTGAAAACCTTCTGGATCCGTACAGTAATCTAAGCATTGCATTGGGTCTCCTCTTGACTCTTCCTGTCTCTGTTGCCTCTGGTGAGAGGAGCTTTTCTGCTTTGAAGTTGATCAAAACCTATTTGAGGTCAACCATGTGCCAGGAGAGGCTCACAGGACTGGCACTGATTTCAATAGAGAGAGATGTTCGGATGTCCTTAGATATGGAAGACATAGTGGCTGCATTTGCAGAAGCCAAGTCCCGCAAGCAGCAGTTTTAATAAAAAAAAGGCACTACTATTGGACTGTGGATATAGGACCAAGGTGTCACAGCAAGTCTTAAGTTCTTCCTTTCCACTTCAATTCCTTGTTTGTTTGTTTTCCTACTTGGTTGCGTTTTTATCATTCTGAAAATTTTGCACAATTCAGTTAGTTTGTTTTTCTGTTATTTAAAGATTTTTTTTAGGCTGAGGTTTAAAAAACAAACCGGAAAGTCTAGAAGTCTTGCACAACATGCACATATAAACCGCGCACAAATGTACCCATGATTGACATTCACCTCAAGGCACGCAAAAAGGGGAACAGAATTTGAGAACTTATGATCAGAGTCAGACCAAAGTGGATGAAAACCACTAAGCTGCACTGAGGAAAGCGTTCCTACGCACTGTAGATACAAAAGCTTAGATTTCACAGTATTAGCGCCGTTAATTGCTCCTAAAGACATCAGTCTACCTCAAAAAGCAGCCAAGTCTCTTAAAGGCGGCTCGAATCCCAGATCCTGCTATACAGCCGTCATCAGATGCGTTTATTGTCTATTTCTGAGGTTAACTAAAGTACAGTACCTTTCTCAACTCGCAACTCCGATGGGGATGGGTCCACTGCAAAGGCAACACCAGACGAGTCTGACTAGTCTGCGGGAATTGTGGAGTTCTGATCCCTGACTCCTTAAATTAGTGATGTCACCTGGAGGCGGGACCTCAGGCTGCATGCCAGCCCCCCCCCCCTTGAGGGCCATTAAATCTCCTCTATTAGGCCTACATGGCTTCAGTTTAGGTTCAATATTTTTTACATTTCCTAAAGCCTAAAGCTGGTCTACAGTATGAAGATGCAGTATATGTGTATGTAACATACAGACATTCAGTTTATCCCCTCTGCAATGACATAATAGTGATACATGCTGCTGTCTCAATAGGAGCTCTTACCTGCAAGTGTGACACAAAACTCTTGCCGGGACACGTCTTCCTTAAATGCTGCAGCCTTTGTCCTTTGGGAAACTTCACAAGTGAAAACACCAAGCAACCAAACAACTAAATGCATAAATTGTAGGTTGTTGTAGATGACTACCTGAGAAAGAGTGGAGCTGCGACTTCTCATGTGCACCAGTGATCTTGCTGTGTAATGTGTTTTTCTCTATGTGGTTTGAGCTCATGTTTGCTTGAGGTCAAGTGTAATAGCTCTATGTTGGATCGGCATCTGGACATAGGTTGCGTATTTTTAATGTCCCATCTCTTCAGCCTGCGCTGCGAATAGGAAAGTCACAGCAGCATCTGTCGATAATTTAGGGTTGCCTTGCAGTTTTATAAAATAGCAGGCTACTCCCTCTGTGCCACTGTCCATTTACAAGCTGGACACATTACAGTGGTGCCTCTGTAGATTCAAACCTGTAAACAAAATAATAATCATGCAATTAACCCTTTTTGTTGTTTAAATGGTCAAATGTGTAAGTAGAAAACTGGAAGAGATGAAAACTGTGAAAATACAGTAATAAAAGCAAGATGGAGGCATGGACATGGGGGAGTGTTGACTGGAGAGGTCTGAAAATCCTTCTCATGTCCTCAGAGTATAGCCCTACCTTTCAGTGGGGAAAATGTTTCATCAGAGTGTTTTACTTCATGGTATTTTCTCCCACATGGTTCCTCTTTACTCTTGGTGTAGCAGGGCCACCGCCCACACATTTGTACATCTGTATGACAAGGTTGTGAGTTAAATGTTTTTTGGTTCCGTTGAAAAATTCCAAAACACAACTTGTCCAGTAATGTGTTTCTTCCCCTTTAATCTGTGAAAACACTGAAGTTGAAGCAACAATACCAACAAGTAAGTAAAGTTTTTTTGATAACACGTTATTTTAAAACAAAATCTACATTAATATGTTACATTTGATGCCATTTGACCCCATGCCCCCCCTCTAGATCCGCCCCTGCTTGAACAGCATCTCGATAAGCCAGCTTCATCAACGGGAATTAAACAGATGTTGAAAAGCACTTGGCCAAAATCTTTCACAGAGTCTGAAAACAGCTGGTTTAGTCCAGCTTCAATTTCAAATAAATTGGAATTGGCAATTCTCATTTCAACATCATAGAGAGCGAACTTGTTGGCACATCACACACACAATTTTGTCACTTACAGAATAAAACCATTATATAAATGATGTGTGCTGAATCAAAACGGCATAAAACCCCCTAACTTTTACATAAAAACACGTCATCAGACAAAGAAGCACCTTAGTGATGGTAGTGGTTCTCATGATCTAAACCACAACAGTTGTTCACACAGTGAAGCACAATGAGGCCCAAATCTTGAACGGATCAGATTCGCACAGTGTGAGCTGCTAGAACCTTCCCAACCTTAAAACTGAGTCCCCTGCTAATGTACACACACACCACACAGGAACTGTGTCCTGCCAATAGTCCAGATGTGAGGGGGAGGAAGTAAGTGAAGAGAGAGAGAGAGTGAGAGAGAGTGAGAGACACTACATATCTGTGTATATGTAACCATGTACTCGCTCTTAGTCTCTGCATGAGTTCAGAGCAACACCCTTATTCGAGTGTGTAGGAGGATTGTATGTGTTATCATTGCCTTTTTCTCTGGATACGTACATATTCAGCAAGTGAGCCCTGAGAGATATTTTACACCAGGTCCAAAAACAATTCATTTTAAGTACAGGAAACAGTTTAAAATAAGCTGACCCAGTTAACTTCATCGCTTGCTTTAGCGAAGTGTTCGGATCCATTTTTAACACAAAAGACTACTGTTTTAGCTAAGGTCTAGACATTATGACTGCTCTCTTTAATTTGATTATGAACACGTCGAGCAATACATACTCCACTTTTCATTTCTGTGCTAAAATGTGTGTGTGTTTTTTTGTTCCTGTATAGTTTTGTAACAGAATTTAAAGGCAGAGCAGTTTGCTGGTGTCTGTAGGGGATATTAATAGCTATCCCAAGGCTATAGTTTGAGGGAAGCCTTCAGAGCCCAGGGCTTGCCAGAGTTCTTGATTTACCAACCAAACGTGCAATTATGTGTATGCCGCGCAAATACCAATTTGGGTGTGTAAAACAACTAGTGGAGGTTTAAAGGGAATTTGGTTTTAGCAGAGGGTGATATATGCAGTTGGAGTTTGGGGTTTATTATTCACTAAAACAGCTGGGAGGGTGGGGGAGAAACCTGAAAGGCACAACTAAAATGTATGTAAGACTGTGTATGGGACACTGAAGTACTAATGACATACTCTGTCTCAGAGTGTCACTGTTATACACCCAGTATTTTCCGTTGCTGTTGAGTGCAAAACACTGTGAGCTCACAGCATTTCTAAATCCTTTTGTGAAACGGTGGTACACTATACTAACTGTTGTGTTGAAACTTCTAGACACTGTCATAAAGACTCAAATAGTGGGAATCTGCTGTGTGCTGAAACCTCAGAGGTTTGTTGATCTTGTTGACTGGAAATCAAACCCTTGTCTCACTAGTGTGGAGAGGTCAGGAATTTTGTTTTTCAAGTCAAAACCAGTGCCAACGTCTATCGCCCCTATGGCTCAGTGACAGTTTTTTTCCACGAAATACACCACACACGGGGAAAAAAAGCTGAACCTCAATAACCCAAACCACTTCCTTACATTCGTCCCTACTTTCAACCACAACGCCTGTCCCCCCTCAGCAGACCTAAGGGATACATGAATAACCAGCTTGGGCTCTGTCAGACAGCAAACAAGCCTGGCAATGCAGTTCTTTGACACAGTGCTCCCTCTGTCTGTCCGAGGATATTTTGAGGTACAGTGGAATGGGATTAGCAACCGGAACTTGTTAAACTGGGAGCACCAGATGGTGAAACCAATGGAAGTTTTGATCCTTTCCATGTATTGTAACTGAGGGTTAGGGTGACAAAGGCTGAAATTGCTGCGGTTCTGGTCATTATTGAAGGTCAATGGCAATTTTAGGTTGCAGAGACGGCAGCAAAGTTTTTATCTCGCTCCTAAATTCATCCAACTGATCACATCCTGAATGCTTTTGTGCAGATGTGCAACTAAACAGGCATCTGGGTGTCATATGTGAGACTATCAAAGACATTTCTGTGCAACTGGCGCAGGGACTCGCATTTGTTTCACATTTTAACTATTTTGGCAATTTAGTTTTCTCTAATAAATGGCACTTAAATACCCTCTAGTCTGTTTACTATTGAAAACTTAATGAACATGTATGGCATAGGTCTAGTGAAATCTAGACACAACAAGTGAACAAACATAAGATCACAGCAGTGAACACATGTGCAACCTGAGATGTTTTTATCTTTACAGAGAGTACGTTTCTCTGCATAATGTGCCAAGTTGTTGCACTTGTTTGAAATCAAAGAATACAAGTGATGATTTATGCAGGTTGCAAAAGGGATGAGGCAGACGTTGTGTGTGCCACACAGTAATGAGGAGGGGAGAACTTGCCTGTGCTGGATGGGAATGCGTTATATTTTAGCCCTAAGTGTATAATCATAGGGTTTGGTTAAATGTACCCTCACATTTAAATGTTTTCCTGTCTGGTGCTGATAAACACCTATGCTTATACATGAGTAACGGAGCCTTGTACCTCTCAGTACATCTTCATTCTGACACATTGACTCAGCAGTGACTTTTGCAATGTCCAAACAGTAAAAGTGTTTATTTCCTTTTGATATTTCATACCCAAACCACAGAGATACAGATCCCAACACAACTAACACAATACTTGTAAAAAACAGGAAACTGAAAATGCTGATCACATTTCCTGAGAAATCTTAGATACATTTTAGGGTAAAATGTTCTAAAACATTCAGAATCAGAATCAAAATCTTCATATCCTGTATTGCAACACAGTTTACACATAGCATTCTTTCTTCTTAGGAATAAGCAGAGCATTACAACAGTAAGGTAATGCTTTCTGTATTTCTTGGCTCTTTGGATGTTTAAAAATGGCACATTTGCAATAGCCCACTTTTACCTTGGCCCCCACCTAAGTTACAGACACCTCTTACTCAACATCCGCAAGTGAATGTTTGTGGTTCACTTGAAGTCAGTACACCTCGCATATCCAGTGTGAGATTGTGTAATAAACCTGATCATGGTGACATAGCTTTATAAAACATTTACTGATGCCACAGTGAAATTAAATCAGGAGAGAAATTACTCAAAATCTCATGAAAAACATTCAACAACATAAACACATGCAGTGTGTGCTGACTTACAGCATACTAACAAAGGGGAATTCCAAATGTCAGTATTTGCAATTTCCTCTACCAAGCTGTTTTTCCCATGTTATTTTTCCAGTACTGAACTGAAATGTTGTTTTCTGTCTTTAACTCTATAATGTACATTAAACCCGGTGTTCTGGGGAAATGTAACACATGTTTAGTGTTTGAGGTGTATCTGTGACGATAGAAGACCTTGAGAGAAAGGAGATAAGAGGACTCAAATACCTGAAACTAAGCAGGTGAGAGCACATTAATCTTCCGGCCAGACAGACAGACAGAAGGCATGAAGCTTTTCCTTCTACTCACTCTCGTTGGAGGGGCAGGTATAGTACAGAATAAATGACAGATTGCCAATCCACTGATAACATTTCCTCTGTTTTTGTCACTTCTTTATTTTTATTTTTTAATATCTGCAGTTGCCCTGAGGGAGGATGACAAGATCGTTGGAGGGTATGAGTGTCCAAAAAATTCTGTGCCCCACCAAGTGTCTCTCTTTACTGGGTACAACTTCTGTGGTGGGACTCTTCTGTCTGATGAGTGGGTGCTGTCTGCTGCACACTGCAAAACAAAGTAAGAAAGACGATGTGTAACCTCTGTTTACTGCAGCTGGTTACCACTGATTGATTTTTATGTGTGTTTTAAATCCTAAAATGAGGCTTTTTCATTGTGATTTCTCCTCAAGCTAGTTCTCAGGGCAGCAGGAGTACAAGGTAACCTTTAAGATGGGTTTATTTGTTCCAGGTCAAATGTAGAAGTTCGACTGGGAGAGCACGACATCTGGGAATCTGAGGGGACTGAGCAGCACATCATGTCTGCCAAGTTTATCCGTCACCCTGATTACAACTCCCGCACACAGGACAGTGATATCATGCTGATCAAACTGAGTCGACCTGCCACTTTTAACAGCTACGTACGTCCTGCTCCACTTCCTTCAAAGTGTGCCAGAGATGGGACAATGTGCAAAATCTCTGGATGGGGTAGTCTTCGTCCCAGCAATGAGGGCAGTAAGTTACGCACTGTTAAGTAGATTTAAGCTATAGAGAAATCTGACTGTATATGCTGAGAGTGCTCCTCTTCTTGTCATTATTGTACATAATTGATTGATTCCTACTCTTTTTCTGTCTTTTCCAGCGAGGTACCCTGATAAGTTGCAGTGCCTGGATGCCCCTCTCCTGAGTGATGACACATGCTTCAATGCATATCCTTTCCAAATCACTGAAAACATGATCTGCGCTGGCTATCTGGAGGGAGGGAAGGACTCCTGCCAGGTAATATAGAGATCATGGATTGTGTTTTTGCCTCTTGATATGAAGGGTGCCAAGTGAAGATAACCTCACCTTTATTTTATCTTCAGGGTGACTCCGGAGGTCCGATGATGTGTGACGGAGAACTCCAAGGAGTTGTGTCTTGGGGGCATGGCTGCGCTCTGAGAAAAAAGCCTGGGGTGTACACAAAAGTTTGCAATTACATCTCCTGGATCAAGAACACCATGGCGTCTGGCTGAGCATTTAAGATATTAAAGTCAACAATATGATGTGCTGTGTGTACAGTGTGGTTTATAAAGGTCTATTAGTGTACCATTAGAAATAGAATAATATCCTGTGTGAAAAGAAACCCATCTGCCTCTCTCCTCATGTCTCCCCACACTGATACACAGTAGTGACAAGAAGCTACAGCTCTCACCCAGACTTTACATTACAGTAAAATGTCAGGTGTCTAAAACAAGTATGTCATTAGCATGTGTATTTGAAAAGCCACTAGTGCCGAGTACCATAATTGATAGCTTTGGCAAGTGTGACAGTAAATCAAAATGGAAAGAATGAAAGAGTGTAATATACTGTGTTACAGATGTAGCTGCCTCCCATGCTGTCCCAGTATTTGGGCTGTATGAGCTCTGACTCGGAATGACTTAACAGTGACTGGGCAGACATGTTCCTTACTCAAGGATGCCTCAGTACAACACAGAACAGTTGAGAAACAAACCTAACATTTACAGTCAGCCAACAGTAAATCACCAGGGGCAGAAAATGTTGCTACACTGCTCTCTGTGGGTTCAAACTATAAAACATGTTGCACACTCTGGCCACACTCCATAATCACTTATGGAGCACTGCTACATATGTGGTACGTAGACAGCTGAGTATCCAGTAACTTTGTTTTAACTATAGCTCATGAAAACTATGAGATTACAGTTGGAGTTCCTGGTGCAGCACGGATTTTAAAAGTTTTTTGTTTTTAATTAAAATGGAAATGTGGACATTATCAGTTTCAAGCACCTAAAGGGGTAGTTAACTCCCTGCCAGTGACACCACTCTGTAACCCCTTTGTGGCAATCAAGCAGCATCAGGTGCACATATGAGAATATTCAATCACAGAATCCACAAATGATTTAAATGGATTTTGGTTGCTTGGGTGTGGTGCAGAGCGGAGGAGTGAGTCACCAGACATTTGCTTGACCACCAAATAAAGAGGTTTCTGAGGACTCATGTGCTATGTACAATAAATAGCTCTCATCTCTATGAAGCATGCTGGAAAACATGGTTTTGGATAGGATGTTGATTCTGTTGAACATAGATGTCCATGTTTTGAATCCTACAGAATTCCACAAACCATGTTTACCAGTTACTTAGAAGTTATGGCAGCTTGGTCAAAAGAGTCCTTCTCTCTGTAGTGTCCTTTACAGCATATGTCCTTGATGTGGCCACAGAGTACTACAGTTTATCCTCAGCAATGATTTGCCAGGGACGGGTCAGACCAAACCAGCAGTTTAGCCATGACCTTTTCATAAAAACTGAGCTATAAAAAGGAAATAGCATAGAAACATAGCTGACAATCCGAACAATAATTTGATAATAGTGAATAATATGTGAAAAGATTTAATAAAATACCATGTCATTTATATCCAATGAATTAATTTAATGAATGAATGAATTAGTTGCATATGACACAGCGAATGTAAAGTACAGTACTGCAGTACTCAGATCCAGCATATAAAACTAGAGTTTGCATCAGCAAAGCAAGATTATCTACAGCAGTGGTTCACAACCTACCAAAAGTAGTTTTGAATGAATTCTATTATAGGGAAACAATAACAGTCTTTAGCAACATAGTATATTATACTGTACAGGAAAATAGTAATATTTTTTGAACCATTGCCTCCACCTCACAACATAAATAAACAACAATGAATAAGATTAAAATAAGGTAACAGATACAAACCAAAACGTGAAGAACATACAGTAAACCAATCAAATCTAAGTAATACATGCGGGACAGTAGGCAAGTTTGTGTGGATGGACTTTGCAGATGTATTTCTCATATGTGCAGCACGTCGTACTTGTTTCACAGTCCTTCTTTGGTGGGCAGAATTGGCATCTGCTCCTCTTTCCCTCCCCAGCTGCAGCATCAGGTGGATCCGGATAAGATTCAGCTCCCTCAACAGCTTTCACAAGTTCTGCAGAGGCTGCTGTGCAGGGGAGGCGCTCCCTTTTTTGAATGTATGCAGTAACAAGTGCCTTTCCCAGCTGCTCCAGCAATATCTGCCTCTTTTGCCGCTTGCCATGCATCCAGTTGGGATCGATCTTGTTCCATATCACAAAGGCATTGTAGGAGGACATATCAATGATGTTATGGAAGATGACCAGGGGCCAGTGGACAGTCTTCCTCCTGCAGTTGTAGGTTCCTATCACCTTGACCAGGTTGTCCACGCCCCCTTTGTTGTGGTTGTAGTCCAGGATGATGGCTGGTCAGTCGCTTTGGGCAGTGTGCACAGGAGGTCCACATTCTTGTTCTTCTTTGGGAGGTAAAAGAGTGTTGGTGAAGGCAAACTTTGATGAGCAGGCTTCCCTCCCCCTTGTTGTGAGGAGTGCAGGTGGGAGCTCAGGCTTGTTCTTTCTAACTTTCCCAACCATGGTAATCTTCTGGTGCTATTGGAAAGTGTAAATCTTGCAGCTATCTAGCGACATTTCACCGAGACACACCCCCTTTTGGTCGTAATTTCAGCCGTCCAGCTCGGGGTACCTCAGGGTACACCGAGATAAACAAGGACGAACGTACGAGCCGCAAAACAAAGATGGCAGCGCCCATATTGAGATGTATTTTCTTTGTATTTGTACTACGTTGGTCTTTTTAATGTCGATTTTAAATGCCCCTACACATTTGTTTACATTGCTGCTTTAGTACGGTCACCAATTTATGCATTGCATGGTGTTATTGTGCGTGCAATACAATGTAAAGTTTTGTTTTCGAGCTGGTTTGCTAAATAGGCTAATGTAGCTAACAATAACACTAGCCTGCCACTGCCCCTGGTGGCCCCTGGTGGCCCCTGGAGGCCCCTGGTGGCCCCTGGTGGCTCGAGACAAACGCCACAACACTTGTTGAAATTGAATTAGGCGAAAATGGCAAAATATTATGGAAATGTAAGACTTGCAATAACAGAATTACTTGAGATGTTAGCGTTTCTGTAGAAAAACACTATTATTATTTCACATTGAGCTTGTTTAGAAGAGCCACAAGCAATAACAAGACAAAGACAAATGGAACGCTGTAAGTGGTACAAGCCAGGCAATGACGTCACGTTCTCGCGGCAGGGGATTTACGAGACAAATGGATAGCAGCAGAATCTTTAGGAGCTGCTGGTCGATCAGGTATTTTTGTGTTTTGAATTTATTGCTCTCAGTTTGTTTATCTTAAACAAACAAAAACATATAAAACACAAAAAAATTTTACCCAAGTAATGTCAAACATACAAAAGAAAATGTTTTCCGTGTCTGCTGAAATAAACCTATCACGCAGCAATGACAAACCCACCAGTGGAACCGGCATGGTGGAAGAGGAACTTTTTACTTAGTCTGGTTAATTTTTTGGTTCACAACCTCTTTATTTTGCATTGTGGTAGGTCTGAAAACAGTTTCTGTCCTTGTTCAGGCAAAGATGGACCTTACATTACATGTTTGTCTTACCTTAACTTTTTCAAAATTGGCAAAAATATCTTTGGAAAACCACTTGTGGGTTACCGATTGACGGCAGCCATTTTGGATGTCTCAATTGAAGGCCCTCTGGTGCATGAATTACTGATCCCTGGTGGATTATTCGTGCACTGCATGTGTGTGTTTCAGAAAAGAAAATGATCACACTGATGATGTAGAGATCTTAAAAACTCATGTATCAAATATGATACACTTGGTGTTACAGGGCCGTATCTGTGAATATTGATTTAGAATCTTCTTCTCTTTCATCTAATGTAACATATACTGAACAAAATTATAAAGGCAACACTTTTGTTTTTGCCCCCATTCATCATGAGCTGAACTCAAAGATCTTGTTGTGGCAGAAAGAGGTGGATCAAAAAAGGAATCTTTCTCTATGTACACAAAAGGCCTATTTTTCTCAAATATTGTTCACAAATCTGTCAAAATCTGTGTTAGTGAGCACTTCTCCTTTGCTGAGATAATCCATCCACCTCACAGGTGTGGCATATCAAGATGCTGATCAGACAGCATGGGTATTGCACAGGTGTGCCTGAGGCTGGCCACAATAAAAGGCCACTCAATGCCACAGCACAATGCCACAGATGTCGCAAGTTTTGAAGGAGCGTGCAATTGGCATGCTGACTGTAGGAATGTTCACCAGAGCTGTTGCCCTTGAATTGAATGTTCATTTCTCTACCATAAGCCGTCTCCAAAGGCGTTCAGAGAATTTGGCAGTACATCCAACCGGCCTCACAACCACAGACCATGTGTAACCACACCGGCCCAGGACCTCCACATCCAGCATCTTCACCTCCAAGATCATCTGAAACCAGCCACTTGGACAGCTGCTGCAACAATCGGTTTGCATAACCAAAGAATTTCTGCACAAACTGTCAGGAACGTCTCAGGGAAGCTCATCTGCATGCTCGTCGTCCTTATTGGGGTCTCGACCTGATTGCAGTTCGTCGTCATAACTGACTCGGTTTTCACTGTACAGGGCAGATGGCAGACAGCGTGTATGGCGTCGTGTGGGTAAGCGGTTTGCTGATGTCAATGTTGTGGATCGAGTGGCCCATGGTGGCGGTGGGGTTATGGTATGGGCAGGTGTGTGTTATGGACAACGAACACAGGTGCATTTTATTGATGGCATTTTGAATGCACAGAGATACCGTGATGAGATCCTGAGGCCCATTGTTGTGCCATTCATCCACGACCATCACCTCATGTTGCAGTATGATAATGCAGGGCCCCATGTTGCAAGGATCTCTACACAATTTCTGGAAGCTGAAAATATCCCAGTTCTTTCATGGCCAGCATACTCACCAGACATGTCACCCATTGAACATGTTTGGGATGCTCTGGATCGGCATATACAACAGCGTACTGCATACTGACTGGTTTCCGGACTCCCCTGGACCCCTCCAATACAGTGAAACTGCACATTTTCGAGTGGCCTTTTATTGTGGCCAGCCTCAGGCACACCTGTGCAATACCCTGCTGTCTGATCAGCATCTTGATATGCCACACCTGTGAGGTGGATGGATTATCTCAGCAAAGGAGAAGTGCTCACTAACACAGACTTTGACAGATTTGTGAGCAATATTTAAGAGAAATAGGCCTTTTGTGTACAAAGTCTTAGATCTTTTAGTTCAGCTCATGATGAATGGGGGCAAAAACAAAAGTGTTGCCTTTATAATTTTGTTCAGTGTATGTGTCATTTGAGAAGCCCAGTGAACCTAAGATTAGGTACAGAGAGGCCTCCTTTAGTTATACAAAGCTGCAGTTTTACTCATTTAAATCTTGGTCTTTTATTATCCCATATGAACTATATATATGAATTATATTACATCAATACAAAAGAAAATTAACAGTAAAGAACACATATATTACAAAATATACCTCTGAATGGAACCAGTTGTTCATCCACTGTTACTTCAGTCCCAGGGTTGTAGAGGTATGGCAGACGTTCCAACCACTTCTCCAGACCTCTCTTATGGCCGCAAGTTTGTCTGTCACACGCCTTGCAGGTCTGGACTCACGATTATCAAATCGTATCATTCTTAGAAAAAGTATGAAAAACTTTCAGTGGCATCTTTTCACGGAAAATTACCCTTCCACTCTCTGCATCCCAAAGACTAGACACAGCCTTGCCTCGGGACCTATACGCACCTGCTAAGCTTAGCAGCCCGATGTAGGCACGTGGCAGCAGTTGTCTCCATATTTACGGAAACCCTCCAAATTTGTCATCTCCAGGATGTTTGGTTCTATGGCTGGTGTAATGAACATGCTCAATGTTGAGACGATCTCCTGGGCATGGGCAACTGCATATCTTGTGGGCCCTGGGGTCATCTTTATGACATTTTGTGCTGCCATCCTACCCTTGTTGTTATATGGTGACCAGGACCATGTTATTTTTCTGTTCTTTGACAAAAATGGCTCTCTTTCAGCTCGGGGGATTTCTTCTTCATCGGAAGATGATTGATTGTGCTCTGGGTCGTATTCTTTCCCATCTTCTTCAGATACCTCCTCCTGTTCTAAATAACCGTCCTCTTGTTCCTCCTGGACATCTAAAAAAAAGACCTGCTGGGCAGTGAAACGTGCACTGAACTTGAACTTCAGTCAAATGTGGAATAGAGACTGTGCACATATGCCACAGAGTTTTCTTTGATTCATTAGCACGCCAAGCATCATTGAAAACATAACACAGAATCTGGCAAAAAAAGATGCCTGTTAGGTATGTCAGATTCTAATATTTTTAAATACATAATACAGACAGAGAATTATATAAATACTTATTAAAAATATCAGGAAAACTCTTCTGTGATGTAACATTCACAGGAAATATTCTGCTCAGTTCATTGTACAGGTCATCAGTTGTTGTGTACAGTTAATGTTATGCATTGAATATACAATGAAACATTCATAAAATAAGGTCATCAGTTAGAAATGATAGAAAAAGGAGTCCCTTAACGAAAAAAGGTCAGGAACTAATGCTCTACAGCACAGTGCTGTAAAGCACATTAATAAAAACATACAGATCTCATCATCACACATGCAATAACCAGTATGTCAAGCCAGTTTAACCATCCCTTGTCTGCCACAGCCACCACACATGACATAAGCTGCCTGGTGGCTTCTATTTGGGTCTGACATGAAGCGTGTTGACGGCTCAGGCCAGCTCCTGTGGCTAAGGGTGTGGACCCTCATGAGCAGTCAACAGATTTCCCCGTAAAGAAACTATCCAGAGATGTAATCATGGTTAAGTCAGGACAGTGGCAGCAACTCAGTGAACCAGAAGGAGCAAGATTAGAAGTGAAAGAGACAATACTTCCTTTTACTCAGTGACACCAACTTGGCCTCCTCTCCTATTACACTTCACAACTTCCTACTTTTTTTTTTTAATTTTTTTTAACTTTTGCAGTTTCAGATGGGAGCCAACAGAGGGCAACATCCAACCTCTGTAAAAGCTTGATTGCAGCTTCTGGGATTACTTATCTTCTCTCTCAAGGTTAATGTGATCGAATACCTCTACATTCACACAGTGGAGCACATTTTCTGGCAAAACGGAATAATTGTCTTGAACTACTGACTGCAATATCTGCACAGATACCTATATACCTGTATACACCTCTAAGCTACAGCTGAATGGGCAAAATGAAATAAAATGTTTAATGTGTTATTAAACTAGGGATTGGTTAGTGTTTAAGTCTGAGGCAGGTTAAGGTTGACTGTAAGAGGCAAATTGTGGTTGAGATAAGAGCAAACCTCAGAAAAGGCAACCACAAAAGTCCTCCTAGAGGTTCCAGATAAAGAAATATGGATTGGTTGAATGGAGTACAAGTTAAAACAATGAGAAGATATACAGACCAAACATTTGGTCTCCAATGTGTCTATTTGTAGCTCCCATGGCGAAAAAAGTTTGGGAACCTCTTTCAGTCTTGTCACAGACTTTTACGGCAAATCATCTCTATGGCAAAATAGAAAACAAAGCGGCCGTATGCGCCGCGCACACTGGAGGCAGCGGGACCACCGCCTTGCTCCTGACGCACTGCTGAGTCAGCGGGGGCGAGCGTAATTGATCATTCCAAAAAGCGCGCACATGCCTCCATCCCGTGTCAACCTGGTGGCATATAAAGCCAAGAAACTTCTCTCCAATTTCCCGGACAAGAGAAACACCGAGTGGATGTCTCGCAAATTTAAAGCCAGGGGAACTTGACATAAGGTAATAAGTTTAGTGACGGTTTTTGGTCCTGTTTTGCTGATACATTGCTTGTAGACTCATAAATACAATGTAATTTAATTTGAATTGTTGTTAGTTGTAATTCAAATAAAAACAGAATCATGGTCAGTTATTAATGATGATATGATTTAAAAACAGATATTAGATTTCTGCTAGTGGTAAGATGCCTGGTGCTTTTACATCTTACATTCATATTTACTCTTATTAGTTGATGCTTATTTATTATTTGATTATTAATTTAGTCAATTGATAAACACGGGTGTTACTTATTGCTTATAGTGACTTTTTTGGTCATCTACAGTTTTCTATCAGAATGAGATATTGTGCTTGTTAAGTATAGTTTATAGTTAATCTGCAGTATTTTAAATGTTCTACATTGTTTTAAATATATATATATAAGATTTCATTGAATACATTCAAATAAGTAAGAAATATATGTCTTATGGATTGTCACTGATATGTCACCTGGATTGTTTTCATGTGTTTTTATACAGTAAGGCACACAGGGTTTAAAAAATAATAGACTGGAGCTGAAGTTTAAGTAACGTTAAGTCTGAAGTGAAGATCTAAGAGAAGGAAAATAATTTATTTAAATTCAACCATTGACCTTATTTTATTTAGTCGATTTAATTCATTTCATTTATTTATTTTCTCTCATATTTAAGTAACCGGTGGACAGGAGCTTTACATGCATCTGTTAAACCAACAAACTTAAAACAAACAAAAAATGCATTTAACAATAGTAATTACTAATATATGAGGACAATGGTTTATTCATATGGAGATATTGTTGCACATTTAAATGAAACTGTACTGAGGGATTTTGGGCGCATACACTTCTCAGATCTGGTAGCTGTCCTATTTTCCGACTTGTAGGCTATAGCTTGTTAACGTGTCTTACAACAGTGCACATAAAACAATACACATGTTTTTTCCCAAACCACAGTGAATGACTGTGTACATTTTCAGCACGACCAGGTCCAGTAGAAGCCATAACATGTGGTGTCTTTGTGTCTCTTAAGGTAAAGAAACACAATGGAGGTGAAACCTTTACTGAAGAAGCTGGGCTCAATAATCCGTGCCATCTTTACTTTCCTCTTTGCTCTGCTGGTGCTGGGTTTGATGGTGTGGGCATATGTGGATGGTTACCAGCTAGCGACCTCCATGTATGGAATCATGTCCTTTGGTTTTTATGGACTACTCCTTGGACTCCATGTGATGATCCAGAGCTTCTTCGCCTTCATTGAACACCGGCGAATGAAAGCTCACACAGATGCGTGCACCTTTACCAAGACCATCGGCTTCACTATATCGGCTTTCCAGGAGGATCCCGTCTATCTCAGAGAGTGCCTCAACTCCATCAGGGCTCTAATGTATCCCCCTGAGCTGCTGCGAATCATCATGGTGATAGATGGGAACACAGATGATGACCAATACATGATGGACATGTTCCGAGAGGTGTTTGCTGACCAAGACCCCAGCTGTTATGTGTGGAAGAACAACTACCATACATGGGACCCCACCCAGGCCCAGAAAGACGTGGAAATGGGCCCGGGAGGCGATGCTGATTATAGCATAGGAGAGGATCCACAGAGAAAAGAGGTAGAGCGCCTGATCCAAAGCAACAGGTGCGTGTGCATCATGCAGAAGTGGGGCGGCAAGCGAGAGGTGATGTACACAGCGTTTAAAGCACTCGGGTCATCAGTGGACTATATACAGGTATCTATTTTTCTCTTAGAATTTATACTCCTGATGTACTTGACAAAGATCACTTTATGAAAGTATGTTTTAATGACATTTCTCCTTCCCCAGGTGTGTGACTCAGACACCAAGCTGGACCCTCTGGCCACCGTGGAGTTGTGTAAAGTGTTGGAGAGCAACCCGAAGTATGGTGCTGTGGGAGGAGATGTGATGGTCCTTAATATGAAAGAATCTTTCATCAGCTTCATGAGCAGTCTTAGGTACTGGATGGCTTTCAACATCGAGAGGGCCTGCCAGTCCTTTTTCAACTGTGTGTCCTGCATAAGCGGCCCTTTGGGTAAGGAAAGATTATTTTTTTTCTGTGATGTGTATCAGAGTAATGATTCTACATGTAAAGCAGGGGTAGTCGTGGCTTTAATGCGCACATTGTCACTAATACTTCTTTTGTGTGTTCGTGGTTTCTTGAACTGCTCCATGCAGGTCTGTACAGGAACGATCTCCTGCAGCAGTTTCTGGAGTCCTGGTACAATCAGAAGTTTTTGGGAAGTCACTGCACATTTGGTGACGACAGACATCTTACCAACCGTATGCTGAGCATGGGCTATGGCACAAAGTAAGAAGCGTATCAATATTGTTCACAGAAATGACATCAGACACAATTATCTCGATGGTGTGATTCTTTGATGTAATGACGAAGGTTTCATAGATGTTATTTTTGCCCTTATCTGTAGATTCACAGCCCGCTCCAAATGCTACACAGAGACACCTGCTCAGTTTCTACGCTGGCTCAACCAGCAAACTCGCTGGACGAAATCTTACTTCCGCGAGTGGCTCTACAATGCAATGTGGTGGCACAAGCACCACCTCTGGATGACCTATGAGTCCATCGTCTCAGGCGTTTTCCCCTTCTTTGTCACCGCCACCATCATCCAGCTGTTTTGGACAGGCACGCTGTGGGACCTCCTCTGGATCCTGTGCTGCATCCAGCTGATTGGGCTGGTGAAAGCGGCTTACGCCTGCATCCTGCGCAGAAATATGGTGATGGTGTTTATGTCCCTGTACTCGGTTATGTACATGACCAGCTTGCTGCCTGCTAAGTACTTTGCCATTCTCACCATGAACAAAAGCAGCTGGGGGACATCAGGCAGGCGTAAGATAGTAGGAAACTACATGCCCCTCCTCCCTTTGTCAGTGTGGGCAACCATTTTATTAAGTGGGCTCACTTACAGAATCTACAAGGAAAGTCAACTGGACTGGTTAACTGCAGCCAAGATATTGGAGACCAGGTTTCTTATCTTTGGCTGTGTGGCCTACGTGTGCTACTGGCTGGTTATGATTGTCCTCTACTGGGCGTGGTTCCGCAAGTTATGTAGGAAACGTGGAAAAGGTTACACAGTGAGTGTGTAGGTCCGAAGTGATGATCTAAGAAAAGGAGGATAATTTATTTGAATTCAACCACTGGCCTTATTTTATTTAGTCGATTTAATTTATTTATTTTGTCTCATATTTTAGTAACTGATGGACAGGAGCTTTATATGCAGCTGCTAAACCAACAAACGTAAAACAAACAAACACAAAAAATCAATATAAAAAGTAATCACTTATATATGAGGACAAATGTTTGATTCATATGTTGATATTGTTGCACATTTAAATGAAACTGTACTGAGGGATTTTGGGCGCATGCACTTTTTTTCTCTTTGTCAGATTATGATGGCAGTAATGGCCTTCCATCAGATATTTATTCGAGATATCCAAATATTGGAAAAGTGCAATTGTTTTAACTTTTTCTGTATTTAAGGGTGTGAGTAATGGAGCTATATGTATGTATGAGTTATATGTATGTAGACTACTTTAACTCCACTTACACATTCTTGACTGTGTAAGTTTAGTGACTATTACTCCACCACTGTTGTTGTTATTGCACTGAATCCTGGATGGCACTTTCTGTATTGCTGCAGACCTACTTGAAAATGTTACAGTATTGCTCAGTGGAAAAAAAACCCTGTACCTCTTTGAGAAAACTGGACGATGACATTGTGGCTGAGGACCCAACATGGAGTCATTTACTTAAACCTGAAACAATGCAATGAGGATTGATGTGTAAATATTTAAATTGCATTTCATCTAATTGCTGTATACCTACTCTGTTGGTAGTATGGGTGTACTGTGTAAAATGCCCTTTATTTAATTTGATATTACGGAGGAACATGTAAGTTCTTGTTCATATATTTTCTAAGCAATACACTTGTTGTAATGACTGGAAATTGTCTGAAAATGTGAAAAATATATTGTTTGGGGAAATTGTGGCAAAATGAGAAAATAAAATATTTTTTTAACATGTAAAGTTCTGTAATCACATTATTAATAGACAACAGAAATAATGTCGTCATGACTTCTATGACTCTATATATAAGATCGCCCCACCCAGATCTGATGTAACCCTCCCTACATTAACACATGAAACAACCAGAAATGCTATAGTGTGGTTTCTGCATTGTTTTCCATGGTTTGGGGTTTAACTGGCCCTCTTCTATTTATGTCATATTGTTGTACCCTCTTTGCATAACATGCGTGGATGGAATTATTCATTTACATTTTAGTCCCAGTTTGCAATGCAAACATGCAAACGTGCTTTTGGTATCCATAGCCGTGAAGTTCCAGATCGGAGCTCAATACTGATTGCCTCACGCTCCCCTTGCCCTTAGGAGAAACTCACGAAAAATGCCTAAATCTTATCTAGAGACCGCTTTTGATTTGTCAGTCTGGGCTAGGTAGAAACATGGCAGTTCAACATGGCAGATGCCGTAGAAGACCTGCACCCTCTGTAGACAAAAGGGCCCCCTCTAATGAGCGAAATACAATGATTCTTATGTTCAGGTGATTACACACTAATGAAAACTTATGACTGTGGTATTCGATTTCTACCTTCTTCTGCCAATAAATCCCCCGAGATATGGGCAGAGAAGCCCTTGTCAGGGTGTCCTGGTAGCTGACGTGGTAGCACTGGTGCGTCCCTGCTACAGCGGCCATGGGTTCGACTTGCACCTGCGGCCCTTTGCTGCGTGTCATCCCCCCTCTCCCCCTTTCCTGTCACTATTGATGAAAGGCAATAAAAAGCCCCCAAAAACATTTAAAAAGAAGGGTTATTCTCCCTACCCTTTCCTCTTTTTTTGTCATTACCCATTAGCCATCTTCGTTACAAACCTCACCTAATCTTACAAGTCAGGCCAACTCTCAGTGTACTGTACTATACTATTTGTCTTGGGTCCTATGCGTTCGACTGTCCTGTGTCCTGTGTTATATCGCACCAATTAAAAAACAAAAACACAGCTAATAATAACTAGTTAATCCTACTAGGAGTCACAACAACAACAACAACAAAAAAAGCTTTTGCCACTTTGGTGATTTATAAAAAGAAGAATTGTTTTCCATTACATGTTGGGTGGAGTGCTTGCTTTTTGTTTTTCAGAGAGCAGTTAAAGTGCAAAGGGAGTGATTTGTAATGCTTACAAACAATTGTGGAGCTGTCCCATACCAATCAGGGTGCGGGACTAAATAAACAGGTACTGTAAGTGCAAAAACGTCATAAATAAGGTGTTCCTGGTTGCACAAAGTGGCTCTTGACGATTAAAATAACATCCAAAGGGCAATATTTCAAACATCAAGTGCACCGTTGTCATCAATATATTTTTGGACAAAGGTTAATGTATGTACACATTCTGATGTTAGGTGTGGAGGAGGTGGATATTATGGAAATTATGATTTTCCTCACAGATAATTTAAGAATTAAACAATGATACAACAAACAGTTGCCTTTAGTCTATTTAATAAAGCAGGACAGAGCTGTAAACTACAGGTCTGACCCAGAGTCACTTTTTGAAATCTTGGGAATACATGTTAATGACCATCTCAGCCTTGAGGACAGGAAGGGAGAAAAAGGAGCATCACAGTTAAATGTTCTAATCTTTCGTAGGCAACAAAGCAAGTTGGTTACACACAAATTGTTAAATGTATCATACAATTGGGCATCAGTTTTATTCAGGTATTCAGGTGTAGAGGAGAAAAATACATAGGCTCATAATAAAATGCACTAATGCAATAATACATGATTATAGAAAACTAGAATACACTTAGACTAAGTGTATTTCAATACTTCATGGGTGTAAATTGGCCTACTACTACTGCTGCTGCTCTCTTTGTCTTAAACTTTTCCTTGTATGCACATGGAAAAGTTTAAGACAGGGAGGTGTGCTCTCCCTGCCTTAATCTTTTCCACGTATGCATGTGGAAGGGCAAGGAGGTCCCAGAACAGAGCCATACCACCAAATATAACAGTCTGCTTTTGGAAATAGAAGTTTATTTTGACAAAAGTTGTCCTGACTGAAACAAAAATTATTACTAATTTCTATGATGCAGGGCTGAGAAAGAGCCTGTAGGGATTCTTTTGGGCTCTGTGCAGGCACCTCGCCAATATCACTGATGCTGGACAGGTGAGTATCAGTGATCTTCTGGGGTGTTTTAATTACTCTCTGCAGAGTCTTCCTGTCTGGGCTGCACATCCCATGCCAGTTTGTGATGTTTCCAGTCAAGACGTTCTTGCTCCTCTGTAAAAGCCTTAATAAACTTATTTTTGGGGCTTTTACTGGCTTTAATGGATAGTGACAACTGAAGAGTAACAGGAGGGGGGGTAGAGAGAGAGGATGACATGCAGCAGAGGGCCGAATGATTCAAACCCTTGGTTGCTGCAACAGGGGCTCAGCCTTGGTACATGGGGCACCAGCTCTAACAGGTGAGCTATCAGGGTGCCCCTCCTCTGTAAAAGTTGGAACTTGTCACAGGAATGTTGCTTTTTTAGGTTTCCCTAAGAAATACTGTGTTTTCTATGCATGCTTTCTTATCCAGGGTGGAGATGTGAGATGACCATGACAGGTTCTTTGAGATGTTTGGCCTCTATTTTCCTAAAATCAACAATCAGCTCCTTGGTTTTGCTGACTGTTTTCTGTGTACCACTCTAAAAGATTGTTTTTTTTTTGTGATCAATTTTTTATTGAAACATTTACAATATATATATATATATTCACATCATATTTTTTTTTTCTTTTTCCATTTTCACTACCCAGCAATGGAAACAGAAACAAAGTCTCTACATCCTTAGGAAGGCAACAATATTAGAACCCCTATACCACCAACAGCCCCCCCAAGGCAACTCCCTATGATACACTCTAAAAGATTGTTGATTTCCTCCCAATATGAAGTCTCTTCATTGTTACGGGCCAATGACGGTGGTGTCATATACAAACAGAGTTGTCTCTATGTCGGGGGATGCTCTGGCCCGGATTGTTTTTCATTTCCTCTGTGGATCTGCTGGTTCTGAAGGCAAACTGGTGGGGGTCCAGGCTGGCAGGGATGTTATTCTTTATGTGCTGGAGAACCAGTTTGTCAAAGCAGTTAATCAGAATTGGGATGAGTGTCACAATGCGGTAGTTGTTTGGACTATACTTAAGGGACGCTGTCTGGAAGCCAGTGGGAACACTCTCCTGTGACAGTTATATGTTAAAAAGGTCAGTAATGACATTAACGAGATGATTGGCACATGTTTTTAGTACCAGTGATGTTATCAGGCCCAGCAGTTTTAGTCATATTCACTCTGTGTGGATACTGATGACAGCCGATCCTCTGGAGGTGGAGTAGACTTTACAGCTGAAATTGTACATTTATTATGTAAAACATAAGCTGATTTGTGTAAAAAAAATGTTTTATCAAAAGAGTGAGCACAACCATAAGCCAAATAGGACTTGACCTTTTTGTATAAGGCAAGAATACTAAATACTTTTCTTAAAGGTCCAGTGTGCAACAATAAGGAGATTCTACTGGCAGAAATGGAATATAATATTCACAAGTATGATTTTCATTAGTATACAATAATATATACAATAATCTGAAAATACAATAAATTGTTGTGTTTTTCGTTACCTTAGAATGAGCTGTTTTTATCTACAGCCAGCACAGGTCTCCTTCCATGAACTCTGCCATGTTTTATGTGTTTTTTACAGTAGACCTTGACCAGATCACCACAAGACCAATGGCATCATGAGGAAACACTTCTCATACAACACACAAGACACTAACTGTCTGACTGTCTGTCAGATAGGCAGTGAGTCAAAGCTTATGATGGTGGTTAAAAACTGTAGTTTGGCAGACAAATATATTCTTTCACATGAGTAAAGGTGTCTTGATTTCCTCAAGAGCAGTTTCGACATTACTCATCATATCTCACACTGATACCCAGTGTTTGGTCTCTAATAGCAACACATCTGGATCATCATGGATATTCTGTCCAGGCTGTAAAGCAGACAATGTGCATCTTAAAGCTCTGATGTGATTTACTACAAAACACTACAGTTACAGAGCCTTAATGAGTCAGGGAATAGAGCGAAATGGAAAAATAATTTTTTTTAGGAGCAAACCAAAAGTCTGACGAAGCCAAACATCACTTCCTCTCATGTCTGTTTTCAATTAGCCTGTCCTCCCCCGCCCTGTCTGGGCCTCCCTCCCTGACTTCAGGAAAGAGGAACAGCTGGCACACATGTTGGGGTGCACGTTAGATCTGTTACAAATCGGAAGGAGAAGAGACCACCTCCAGCACCAGACTCTTTTTGGTCTCGTTCTATCTGAGAAGCTCATGTTGTCTCAGAGGAAGCTGTGATTTACAGGAGGATGGGTTGAATCTCAAACTGCAGAAGCTCCTCCATGTGAAAACATGTGAAACCACCATGGTGGTTATATGACTTAATACTTCATAATAAATACAAGATTACATGTCAAGATTTAAATATTGTCAATGCTGTGGTAGATAAGAGGAAATGAGTACTATAAGGGTTATGACAATTTATCATTAACACAATAAACACAATAAAACAAGTTTGTTTTCACTCTTTTGTTGGTGTGGCTTGTGGTTGCCATTACCAATCCAGTGTTTTCCACTTTAGATTTATGGTGTACATTTTATCATTATCCTTTTACTAATTTCTGTACTGCAAAAAAGAAAGAAAAAGAAATCCAAATGGGTTGAAATGAGAGAATGAACCAATATACAGAATAAAAATGGAGAACCCTCTTAGATCATTCTGTTATTTTTGGCACTCAGTATTTGGACAAATTAAGTTGAGGGTGTTCCCCCATGCTGCAGAGACAGCTTTCATCTGACGATCTCAGGGTCAGCTGCAGCATGCACACTCATACTGGTGGAGCTGCCATCATTTACAGGAACTTGCGCAAAAACACATAATTTGATACTGCATACCAGTGGACACCAATCAGAGCCCACAACTTTCCCGCAAAATGTCACGCTGCTCTTAACTGCAGTTCCCCCTTGGGCTTGTCACAGTAATTTCTCACGCCTGGAACGTCATGACAATGAGCATCTTTTAGTCATTATCACCATAGTTTTGTAAAAATTGTTTGAGTGTCTAAAATTAATTGAATTAAATATATTTAAGACATTATGAAGTTTGCCCCCTTTGGAGTGAATGTGTCATTTTTAAATGAGATGAGATGACATTATTATTATATATTAACCTCTGGTAATGTCTAACTAATAAAGAATACAAATAAATAATATAATGTCATCTTTAAACTAGTCAGGCAACTTTAAAAATCTCTTTAAAAATGGAGCAGTTATATCTCTGAGATCTAAATCAGATAATTTCTGTCTTAGAAATGAACGAGGCACAGAAACCCAACTGGGCAACAATGAAGCTGTCACAAATATTTGATAAAGCCCAATTCAGGTGAAAAAAACTGATGAGTTACAATGACATAATAATGGCATTTTCTACAACAGTTAATTTACAGTGTGTACATTATGATACATTGGAAAAAGTAGTCTTAAGTGATTGCTTCCTAGAATTATGATGCTTGTATAATATAAACAAGAATGAAAGCCTCAAGCAGCTCAAAGTTACACCTTTTACACATAAAAGATTCTGAAAGAAAGGAGATATTTATGGCTCTGTCAACAGTGAGATCTGCTGAAGGAGTTTTTTTGACGTAAAACCATAATGATTCTTTCAACCTCACGGGCACTCCTCTCAGTTGCCTATTAACCATTTAGATAGGGAGAGTGAGTTGGGGTCCAAAAGAGGGAAAACACATGAAAGACTAAAAGTCTAGAAGCAGCTAGGGCCTAGAGGGCTAATATAATCCAGAGTAAAACAAAAATACAAACACATAACATTTCACATCCATATAGTTTACATTTCCTGCTGTAAAGGCTTGTCACAATGCATCATTGGTTGCCTTGGAAATGAGCAGCCTAGTGGGAAAAAACACAAGCAATCTGCCCATTAAATGACAAGTTAAGTGTTGAGTCATGTCTGACTATATTTAGAAACTCTCTGAGTGCTTTATAAGATTCGCACATCCCAGTCAGTCCTCATATTGTGTTTTCTCCACCGGAAAGACATCATTCATTTGGGGAGACTTACTGCGGGTTTCTCAAATGGTCAGCAGAACTGTAATTTTAGCTATTTTAACTATTTTATAGGAAAACAGATTCTAACAATGTAAAAATGTCATACTCTTCATCTAGTTTCATCTGATACAAAACAGGGTTCTCAAAAACATAAACCCCCTGTAGTGACTTAGGGAGTAGGACTATTAGAGAAGATTTGGAAGTCAGAGGTAAAGGAAAGATTCTAATATATTAAAATAATTTTTAAAAAGTTTTGTTGTCAGGTAATTTATTTAAATATGTAGATAAATTAAATAAATTAGAATGAATTCAGCTTTTTTTGTTTCCAACATCTTTTTGTTGCAAACAAGGACTATTGAAGCATAAAATATGAGTTATTAACATAAATACTTATCCCCAAAATGAAACAATGAAAGGAAAATAATTAAATAATAATAATTTACCCATGGGATTATTATAGTATTCCTGATTCTGATACTGATTCTGAAACACAAAGAACAAACACTCAGACATTGTCTTAAGGTGTAATGGCTTTTAGTAATTCTATTATTAATATGCCCATCAATGGTGGAACCTAGAACAGACCTGCATTGATAAAGTATTAGTGTGGTAATCATGTCAGTGACCTCTCACAGTTGCAGAGGTCAACAAAGAGCATAGAGTTTCTAACGTTATCACAAGTCAAGATAATAATTTGAAGGTTAACATGCAAAATGAGTTGAAAAGAGAAACTCAGATTCAATCTGTGTTACATAATGTACTGTATAATGCTACAGTGTTGTTACTTTGATTCTCAACTACAAACATTATTAACAACCAACATGTTGAGCGGCCGGTCAAAATCCCAGATACAGCTTTGTCTGGTACATATTTTGGATTCTTCATCACATGGTCTTCCAGCTTGGGTGCTGTGGTTCCCAGCAGAAGTCTGGTATTGGTGTGAGGTGATGCACAAAAGAGCAGACTGTGCCTGAGTTGTCCAATATCTCCTTCTTGTACCTGGAACCACCAACCACAGTAACAGTCTGTTGCTCTGCGGTTATCAGAATAAAACAGGAGGTTCTTAGCAACCATGTGACTATTAATAAGAAAGTCAAACACTTTGTATCAGAGCATTTGTCAGTAACATGATTGTTTACTTTGACTAATTTGCTGGTTATTAATGTGCTTAAGTTTTAAACACGCTGTTCCCTTCCCTCTTTTGGATCTTACTGACTGTTGTCCATGTGATCTCACTTTTAAGTGAAGCAAAATTTTACTTTGCAACTTCAAAGACATGGAGATAAGGTGTGACTGGCGAATGAAGAGGAGGAGGGTCACAAAGACTTCACACTGAAATGACAGGAGAATAGATTCAAAGTTTGGCAGCAATGAAGAGTGAACGCCCATAGTCAGCTGATTAATGACAACTGCAGAGAGAGAGTTGTGTTGAATAAATGAGCATAAAGATAGGCTTGATTGAACATATGCTAAACTCAAAAAATCAAATACAGTAAATAGGATAATAAAGAAAAAACTAAACTAAAAACTAAAATGATTTTACATGATGGAGTGCACTTCTGTGTCGTTTACCAGATGGTAGCTGAAAAGGGTACCAGTGATGTTCTGGGTGGTTTCAATCAGCCTCTGCAGGGCCCTACTGTCCTGGGCTGTGTATATCTCATGCCAGTTTGTGACGTTTCTATGGATTTCTATCACTCCTCTGTAAAAGTTAATGAGCACTGTATCTTATCTCTGCATGTTATCTATATGAGGCTTTAATGATGAACAAAAAGAAAAGACAGAACCTGTTATTTTTAGAGCACATTAGAAGTTATATTTCTGTCACAAAATGTGTAAAGTGTTTACTCAAACACATAGCCATACTCCCAGTCCTGACCATAAACCTTTGTACAGTGTAATGCAATACTATCCAACAGCGCTACAATAACTACTATATTAAACTTAGACTGTTCCATTTGTATTTAATTTAGTATTCTGTGTGTTATTCTTCTGTAGTAGTAGTATTGTGTAAATGCAACAATGAAAATGGAAAATGTAGAGAAATGATTTGTGAGAGTAATATACAATTATTATTCATTTTTGAACAGATAGAAAGAAAATGGAAAGAAAAGGGAAATATATATTTTTGTATCATTTAACATCAGAAACTCAGATTCAATCTGTGTTACATCATGTACTGTATAATGCTACAGTGTTGTTACTTTGATTCTCAACTACAAACATTATTAACAACCAACATGTTGAGTGGATGGTCAAAATCCCAGATACAGCTTTGTCTGGTACATATTTTGGATTCTTCATCACATGGTCTTCCAGCTTGGGTGCTGTGGTTCCCAGCAGAAGTCTGGTATTGGTGTGAGGTGATGCACAAAAGAGCAGACTGTGCCTGAGTTGTCCAATATCTCCTTCTTGTACCTGGAACCACCAACCACAGTAACAGTCTGTTTCCCTGCGGTTATCAGAATAAAACAGGAGGTTCTTAGCAACCATGTGACTATTAATAAAAAAGTCAAACACTTTGTATCAGAGCATTTGTCAGTAAGATGATTGTTTACTTTGACTAATTTGCTGGTTATTAATGTGTTTAAGTTTTAAACACGCTGTTCCCTTCCCTCTTTTGGGACTTACTGACTGACTTTCACTTTTAAGTGAAGCTAAATTTTACTTTGCAACTTCAAAGACATGGAGATAAGGTGTGACTGAGCAGAATAATCATCATATTGAAAATGAAAGCCCCCTGATGGACACTAGTGCTGGTGAAGGGATGAAGAGAACGACTGAAGATCTGGATGTGACGAGGAGCAGACTGGGCACTGGAGGTGATGAACTGGAGGCGAATGGAGAGGAGGAGGGTCACAAAGACTTCACACTGAAATGACAGGAGAATAGATTCAAAGTTTGGCAGCAATGAAGAGTGAACGCCCATAGTCAGCTGATTAATGACAACTGCAGAGAGAGAGTTGTGTTGAATAAATGAGCATAAAGATAGGCTTGATTGAACGTATGCTAAACTCAGAAAATCAAATACAGTAAATAGGTGAATAAAGAAAAAACTAAAGACTTAAATGATTTTACATGATGGAGTGCACTTCTGTGTCGTTTACCAGATGGTAGCTGGCTGAACAGGCTGAACAGGGTACCAGTGATGTTCTGGGTGGTTTCAATCAGCCTCTGCAGGGCCCTACTGTCCTGGGCTGTGTATATCCCATGCCAGTTTGTAAAGTTTCCATGGATTTCTATCACTCCTCTGTAAAAGTTAACGAGCACTGTATCTTATCTCTGCATGTTATCTATATGAGGCTTTAATGATGAACAATAAACCTCTGTACAGTGTAATGCAATACTATCCAACAGCGCTACAATAAATACGATATTAGACTTAGACTGTTCCATTTGTATGAATTTAGTATTCTGTGTGTTCTTCTTCTGTAGTAGTAGTATCATGTAAATGTCAGTGCAACAATGAAAATGGAAAATGTAGAAAAATGATTTGTGAGAGTAATATACAATTATTATTCATTTTTTCAACTGATAGAAAGAAAATGTAAAGAAAAGGGAAATATATATTTTTGTATTATTTGTTTATGTACTCACCTTTTCTTTTGATTTATCTGATAACCTTTCAGTGACTTTTGCCACTTCTCGGATTCCAGATGTTGATTATGAACTTGTCTTTGTGAATAAATGTGATCCTGTGTACTACATGAGTTTGTGAGTGTAAGTCAGACTGACCTGTAGCAACCAGGTTTAGCCTGTCACTCCTTTTCTGAAGGGGAAGCAAAGTATACAATCACTAAACAAAGTACTTGTTGCCTTTTGGAGTCACAAAAGGTTTACAGTGATATTTTTGTGCCATTTTTCCACCTTAAGAAGTGTTTTCAGGTCACTGATCAGAGTACAAAAGGGCAAGTAGAACCTGTTATCTAATGCTTAATGACTTTTGCCAATCACTCAGACCACAAAGGCAGACCCTGACATCAGAGGGGTTTGGGCGAGGCATTGGCCTTTGAAGGGTTCAATCTAAGAACTAATGTTAGAAAAAAACAAAAAAACCCAGTATGACTACAGGATCACACTTTTAGTAAAAATCATCTTTGCAAGTACTTCCCCATCCTCTCATGTGATTCAGATTTGTTTTGGGGCAATGTGTCTTTCGTTTTAGCAACCAAACAGCCCTGATGTGACACACTGTAAATGTAACAGTAAAGTTCAATGCAGAGTCAGTGTCAGTGTACAGTATGATTGATCTTCATCTTCTCATGCTTTCTGCCATGAGGTGCAGTGTTGCTTCCTCCTTGTGGTCACCTGTGGGCTTGACCGTTTCTGCCAGCTGAATCCGCACACACAGGCCATCAGATGTTTTTTTTTACATTGTAGTCTTCTTTGAAATTTGACTTTGGTCCATAAGCCAGCACTATTTATTCAGGTTAAATTAAAAGTGCAACCTAGTCCACAATCCTCACCTAAGTTTCACCTCATCCTCCCGTTTCATCACAGCTCTGCTTGTTGTTCTGACTGAAGGCTTGATGTTCACTCATTGTCTCTCACTTCTTCTACTACTGGTGTCCTTCCATTATGATATTTCCACACACCTCCTGCCAAAATGCACTACACCCTTCCTGTATACAAAGCAGTCTTTCACTGTGCTCGATACCTTTGTAACCCTTTACCCATACCGGAGCCCAACAGCATATAATATAACCCAGCATCATCAATGTTATTGCCCCACCAGATCAGTTCATTTTAGCTCTATAACATTACTCCTCTGTCCTCCAGAGCTGTCAAAGCAGTCACCAAACCCTTCTTTAGCCCCCCCCCTTACAGTAAATATCAGTACAAGGACAGCCATAGAAAAGAACTGACACACTCTTGGTGGTGATAAACAAAAGTAACATTATCCACGTAGTGTTGTTAAAACTAAAACTACATTTGTTTTGAGGATAATTTCAAATGTAATAGTAATGGGACAACTGATATTTTCACATTTATTGTGGAAAACTAAACACAGCATTTCATTTAATCTTTATTTAATCAATTAGTGGAAGTATATAGACCATTTACTTAAGTAAAAGCAGCAACCTTATAACATAAAAATACAGAAGGGTTGTAAACCTAAGGCTCTAAAAAGGGTTACTGCATAACGAATACTTACTTTACTATAATACTTTTGATAAGTTATGAACCATCAGAAGTTTAAGTGTCATAATGCAAAATGGTTCCTTTTAGAGTGTTAGATTTATTTAGAGAATGATAATATCATTATTGCTTATGGCTTAAAGGACAATTCCGGCGCAATTCTCTCTCTCTCGTAGCCCTTTCACAGAGCTCCCACAGCTCTTCGTCTGTATATTCCGGCTCGAAAAGATAAGGACGTCCATCAAACTGAAAGGGTTCGTTATTGATGTCTTCAAATTCAGTTGAATAATCCGCCATCTCTTTAGTGTGTATCCTGTGGAAGCACTAGTCTCTGTTGCGCTCAGTGCTTTCTTCCGGCAACAACGTTTCCACGGAGATGTGAAGTGAATCTTGCGTGAAACGTTGTTGCCGGAAGAAAGCACAGACAAAGAGCGGCGGGAGCTCCGTGAAAGGCTACGAGAGAGCGAGAGAGCTACCGGTAGTCAATGCCGCAACACACGCCGCAGCGACTCATACCGGAGGGACCAGATGGACAGTTATCCGCTGAGTAAGTACAATAGACAAGTCGTGTTTTACATCGGTGCTTTTATTTCTGATATATTGAGCAAATTACGTTTGTTTTAGTTCACATCGCCAGCTGTAAGTCTTGATCATTGATCTGCATGAATGACCTAACCCCTGACTGTTTTCCCAAGATGGCGCCCGCCTGTATATGCGAACGCTACTGTTGTTCTAAACTATCTTTTTAATAAACTGTCTGTGCACTTTCAAAGTTCTCAATGCTTCGGTTTATACATAGGGACCCTCATTATGCTACCGTGTAAGTGTGGTGCTATTTTGAGTCTTGTTAGTGGTATAAAAAGCAATTTCTTTTCACGTTACTCGGTGCCCCGTCGACTAGCGTTATAAGCTAATTAGTGGTTTGTGCTAAAACTGGTCACGGGTCGATTAGCATGAAAACATATCCCAGAGAACAGACCAACTCGGTACACATGTGTTATTAACCCCAGGTTCATTTTGCGCCGGAATTGTCCTTTAACTGAATTGTGATGCAGCATATCTATACTGCTGCATAATATACTGTTGGCAGTTTATTCTACATGCTGCTTCATATTTTATAAGCTCTTCATATGTTTTGTATATCATGTCTAAATATGCAAAGTAAGAAGTAACTATAGCTGTCACAGGATGTAGTGGAATAAAAATTACAATATTTCTCTCTTGAGTAGAAGTATAAAGTTCCATAAAATTAAAATAAGTCAAAGCAAGGTACCTAAAAATTGTACTTAAAGTAAGAGAGCAAACCTATACTTTCCATCACTGGCTGGCACAAATGAGAATAAATGGTTGTTGCATAGAGCACAGTGTAGACTGATACCGCTGATAAAGATGTGCATCCTGCCCTCCAGTGGTGGAAGGAGTCACACACAGGCTTACTGTAAGCTATGACGTAACGCTGTAGAAAACCAGAGGATTAATGAAATTCCTTTAATGCACTACATGCATCTTCCCAACTCTCAGAATCCTAAATCTTCATCTGCTTGTTCAGCGTAACTTGTTTGCTCTGGTATTGATGACCAATACAGAGTCCTGCAATAGTAAAAAAAAAAAAAGAAGAAAAGTGGGGAGATATGATAGCAGCTGATATACTGAATATGCCTTGGCTACAGGCGCCTTGAATTCACAGGAAAGGAGTGCATTTATAATATAAGTTTCTTTGCTGTTCACATCTCATATTGTGCAAATAATAGGTTTGTTTTACCCCAGGGAAAGGAATAGCAGCAGAAGCAAAGCAGTTAAACAGGCGATGAGAAGCGGTGGTGAGGGGAGGGGGAGGAGGGAGTGGGGAGGACCACCAAGCGCAGGGAGTAACCGCCCTCCTGGGAGCAGAGACAGGTCGAATATCTCCTGAAGCTCTGTGTGGCCTGCCACAACCTGGGGGGTCACTGAGAGAGAGAAAGAGATGAAGAGAAAGAATAGAGGGGAGCATTTGAACTTACATTAAGGACACAAAGTAAAAGATAATGGTGAAGGAACAGGGAGAGTACGAAAGTAAAATCACTGTTCTGAAGTTACATAGTTTCCTAAGAAATCTTAGTGCAAATATATTTGAAAAGGTTTTAATCAGGAGATACAAATGTACTCATACATACATGCTTACATTACATGCCTCTGTATGAATATGCATATATATGTGTATTTAAGGGATAATGCCCACCAAGGTGTCCATTATCAGGAATTAATGGACAACGTGGAGGCCAGAACTGTCCTTAAAGGGCATTATCCAGCTTATACAAAGAAAAAGAAAAGACATTTTCAAGCATTTCATATATTTATATATACATATACCGGCATATAGTATATTTTATATATACTGGTATATATATACAGTCTCCAATTCATGTAATTACTTTTAAAGAAGTTAATATTTTGAGTAAATATTATTCATCTGTTGTATCCATTATCTCACAAGACATAAGACATTTATTTATATCTAATGATGTAAATAAAATAAAATTGTACCCATAGAAAACACACTGTATTTCATCAACCAAAAATAATGGTCAAAATATATCAATCAGATATATTTTTTTCTACATTCCTTCAAACATTAAAATTATCAACACAAATGCTTTTTTGTATATTTATTTTGTGTCACGGTATAATATAATCCCATTGATTGGTATCAATCACAATTTCCAAATCTTTCTCCTAAAAGTGGTTTATCTTGCTACCTGTGAGATAATAGTATAGTCTGACAATGGAGCGCTGGCCCGAGTAGATTTCACACTGGTAGGTACCCTGATGTTGCAATCTGGCTGAAGGGATGGAATAGAGCGGATCCACCCCCGCGGTCACTTCTTTAAACTGATCCACCTGCTGGGTTTTCACCTGTCCAGGAAGAAATTCTTATGATGACAGCAATCATGTATGCTGATCTGCACAGATGCAAAGACCGAAAAAAGTACTGTTAAAGGAATAGTTTGCTTTTTAATTTCCTTGCCAAAAGCTAGATGAAGAGATTGATGCCACTTTCACACTGATACAAGCAGTCAGCATCCAGTTAGCTACACATATCATAAGACTTAAAAAGGGGGGAAACAGCTAGCCTAGCTTTTTTTCCAAAGGTAACAAAAATCCACCTACCAGCACCTCTAAAGCTTACTAATTAACCTGTTAGATCTTGTTTGTTTAAACCACACAAAAACTTAAGTTTAAAAATGGCAATTTTGTGGTTTTATTGAGAGTTATGAGCTAGAATATTTCTTTGCAGTGAATTCCTGCAGTCCCTGCTGGTTGCCTGGCACAAAGATTTCAGGTAAGTCACTGCACGTAGCAAATAAATAGTTCCTTATAAAACTCCCATAAAACCACAACTAGTTGTTTTTAGAAATTAAAGAAATGAGACCCTGTGTTGTGTGTTCTGTGCTCCATATATTGTCTGGGAAGGAACATATTTCATGTACTAGTCTGCCATATAGGTGGCTTACTACGATTGGCTAAGACACAGCACTTACATAAAAGATCAACAAGTTATTTTAGTACAAGATTAGCCAGCTTGTTTACAGAGCGTGTTATTTTATGATATATGACCAGTTTAGCACTGTGAAATGTTTTGCATCCACTCATCATGCTTTGTTGTTGCATCTCAGAGAATCACAACACCAAGGTGTTCATACAGAAGACATTTTGATATAAATTTGCTACATTTATGAACTCAACAACCTGAGAAGTAACAACAGGATTAACCGAGAGAGGGAACCCATGAGCCAATAAACACACACTAATAAATATTTGACAAGTGGAGTCACATTCTGTACAAACCCTGTTACTGGTTGGCAGATTTTTTATTTTTTTAGTCTAAGTCCGTCTAGCTGTTTCCTCCTGCCTCCAGACTTTATGCTTACCTAAGAAAACTGCTTCAGCTTCATTTGACAGACATGATAGTGGCATGAATTTTCTTATCTAACTCTTGGCAACAAAGCCAACATCTGTATTTCCCAAAATTAACTATCCCTTTAAAGGCATTGCAGTGGTTCACCATACACCAAGCATACCTCTTCAGCAAACCTCCAGATCACCTCGATATCGGTTGGTAAGTGAAATGGCACGTCGCACCACATTTGGCTCCTGCTGTTCTCTGTTACTTTAATTTCTTTAACTGAAATAAACATATAGCCACCCACATGCACACAGGCACACACACACACACACACACACACACACACACACACACACACACACTACTGATAACATTCACAGGGGGGCAGCTCTTGCAGTCTGAGCCCTCCTTAATGATAATACTTAAGCCCAGTCTCTGAGGAGTGGAGTAAAAGTGATGATATGCTAAACAGTGGCTGTGCTGTACAGGGTTGATACGAACACCATCGCGTGTGGGAGTCAACTGTCACCTTGCATAAAGAAGCCAAGGACTTAAAGAGTACCTTGGGGGTTCTGTGCAAAAGATATAATGTGTGGAAATAAAACCTTGCCTTGGTCTCTTTTTCAAATCCCGACTTTCTGCTAAGAGCATTTCAAGGATCAAAAGCAAAGCATTTTAAGGATCAAGAGTGGATGCTTATAAAGGTGAAAATATAGTTATGTAAGAATGTGTCAAGTCTGGATTAGTGCACCTTTTATGTAAAAAAAAAACTGTGATGTAACGGTATCCAATATGTTGGACAGATTAGCAATGCTTACCTGGACAGTCAAGAGGGAATTGGCAGGAGTCATACTGGCATGTAATACAATTGTACACGGCACCTGCACTCTGGAAACCTGATGGGTGCATGAAACTAATACTGATAAATGGATTAAGATATTATATTTCTAAAAATTGAAATGATATTGAAGACACACAAATAAATAAAGACACTAACCGCATGGAGGGAAACATCCAGAGACTGCGAAAACAAAGATAGTTAACTTTAGTATTAGTATGATTATACTCAATTTAAAAAGAATTTTATTTAGAACAGATGATTTAGTGCCAACCAGTATGAATCAGTTCAACCTGACGGCTTCCTTTATTCTCCAAAATATTTGAAAGGCTGTAATAACCTAACTATCTTATTACAGAGCGAGTACAGAGATCAGAGGGAGCTGTAATGACCTAATGTGGGCCTTAGATGAAAAGATGAAGGAAAAGGGAAAGAGACCATGTCTCACCTCTAGGCAGTTTGAAGGCAGCTGCGATGAAATTGTCTGCTGCTGTCTGCAACCTTTCCTCATACACCGTGTCTGATGGATGGAAAGGAGGAGGAGGAGGAGGAAGACAGAAATATTTGGCTCAACACATCCTGGTGAATTGTGTGCTTCAGGGCATCATTTTGAAATTTTTCATTTCTAACCCCCCCCCCCCATCCATTTCTGACCTTACTTAACAATTCTGACGCTCTAAAGACTCATTTATTTGTGCGGTTATGTGTCTATCAGAGCAGGTGTTTAGCTACCCTTATTCTGCTTTTTGTCAAACTCTTCTACCATGGGCAGAATCTCTGCATTCAGAATTTCTTTCAGCTGTTTCTCATAGCCTTCACCTTGAAAAAGGACAAATATCAGACAGGTATAAATCAACTTTTTCACTGTATACACCTACACATGCTATCACTAATTGTTTTTTCGAGCTGAATTACTATTCGAATGCATTTTATTACATTTGCCTTGAAGAAAAAACTCTAAAACATTATAAGAAAATAATAATAAAAGATAGTTTTCCGCACCTACTCTTCCAGCTTCAATTACTCCCTCGTGGTAGTTGAATATCCGGTCCAGCTTCTTGAAGCAGGTGTCAATATTTCTAACATTGTATTCAGTCAAAACGTGACCCCAACACAGGCGAAGACTGTCTTGCACATCAACGAAGCACTGATAGCAGCTTAGAGAGGTGCTGAACAGCAAGCTAACGCACACGAGCCACAGAGCAGATGTGCACATCTTTCAGCACAGGCATCAAACTTAAACAAAGGGTTTCTGTACTAACAGTTTTTATTCAAATCCTGGTCTCATAGTGACTACAATTCCAAGGTTTATATTCCAGGAGATGCTTGAAAAATCAATTCCATGAATATGGATTTTTATGTGTGTATATCCCATATAAAAGGATTTTGAAAGTAGCCTGCTTATATTGCCTCAACATGCTTGGGTTTGAGAAGAGAGCATCACAGACTCCCTCTACAATTCCCTCCATTCTATTGTCTCTAGTCCCCATTTCCTGCTGCCTCAATGCACCAGTTTTACTGCAGAGCACAGAGATGGAGCGAGCCAAGGAGGGAGGCGGCGGCATGGGGGGGAGAGGGGCAGATGAAGAGGGAGTTAAATGCTTATGTACGTATAGAGGGATAAAGTGGAAAGCATGTCGGCAAGAAATAGACAAAGAATAAAAGTCGAACGGTTGGTGTGGAGATGGCGAGATGGAGAACGAAAGCCAAAAAAAGGGAACAAAAGGGTCAACAAAATCAATACAATAGTGATCAACGAGAAAATGTATATTCTAGTCGGTGGAGTTTAGAAAATTCAAAAAGTATCAGTAAAAGAATGTTCGAGAAACAAGAAAATGAAGTGATGAGAGACAAAGAGGAGAGGAAAAGCAAAGGGGAAAGCAGGTGCAAGAGGTAAGAGAGGACACAAGTGACAGAGAGAGGCAGAGAAAGAGGAAGAGGGAGCGGGACTACAAATCAAGTCGACTGCCTCATCACATCCTGTATCCCCCGCTTGTCTCCCATCCTCCTCCTCCCCCCACCCCCTCTCCTCCCTGGTCCCTCACTCCTGGTGCATCTCCATGGCAACCAGACAGGGTGCCTAATACATGAACTTAATATATTTTCAGTGGCAGGGTGAGCTGGGTACTAATGCATTCATCTGTCTCCACACAGACAAGCCAATCAATATTAGGGAAGAGTCAGCTCTAGGACTGCCAAAGTCAGTTAGATTGTCAGGCTGGTCAGACACGAAAAATCCCAGATATGTATGTGTTTGTTTGTGTGTTGGAGTGCATTTAATTGTGTCTGTTTGCATCGAGCATGTGTTGTGACATGTTAATGCACGTCCAGAGCATTTATAAGAGCATAAAATCTGCTCATTTACAGCTTTATTTCTGTGGAAGATGGTTTTCACTTCACAAATGAGAAAAGGGAATCATCTTCGCAAGATGTTGTCACTTTATATTCAAGAAACCGCTGCTTCGTGTAAAAATTGAGCCATTTTGCTCCGTCTAGATCGCATGTTTAACATCTGTGTGTTTTTAGGGATGAGACACATTTTTTTTCATGAAATCACACATAACAACAACTTTTTCTTGACATATTTTATTACCATACATAAAACACAGATATACTTTTCCAGTACAAAGTAGTAGAAGTGCAGAAACATGCACACGATGTACCAATAACTCCACGGATTTTTGTAGTTGACATAAATGACGGGGTCACAACCCTTGGCTGTCTTCCTATTGGCCCCCATTGAGGGATATAACACAAAGCCAGCCAATAGCGTTGGCCCCCTGAGAGTGTCTGTGCTGTAGGGAGGAGGGATCTTCTTCTTCTTGTACAACCTGACAACTCTTGATCATGACATGACAGGTAAACATATACTGAAGGAACAGACAGCTGGAGACATTAGAGGCAGAAGAAAATGTGAGTTTTCTTGTGTTTAAAATAGTTTTGAAGGATGGTGAGAATATCAAAGGACACGTCAAACATTAAAACATGACTTTCAGTAATAATGTTTTTACAAAATGCTCCTTTTTTCTAGGACGTTGAAACTGAATGCAGCCCTGTTCCCGAGGACCTCACCTGTGACCTGCTTTGACCTCACAGGTTAAGGGTCTCAGGGACAGAGGGGCATACTGTGAAATTAAAATACACAGGAAGGGTTTAAATACGGAGCAATTTAAAATCTTAAAATTAGCAGTTTAATGTAAGCTACAGAAAAACAACGCTGAGATGAAACGTATTGAAAGAAAGAGCCGCAGAGTCGCTGCACCGAGACAAAGACATGACCTCATCTGACATTTGGATTCTGCGGCACCGACCGCTCTCCTGGTTTGCTGCAGAACAGAGGCAAAACTGATCAGTTCAAGTAAAACACGATAATCCCATATTTGTCTACATTTCATCCACATTAGTCTTGTACCTCATAGTGCAGCAATGACAAGCAAAGTAACATTTCACAGAAAGGCTCAAATAATGTCAGCAGTGCAGCAGTTGAGCACGTTGTGGAGGAGACACAATTCATTTAGGAGATTAATTTCAAACTGTTGTTAAATGTCTTGTGCATTTTGAACATTTGATTTATTGAGCTAGCGCTGACAAATTATGGTGTCACCTAGCTGTTCGGAGATCAATGAGCCGAAAGGGCTTTAAAAATCAGCGTCATAAGTACGTATGAAACATTAGTGGCAGAGTTACAGTCTAGAACATAACTTACTCCTCAAAGAAAGGGACATTTTTCTTTCGTTCTTAATAACCGCCCTAACTCTTTACTCTATGTAAGACACATAAATAGCAGAATCTTTGCCTAAATCATAACTTATGTGTCATAGAAGGGGTAATTTACTCATAATTGCTGAGGTATGACTGTCTGGGTAAGACAATTTAAACAGAGTTACAGTCTAGATGAATTTACAGTTATATACAGACCAAATGTTTATTATTACCTTGTCATACAATATTGTTTCAGTCCAATATTTAGAGCAAGACAGGATCTGACTCACCGGTTACGATATAACTAGTTTTCGATGATTACGAAGACAGGAGGGGGGAGGGTATAAGACATTAATCCACCTGTAAATTACGTGATGTAATGACACTCTGTCAAACTGCAACAATATCAAACTGTAATTTTTCATAAATCCAACATATCAATGTAAAATTTTCTGGTGGTGAGAGAAAGAAAAATGTATTGCGTAGAAATATTACAAGCCAACGCCACCCACTGGTAGACAGACAGAATGACACATACTGACTGGGGAAGACTGAATATGTTCATATGCTGTAGGAAAGGGAAATTAGCACATTTTATGTCAGGGCAGCAAGATTTTATCATGTAAAACACCTCCGTGTCAATGTGAAAAAGGGTTTCAAAGTGCCTGCGTCACAACCTGCATCAAACTGAACTGCATTAATGCACATTAGGTTTTACCTACAGGTCGACTTCATGAGCTGCAGGCCTCAAGATTTTGGAATACAGAGGTGTGATTTTGAGATTGTCTCAGTTAATGTCGCATGTGACAGACATGGCAGCTGGATCAGACAAGAGGGAATAGTAGACATTTGTCATAACTTACAAATAGACAAACAGATAGAAATGAATTATGAATTTGTCTGCAGCAGAGGTTGCTTTTTTAGGTTTGTTTAAAATACATTCATGTCAGTATCAATAAAACTGTGAATTAATTATGCACAACAGAGATGGAAATTACTGTGTGAACACATTCATAATTGAGTCAGGTGTGAATGCATATTGTACTACACTGCCAGTCATAACATTAAAATTCCTTCAATTTTACTAATTTACCTGCCTGAATATGATCATTACGAGGTTCAGGCGTATTTTTTTCATCATCAGATTTACAAATGAGGTGTTTAAGGAAAGTGAGAATTATAACAAGCCGCAAATCAAACACAAAACGCAGACGTGACCTGTCGACAACATGCAGCCTATACACTAATTGAAAGCCTTTTCAATGTGTGCAAACACAGACAGAATGTCACATTTACACTACAAATATAAATACAGCTAGAAGAGAGCATACATGCATGCACATACAACATGACTGCCAAAGGAAAAGATGTGAAGAATTAGTGATAAAAAAGTTTCAGATAAAAATGCATGCAATCTCTCCCTAAAAAATAAACATACAATCCTTAATCTACATTTACTTTGTGAGTGAAAATGTAAAAAAAAAGAAAAGACAATCACCTTTACAGCCAGCCTCTTCTTTCCTTTTCTTTCCCAGTCAGAGTGAGCCTGTTTCCTCTTAGCTCTCTCTCTCCCTCTCTGATGGTCTATGCCGGGGCCAGACAGAGAGCCCAGCGGCAGGTAGGTTACAGACAATAGTATTGATTCCATTATTCTGCTCTCTAGCTACCTACCTGACTTACATCCATACAGCTCCTCACCTTTTGTCTCTGCAGGGCTGCCGTCGCAAACGCACAGAGCTGCAAACAAGGGAAAAATAAAGAAGAGAAAAAAAGCTTGCTTACTTGTGCGTTCACATGCCTTCTTACACACGAAACCTCCCCCTGCACATGCTATCCAACACTTACAGATGACACACACACACACACACACACACACACATACACACTCATTTACCCTCCGTGCTGCATTCATGGTCTCTAGTCGTCTCCCTTTGCTTTCGTTGTACCTCAAAGTGTCTTCTTTTCCTTTCTCTCTCCCTCTTTTAGACTCTCTAGTCGTCATCCTTCCATCTCCCTCTTTTCCCTCTCACGTTTTTCGAGTCTCTCGTCTCTACTGGCTCAGTTACCCCCACCACCCCCCACCCCCCAACACACACACACACACACACTACCACACAATCCAGTCTGCAAGCTATGTGTGTGAATGTGAAAGAGATGGAAAGAGAGAGTGAATAAGAGTGCAGTCAGTGCATGTATGTGTGTTTGTATGTGTGTGTGTGTGTCTATGAAAGAGAGGAAGAGTGTGTGTGTGTGTGTGAGAGAGAGGGAGATGGTGGGGGGAGGGAGGTAGGGTGGCAGAGAGGCTAGCAGAAAGTGGGGATGGAGGGGGAGGGTCAGAATCTCTAATAGGATGAGAATAGAGAGAAAATATGAAGCCCAGGAGTCTCATGAACCTGAGAGCCTGACATTACTGCCTCCTCCTATGTGTACAGCAATCATACCATCATCAAATTGATTACAGGATTTATGGTGTTGCTCCAACACAACTGTAAATTGCAGCTGGAGTGACATCAAACACACTAAATAAAGCCATCGTGGAAAGCTTTGCCAATTACAAGAATGTGTCTTGATTATACAGCTTAACATCAGAGGTGGACAATATGCAGTTTGCTGTTCGGTACAACCAAACCAATCCAGACGGTTGCTGAAATGGAGGCTGTTTAATCGCAATGAAATATTGAGGGGAAAAAAACCCTGCATGCACACCCACGCTTTGTGTTGCATGCATAAACAAAGAAATTGCAACAATTTTGCATATTTAAAGTTGTGTAATATTTTTCATTTGTCTGATATTTTTCTATGTTTCATATTTCTGATGGGTTGCTCAGTCAGTCCCCATGTCTAAAGGCAGTTTGATTCTAATATTTGTGCTACTCTGCAAGAGGACAGGGAGTTGCAGTTGTGTTTGTTGGATAACAGAATCATACGGCCCTGAGGGAAATTCAGAAATGAAAGTAAATCTAATTTAGACCCACTGATTGGCTGTCTGTTCAGCGAGATGGAGCATAAACACTACACTTGATGTGTAAGCATCATTAACTGCCCTAAAGTGTTCTGACCATGTTGTACAACAGAGAATATCACCAATGTGTCACACATTTGGAGCAAATGAGGGTAAACAGAGAAAGAAAATACATTCACTTTGGCCTAAAGGAACAAGCAGTGACTGAGGCCTGTGATAACACGTCTCTGAGGGATAGCTGCTTAACACAGAGGCTAACAAAAAATAAAGGTATGAAATTGAGAAAAATACGGTGACAAGCACACAAATCTATAGAAGAATTTAGTGAGAATTTTAAAAGCCCTCTCCCTGAAAAGCAAGAACTGACAAACTACATATGATGGGAATCAACTGAGACAAACTCATCTTCACCTTCTTCCAAAACGCTTTCAGATGAGGCTTCTTTTTCATAAATATGCAAGACGAGGATCCAACCTTTCAGAAATGTAGGTTAGGATAAAAACACAACACTATACATTCATAATACCTCATGAATATTCATTATGTAGCCTATAGACGAGTCTGTGTCACTTTGGCAGCAGGTATTCTAGACACATACTCTGCACAGCTGAATTTATTCCCTGCTTTGATCCTATTCTGTATAACTGTCTTATTCACAGCCCCGATGCACTACAGGCTCTTCTCATCCTCCTCCGTATCTGCAATCATACTGTAATGCCATGGCACCTAAATTTGCATAGAAACAACATGCTGCATGTGTTTACACTATCTGCTGTGATATGTGTACAGCGTGTTCTGCACCGTCCCTTTGCACTGAATGTGAGTTCCTATGCAATATGTGCTTGCGCAGCACATATATTCTATCTGATCCCGCATTAATGTCACCAAGACAAATTCCTTTACATTTACAACACATAGATTCTGACTGTGAATAGATTATAGAGTGCAGGAGCTCTCCTCTGTCTGTCCTCTTGCTAGAAGACTACATTTGAGCCTTAGCAAGACAGTGGCTATCTGGTCGCCAGTTTGGCTTAAAAAAACAAGAAAAAGCAGGTCTCTTTGGCACGAGCAGTGTCCGAACCTGAGTGACAAATGCTGAATGTCGCAGACAGGTGTGTGTGTCTGGGTGTGTAAGTGTGTGTGCATGCCTGCGGCTGCACTCTGCAGTGCCACTGAGAGACAAAGCACTGGGAGTGCTTCACAGGGATGACATCATCAGTCTGGAATGGTGTCTGCCTTGTCTGTCTCAGGATTGGGATGCTCTAGTTCTCTGTTAAATCCTGAGAGATAGGAGACAGCATCGTTTTTTGGGCATCACACTCCTCATCACACCTGTTTTTGTTAAGTAGTGTATGTGCACAAAAGCACAAAAAAAGAAGAAAAAGAAGGGTAAACCATGCTTTACAGAGAGAGATGTAAGAATTTTTAGGGTGCTTCAAGGAACCCTTGATGCGATTGTGGTGTTTTACTCATGGTTCCAACCTTGAATGACTGCTTTTTAGAGCATATGTGCATGTGGATGTATGAGAATATGTCCGTATAACAAATCTGCTCTCACATATGCACAGGGTGCAGCCATACTGGAAAATGAGCCAAGAATAACCGGTCACTGGTATAAACAGTTTTTACTATATTGGTATATGAGAGAGAGAGAGAGAGAGAGAGAGAGAGAGAGAGGGGGGCAGGGCCGATAGCTCATAGTACATCATCCTTGCCCCACACACCTTGCAACTGTCAGACGTTCAGCTGTCTCTCCTGGCAGGAGAGCAGTGTTGTGCGGTGGATGATAAAGAACGCTACGACTGACAGTGCCGAATCAGCACAATTCTGATGTATGCCCCCTTTTTCTCCCTACTTCCAGGAGGGGAGGAGAGCTGGCTATAACGCACTGCAGATGGCTGCTGTCTCAACCACCAGTCTGACATACTGAGGGGGAAGGGAGGTGAGGGGAGGAGGTTGGGGGGTAATGAAACTGGAAAAATGATTGTGATAGTGTGTGTTGGCGTGAATGCAGAGAACAGCACAAAGTGGTTACACGGAAGTAGCATGTGTGTGTAAAAATATAATGTCAGTGGGGGTAGTAGCCCCAGTTTATCCATATGCAGAGGAAAACCATCGTGTCTCAGTATCAGGGCTTTATTTTCTGTCATTTGGGGAATTTATTTAGCAACCCTTTCGTCATAAGTAGGGAGCAGCAGGACTTTTAATACTTTTTCTTTATGTTTTCCATAAATATGTTGTCTTGGGATATTAGATATTTCAGTTTTTCCCAAAGGGAGGGTGCAAAAAAATATCAAGAAAATACAAATAAAAAAAGAATACAAAAAAATTCAGCCCTTCTCCCCACACTAAGTTTCGAACAGTCCCTCCCTCTGACCTCAAAGTAGGATCTTGGTTAAAATGGATGTCCAGCGTCCTCTCTTGAAGGTATTTCTGCTGCAGTAGGAACTACTGATTGCCAGTGTATAACCAACAACCTGTCAAGCAGCAGGTGGTCGTCCTGACAAACATGTCCAGGTGCTACAAACATTGCACGCAGAATGACACACCAGCTCAAGCAGGGGAAGGTAGGACTTTGCCCGAAGGGCAGAGCATCTAAAAGGCGTCGCAGTTGAAAAGGACGAGTCATGTTATTAACCACTAGGAGATCCTCTGGCGGAGTAACAGCATACTTACCTCTCTGCTGGGGGTACATTAGACGTGGCATGAAGTGACTCCGCAGGGAAAGCTAGAAGGTTGTACAGTTATCTCCGTGCTGTTTATTATGCGAAACCATACAACCAACTACCTCACACTGCAGAGCACAGACTGTAGGCTGCTCTCCAGAAAAGATCTTCACCAGCAGGACGAAGGTGTCTGTGTACATACTCTATGTATACACTTGTCTGGCTCTAGTCTACCAGCCCGCCAGTTGCCTCCTGCCTCACTTCTTTTCAGTGTGAGCAATATACTCAGATAGTCAATGTCCTTCTCACTAAATCATTTAGCGAGTTTTGAGACTGAGGCATACAGACTCAGAAGGGATTCACTGCTTTGATTTTCCTTTGTGCATGTTTTGTTGTGCCAATGAATGATTTCATGCTGTTTTTTTCCCTCCGGTCTTGGATCTGGGAAAAGAAATTTTCATTCTCTGACATTATAAAATATTGCCTTTTTTCCATTGAGCTCAGCTGGTGGTACATCTATTTGTGTATGTGGTTATGGCAAATAAACTGGGCTTTATCGATCAATTTGGAGGAAAAGAGGAGCTTGAATTATATGTTTTTTCTCGAAGAAATGTGTGTTACTATTCTACAACATGAAATAGGCAGCAAATCTGCACTCACGACTGTGTTGGGAGGATTGCTCTGCGATTTGGGGTCCCAGAGACCCACCTATACTACCATTCTTGTGGCCATGATGCTGCAAGAATGGCTGCAGTGCAGGAGCTCAGGTTTAAGGCTGCACAAAGTCCTTGAGGCAAGTTATGTAGAACAAGTATATACACAAGCACCAGGAGTCTCAACGGTATACATGCAGATACATTTCAGTGGAAGACAAAGATGAGGCAGCTGACATAATCAAATATACAGAAGGAAGGTGTACATGTAACAAAAAATACTATCGTCTCAACAATAATTAAGTCTATGACTAAACTGTTGGTCTGAAGTTTGACAACATTGGAACAGAACAACGAAAATCCATTTCCACACATCTAAGCCTCTCATGCAGGTGTGGGTACTACAAAGGCTTCATTTCCTATGTCCATTCATATTATTTCCATCCATTTCTTAGGAGCTGTTGCCCTCTACTGGTGACTGTGGAAACTCCCTCTCACTTCCCTATTCTACTTCTTGTCCGTGTCTTGTCCTATAAATGCCACAAGACTCTGCAATAGAGCGGCACTGAAAACCGTCTATGAACAATCATGGTTTGTCCACATTGTTATATACAGAAAGCGCACAATCTCTTATCCCATCACATCCTGGAAAGCAATGACTAAAATGTATCTTTTTTCTTCTTAAACATTTAAAAATCACCAGTTATTAATGTGTCATTATTAAACCAGATTTTTTGGCTTTGCACTTTCATACATTCACACACAGCCGCAAATCAGCTGTCGGATTCAACTTAATAACTGACAGGTTTTCATGGGAGTTTAATGTCATCTGCCATAACACTGTCATCACCATTAAGTCCCCTGTCAGCTGTGATATCTAAATCTGGGTGACTTTTGCTCTACAGTCAAAATGGAATTTCCTTCACGTCACACAGAGTAAAAAAAAATTACTCTTGAACGAAAACTTTATCCGTGGATTCTCTCTGTAGGAGCCGTAAATATTGCATGCTACAGTACCACGTTTGCTGGCACAATCTTACATTCCAAAAGCTACGAGCCAGGAGTGTTACGTTACTCTGAGCACAGATTCAGACGTAACTGGGGCAAGATGATATGCTATGTAAATGCTGTTTAAAGAGTTTCAGCAGAGCCTTTACAAAACAGAAATATATTAACAAATGCTATCAATAGAAAGGTGACTTCAGAATTGCAAATATATATAAAAAAAGGGAAGTTAAAACATCTCCTGAGTCTTTAAGGCTGACAAAAGAGAGCCGTATGTGGGAGCTCTGCATTCTCTGCATGAAAAAGCTGCTTGGCATGGGGGATTTGAGGAATCCATCTTCCAACAAAGCAGCATTACAATACAGAAAAGGAGTTAAGATAATTGACCGCACCTATCTTTTTTCGACAGACCTCGTGTTGAACTGTGCATGGATTGACAATGTCCGTGAGAAAAAACACACACAGAGAAGGAGAAACTAGATAGCTGACTTTAAAACCCGTTTAGCCAATCAGGCAAAGTGCTGGTATGACTGTAAAAATGTTTCCAGGTGAATTTGTTTCCTATTTTCTCCTCCGTTCTTTTTTTGGTATGTGTTTAGAGTCCTAATCCTCCTCCTGTCTGCTGCTCCCAGTCCCCTTTCACTCTCCTGTCCCAAAGTGTGCCCCCCCCCCTTCCCTTCCTCTCCTCCCGCTCACTCAACCTTTTCTCTGCTTTAGCCCTCATGGGTCCCCATTTCCCGCCTCTTACCCTTTTAACCACCCTCTGTCTTCATACTCCCCCACCTGCCTCCTCTATCTGCACATGCTGGCCGGCCTTTTTTCATACCCACAAACTCCTCTCCTCTACGTCTGCGATATTTTCACAGTCAAATCACGCAGAAATGCAGTGTAATTGTGCCAATGTCAGCTATCTTTCTCACTCTCCCTCCAGCTCACTCCACCCTTAAGCAAGCCTGTCTGAGTGTCTAAGCGGTGAAAGACTACTCCACTATGAAAAATGTCTGGGTTAATTCATAAATGGGGCATCTCACTTCAAGTTCAAAATTCCTCTCATTCTTGATCATTATCCACACACAGTGACACACATTGGGATATCACTTAATGGTTACAGTCCTTGAAAATGTTCACAGACTCACTGGTCAGCACAATAAGACAATTTCACCTTCAGTGCTTTTGTACCATATGTGATGAAATGAACATGATGCAACTCAAGGGTAATGGGAGGATGGGAAATACTCATGGCTGAATGTACACTTCCAGCTGATTTTCAACATGTGGCAAAGCTTTCCAGTTTTTATATCAAACATCTGTGCTTCCTCTGCCTTTTGTTGTAGTAATGCATACAACATCTCTGAATGAGGGTAACATGTTTCAGTGTTTGTAGTTTTAGAGAGTAACGCTCTGACGTGCTGAAATATGCATGTGTTTTTTTCCCCCCATGGGTGAGAGCAATGCTCTATCCTACACTAATCTGCTTTGGTTGACGCCAGCCTCATATACCAAGATGGCAAAATGAATGTTGCCATGGGAACCCTTTGCCTGGCAACCCCAACAGCCTGGCAACTAGCCAAACTGTTGCTATGGCACAACTGTCAATCTACGTATGCTGGGATTGGTGTGTGCCTGGCCTTTCAGAGCTCCTCCCTTTCAAAGTTTCCAATCAAATGTATGATGAAAGAATTTCTGTGTTAAAGTGGTGGAGGTGTTGTGTGATCGGGTGGTTGGGGGTGTCTGGTCAGGAAAAAACAGGTTGGCTTAGATTGCCAAATAAAGCAGCACCAAGGCAATGGCAAACCTACTTTGAAATGTGTTTGCATCTTCAAAAATACTATAATACTACTTTGTACTTTAGAATTAAATCTCATTTTAGACCAGCTCTAAATTACATTTGGCTCTTAGCTCTTCTACAGCTGGTCAGCTAGAGCATCACAGTGCTTTGTTTAATTGGATGAGTGCAAACATTATAGAATTTTTGTATAACCCTGATTTGATCACTTTTAATTACCTTGTGAGATAATTTGTTGATGAATAATCCATTTTAGATAAAAGCCCTGATGCTCCTTATATCTATTACACTTGAGGTCTTAAATTAGTCAACAAATGTGTGTATCTCTATATATCTATTTGTGTGGGCTAGTCCTTTGGCTTAAAGCCTTTCAAAGAGACATTTGAGAATTGTGCAAATTTTGTGAGTAAGGACACTCTGACCTACAAAAATGCAAAAATGAAGCATCTTTTACTGTTATTCTTACTTGAACGGGATCCAGGCTGCAAATGAAAAATATATCTGGTAGTGTATGAATTTACTTTTGGACATTAAACTGTTTGCATCTTTTAAAATGCACTTGAACATGAATCCTATTGCATTAATGAGATTCAGTCAGTGCATTATTGCATATACATAAGACACAAAAATAATATTGAATGCTCAAAGTCCTGATAATAGGTGGATTTTTCTCTTCATGACATTCTGCAACTTGTATTATTGGTTGCCAAAGGTTTGAATCATTATTTATCTACTAATATTTCATTTGAGTGTATATATTGAGCGACATTGCTGCTTTGTAAGAAGAAATGCAACAAATATAATGGATATAGTCTATTCTTACTGAAGCTAGTTAGGCTTTAAAAATGTGGTTAAAACAATTAACAGATACAACAGATCAAATAAAACTGACTGTGCAGGTGTTTGAATTGGTAGATGGCTGGAAAAGGGAAATGTAGAGTATAAAAAATATGGTTACCTTGAGATCACTACCTTGTCAAAGTGTGCTAGGTGTTCCTCAGACATGAAGTGGAGGATGACTGAAACACACACAGAAAAGACACACACACACACACACACACACACACACACACACACACACACACACACACACACACACACACACACACACACAGAGGTTAGATGGAAACAAGCTGGCCTCTTGAACAGAAAGACTGTTTAACCAAGAGGTCACAGGTTCAATCTCTGCAACAGCTGAAGTGTCACTGGACAAAACCATGAAAAGCTCCCGACTTACTCATGAGCTACTCTGGAAAACCGCATCAGCTCCAAAAAGTAACCTTCACCGTCACTTTCTGAGTAATTTTATAATAACTGGAAGAGAATACTGTGTTTAATGCTGCTGTATTTTAATCTTTAAATCTCATTGGCACTGAGGCAGCATCTAATCTACAAAGTCAAATTATTCACACACAGGAGAGAGGAAAGGACAGGCGTGCAAACAGAGATCAGGATTTACGCTCTTTCTGTAATGTGTGCACTCTATTAGTGTATAAATGTCAGTATTTAGTAAAAGAATGTAAAGGATTTAAGATCCACCATAGGCAGGACATCATCTACAGTCCAAAGGACTCAATCCGACGATTAATATCAGCATATGAAATAACATGAAAGATGAACCAATGTTTGACATATCAACCAGGAGGAGCAATTCACACTGCAGAGTAAATAATATTATATTAACCTCATTTAAAAAGATGCACTCAACATTCAAATGTTTTGCTTTGCTTCTTGAGTGATGGCATTAATAAATATTTGGATATTTACTAAATTATCCCAACATGACCAACATCAAGCTTACTGTGAACACTTGCTGCTTACCACAAGGATTATAACTCTATTAGACGCTATCATTTCAGTGCTTTAAGTCCCCCCTTCAAGGTGTCAGGGAAGGACATTACTGGTGGCACGCTGTAGTATAAAATCTTAAAACCTTTCAGGCTTACTTTTTTTCCTGTCTGAGATTGTTTAGCACAACATTTGAGGGCGTTTAAATCTTGATATCTGAAAGCCATCTCAATGCACACATGCATTCTGCAGTGTGGACAAAGCAATGCACCAGCTTGGAGTGCTAAGCCTCCTGCTCCGGTTTGATAAATATAACTTCAAAAGAAGCAGCCAAACAGCTTTAGCTGGCCGACTGCACAATGAGCATAATAACTCCCCACCCCCTGGGAGCTCCAGCCTAGTTCATTTACCCTTGCAAAGCGCTGCCATGTCTGTATGTGCACATGTGTCTTTGTTTCACTGTGAGCCTCTCGGAGGCTCCCCACCTTCTGCTCTGTACAAAGCGGATGTATAGAGGAACCTTTTGGACCTCATTTTTTACAGAGGAAATGCACCCCCCCCTCCTTCTCCTCTCTTCAATTTGCCCCTCACATGTAATGCCTGATTGACCACAGCACCCCTTAAAGAGGTCAAAGGGCAGACAAAACAGTCTGGTGTCATGGCAACCTGTGTGCCACCAACCAGAATGGTAAGGGGGGAAGCAGGGGGGTCCTATGAGCTGTCAGTTAAACCTTTAAGAAGGCTGCCTTGTGTTTAGGCTAATGTATGTACAACATACAAACACAAATACACACACATAATGCACCTGCCCTATGAAAAGGACTCTACTAATTTGCACTCCAGAATAATCAAGCCAAATCCCCCCGTGCAGTGCAGTTCAGTGTGGTACCTATCAGAGTATCAGATGGCGTGCATGCTGTGTTTGCTGGTGCTGCACGTGGGCGCGCTTGCGAGTGTGTGTTGTTTGCGTGCACGGGAGACAATTTTGTGTAAAAGGTTCTTTGTGACCGCTCGATGCAGTGGCAGTGTTTACGTGATGGGGGGGGGGCTAACGGATAAATGGGAAGCAAATGCATTCAGATCAATACTAAGCTGAGAGAGGGTGAGTGGGGTTGAGAAGAGAGAGTGGAAGGTGGTGAGTAGAGAGGGAGGGGCCAGAGAGGGACTGATTAATCATTCCTGCATTGTTATTGACTTTCTGTTAAAGGGGGTGAGTCAGACTCTGAATTATGTGTTTGCGCGTATATGTGTACGCTGTATGGTGCTCATTGAGAGCACAAAGTCATCAATTACAGCAGGCCTAGACTTCCCATAGGTTGGGCACTGCAGCTGGCTCACTCTTTTTCACTCCTAGAGTGTAGTTACAACTTTAAGGCAGTTAGCTTGCATATTCAGCACAATAACAGTGAAGGGTTCAATTATTCATGTTTTGTAAAAAGAGCTAATATGCTATTTTCCATTTTGAACAGGAACAGGGAAGTGAAGGAGGCGAACAGGAAATCCCCTGTGAGGAGTTAATGAGGAGCTGACGACTGAACGGACACAACAGAGAGTGAGGGAGGGAGGTTGCGAGAGGTGGAGGAGGGGAAATGCTGCCCTGACATCTTACCCTCTGGCTGTGACCTTGTTCATTGTCTGAGAGGTTAGAGAGTGGACACACCTGAGCACTGGCCACGTGGAAGAACACACACACATTTAAAAAAAAATAAAAATACTCTACAGCCAATTCTTTTAAGCCAAACAGCCGGCAATACTCTGCCCAATCAAAAACCCTAATTAAATAAATAAAATTGACATAATTAGTTAACAATTATAACAGCGCGACACCAATGACAGACGTAGCCAAAGGCGATGTTTTCCTCTAATTACGACCCTTTTAAAAACAGTAACTTATCAGAGGACGGAGAGCTGAGCTAACTGAATGAAACCCCATTCAGTGTTACCTTGAACTTGAACAATGAGTCTGGTGTTTGTGCTGGGGCCACTTCCTGACCTTTCCATCCCTCTGTGGAAGCAACCAACCGCAGCCTCTTCTTTCATCTTACAGATGCGACCCTGACAACCCACGCTGACCAAAGAACAGCCGGCAATGGCAGGTTTTACTTCCACTACTGACTTCAGTATGTTTGGACTAGTAAAAGTTGACTTATACCGATGTGTAATGTTTACAGACCATCACTTCACTTTAACCAGTTGAAACTCGCCATCGGACTGATTACTTTTTATTGCTTATAGGAGCCGTGGAGGTGACTGTTGGCGCCCTGAACCACAAGGTTAATTTTCTAATGATTCACTGAGTAGACAGACAATGAACACAAAAGATTCCACCTCCTCTTCCCCTTCCTCGTTTTTCTCCTTTCCTCCCTCAGACGCTTTCTCTCTTCCCTTTTCACCCACTTGTCTCTATCTCTCTGCCCGTTTCTTTGTGCCTTCATGTTTTCTTTTCCACTCTGTCTTGTCTTCACACTGTACCCACCTCTCCTCCTCTCTGTCTGGCACCAGAGAACTGGCACACTCGAGGGTGTTGTTGTGTGACGCAGGCAGCTGACACCTCCGACGCCACTGCAGAGCATGTGTATCACTGCAAAGCATAATGAAGAGCCTTGTGAATGCCATCAATATGTTGCCAGAGGAGACGTAGTGACACTTAAAATCACTTGATCTAATGTACTTTTTAGGGTTACAACTAATTAACGCATTATTTTTTCAAATGACTGAATAATTGTTCAAGCAAACTACAAAAGCTAAAGATATTCAATTAACATACAGAAGAGAAAAACTCTCAAATTTGATACGCTGACACCCGCAAATGTTTGGCAAATTTGCTAGATGAATGATTTAAATAATTATTTGAATATAAAAACTGTTTAATAATCAAATGCACTTCACTATTTTCTTTCTTGCTGAGACTTGGATGAGAAGATCAATACCACTCTCATGGACCAAATACGAAGCTACGCCTAGCTGTTAGCTTAGCACAAAGACTGGAAACAAGTTGAAAGGTAAAAAAATGTACCTACCAGCACGTCTAAAGCTCACCTATTAACACGTATGTGTTTAATCTGTATAAAAGATTTTTGTTTCTTTTGGAGAGTCGGGGTAGTTGATTCCCTGTTTCCGGTCTTTGTGCTAAGCTAAGCTAACCAACTATTGGCTATATAGTGTTATATTTAACTGACAGATATGAGATCATCACATCTAACTCTCAAAAGAAAAGCAAATCAGTATATTCCTAAAAATATTGATCGCTTTAAGAACTGTTTCACCTTTAATTCAGATGTTAATTTGTCTCTATGACTCTTTTCCTGATTTTATCCGAACATGTGACAAGAGTTCGGTCTAGACCTGCTCTATTTGAAAAGTGTCCTGAGATAACTTCTGTTATGAATTGGCGCTATACAAATAAAATTGAATTGAATTGAATCATAATTCCTGATAGGACACTGATGACTGTGACTGTTTGAGCAGGTGGTGACTACTTCCTGGTCCGCAGTTGATCTAACTCATGAGAAGATATGAATAGAAAATGCCTGATGACATCAACAAAGCCCATTCCTCAGGAACCTGCTCCATAAATCATACATGACTGAAGTACTGAAGAGGACACTAGGCCAGCAGTAGAGAGCACTGTGCTAGAATCATCACACTCACACACAGTATCTCTCGCTTTTTACCCAACCCCCAGCTCCTGAGGCCCTTAAGATGTCTGTGACACATCTAAAGAGCCTGAGAGGAGAGGGGAGATGGTGAGGATCAAAACTTGTGGCAGAACTTGGAAGAAAAAGAACGAGACGAAGGTAGGAATGGCGACAAAGAAGGAGATCAAATGTGAGACAGGGTGGTAGAGGGAAGAGGCAGACACAGGGAAAGAGGGGAAAAGAGGGCATCGAGATAGTTTGGAGAGGTAAGAGGCAATGCTGAGACCTACTAATGCAGAACTGAGGAATTCTCACTGCTGACTCCAAACACATTCCTACAGCCTGCAAATATTAACCCCCACCTTGCCACCTCTGCCTCCATCTGAATGCACTCGGCAGCCACCTGGCCCTGCATGAGGAAACTATTGATACCAACTGGCTGAGATTCTAACATTACAGTTAAAGGGAGGAAAAACAGAAACAAACATGATTATTCAACGTGGTACAGCTTCACTCCACACCTGATCACCAAATGCTTAAAGACCCAGAAATCATGTAACATGATGCAAGCAAACTTCACTCAGCACACTCATATTTGACTTTGATTTCTTTATGCTGAAGGATATGAGAGGATAAAGAAGAGCAAAATATCCATGCAAATGTAAATGGAGCTTTTCTGAACCAAGTCTTTCTGGAAGAGAGTGGAAGCAATTAGGGTGAATTTGGATGGTGGAGGACAGCACAGATCTCAGATGAAGATATTTACATAAAAACTTGACTACTGTAGCTGTAAGCTGAGTGAGATGATTTAGAAGTGTGTGATCTGAGAGAAGTGGCATTAATATTTACTTCAGTGCAAAAAGGTATGCAAGATTACTTTTTTAGATTTTTTTAGATTATAATTTTAGAAACTATTCTTATAGTGCAAGTTACAACCCAACCCAACCCAATTTTTGGGGGGGTTTCTTTGCCTTTAATCCATAGTATTTACTCATAATTTAGATAGTTTATGTATATATACTGTATATATTTATAGAGACCAGATTTTAATTATGTGCTACCTGCCTTAGCCCCTATGTAGTGGATTTTTGAAGCTGATACAGATATTGAAAGTTGAGCCTAAAAAACACGACATTTTGGCTCATAGTTATTTTTGGTCTTGTAGAATTGCGACTAATTTGTGTGCTGACTGGGACATTTTACAGCTGAAAAATAAACTTCAATAATCTTTTCAGTTATCTCCTCTGTTTTCTAAACCATGTCAAACATTTCTGTATTACTGCTATACTTACTGGCTAACATATAAGCTGATAACAATATATCTGTGATATGCTAATATCGGCAAATATACGAATGTATCAATTTAACTCTACTTCAAATAGTCTCTTCTTTAAACTGTTGTGCAAGTATAGTATATACTGAGTATAATACCAAGGTCCTGTGAGTAAAATAAGAGTGAAAACATATTATTCATCAGTGGGGGAAAAAGTATTCAGATATTCTACTTAAAGGTCCAGTGTGTAACATTTAGGAGGATCTAGTGACAGAAATGGAATAAAACGTTCATAGGTATGATTTTGTTCAAGTGTATAATCACATGGAAATAAGAAACACTGTGCGGGTCTTCTTCTGCAGCGTCCACCATGTTGAACCGCCATGTTTCTACAGTAGCCCAGAATGGACAAACCAAACACTGGCTCTAGATAGGGCCTTTGATATTTTTTGCGACTGACCACTATAGTTTCTCCCACATGATTGGAACTGGATTGTGAGGCGAGGGGTTTGTAAACTACACCGCTAAAACGCCACAAAATCTTACACACTGGTCCTTCAAGTAAAAGTTGCAATACCTCACTTTAAAAATATTCTGTTTAATTAAATTGTTTTAATTAAAAGTCCTGCGAGTCTTAGTAACATAATATCCTAGTATCAAGTATCAAGTACTTCTTATTTTATTGTTTCTGAGTGTTAGATTTTGTATGATATTGTATTGTTATTATTATTTATGTATTAACATGTAAGGAGTATGTTAATCTATTTGCTAGAAGTAGAGCTAATTGGGTTGGTTAATCTATAAAATTCATAATATTTTACAAGATAATCATATGTTTAGTGAGAACCTTTAAGTAGTACCTACAGCTGTCGGATAAATGTACTGTAGTGGAGTAAAAAGTAAATTTTTCAAAATTCAAAATATGTATAAAATTCAATACCTCAACAGAGACATAAACATCTGTAGTAATATCTCACACTATATCAACGACATCAACAATTGACAATAATATCAAGAAGTGCACCTCTCGTAACTGAAACAAAATATAAGAACCTCAAGTCAGTCAGAGATTCAAACTGGTTTAAAAATTTGTGATGTGTGCGAGAAGGAGAAACAGTATCAGCACTGTGAATATGAAGTAGGAAAACCCTATGGGTATCCAGATGGAGCTCTCTTAGATTCAGCCCCATTTCAGCCCATGTCCTAGAGAAGGCAGACAAACACTGATGCAACTGGAACACTGAGTCTGGGGGGAATAGCTCTCACTCAGACCATGAGAGAGCGTTAGCACATCCACAGCAGTCACATGGTGCAGCACTTTCTCTCCACGCCGGGTCGCGCTTGCCTGTTGTGTGTGGCCCTTTTCCCGTTCTTTTCACACCAGAGCTACATAATTGATAGCGAAGGCCGAGTTATGTTTTATAACGTGAAACACATTAATGGCTTTCTCTGCACTCTAAAGTTTAGATGTGCTGGGATCAGTAAGTGGCGGCCTCAAGTTGAAGAGGTTTTAAATAACCGATACGATCATTGTCAGTACAATAATAGCCAAGGCTATCCATTATTTCTGCCAAAGTATTCAGTATTGTTATAAAGAAGAGGTGCTTTGTAGATGTACTAAACTCCTCTACTTCTCATTTGCTATGATATGTCCTAATGCCACAATAGCAATCAGTGGGCTTCCTTCACTGAAGGTTTATTATTCTCTGTTTTAAATAAAAAAAGGTCACTATTTGATTCATAAAGTGTATACAAACCACATATGTATATTTGCAAGCATATCATTAGCATAACAGAATATCCAAATAATCAGCAGTCAGAGCTGTATGCAAACTATCAGCAGGCTATATTCTACAAGCATTAGACCAAGTAATACAAAAAAAATATGGGTTTAATGTTTTATCAGCACAAAACTGTAAATTTGTAAAAATGTGGTTTGATACCAAAAGAAGGTCTGTCAACTGTCAGGTGTATTTAGGCCACAGGAGACCGACAGAGTCAGTTGAGTGTGGTGGACACATAATAACTGTAGTGACTCCACTTTTAGTTGTGCAGGTTAAAGTGCCACATCGAGCTCCCACTGCTGGATAACATCACATCACTCACTCACTCAGGCATCAAGGCCAGTATGCCACACCTGTTATCTAGCAGTTATTTCTTTAGTAAAAGAAAAATCTCTAGTCCTTACTTCTCAAACGTGAATGTTTGGGGTCTTAGACTGCTAGTTGAACAATTTAAAGCAACATGACAACCTCAATTTGGGCTTTGGATAATTGTGATTGACATTTCTTCATTTTGTTCTGACATTTTTATCTATTTATTTATTTAAGAAAATAATTGGTAGATTAATTGATAACGAAAATAGTCCATGCACCATCAGCATATCAGCTATTGGTGCAACATCAACTGTTTGATTTGTTTCTTTTTAGCCAAAACAGTCTAGAAAATATAATTGGTATATTTTGCATATTGTGTATATTTTGTTATTACTTGCACTTTATATGCTATTTCATATAATTTTCTTCAGTGTAACTGAATGGAAATAGCTTAATAATATCTCAAATAGGTTACATAAATAATGACATAATGGTGTACTTGAGTTTCACTGGTCAAGGGGACTGACAAGTTCATCTTTTAACTTTAAGACTCAATGCTCAAGTCAAAATTAAATTTGTTAGCATGAATGAGGCCCAGTGAGCATCTGAGTATCTCTGTATTTGACCATGGATACTATCACAGTCAGTGTTTGATAAACCAGTTTTTTACCTCACCTAGTTCCACCAAAAAACAAATGTCTTTAACATGAACCCATTCTGCTAGCTAGCTTTTGCTAATTCCCAACTATGGGTGCAAGACAACCACCAATCATCAAGGTCGGCTGTCTGGGACTTCAGTTCCAGTATTAAGCCTCAAGTTAAACCTGCATTCAGATATACGGTAACCACCACAGTCACCCTCTGAATCCACCGATCAGGAAAACCCTTTTTTTGCCCTCTGCCAAATGGCGCAGCCTGGCAGAGAGAGAACCGCGGTATCTTTGTGAGTTTGTTTCAGTCAGGGGAACAGGGACTGAAAGCTCCTATCAGGTCTCCATGACGATGGACAAGCTTGTTAAGAGCACGGATAGACTGAGGATATATCACCGGTCCTCAAGCACATACACCCGGGGACAACAGCAACTTGTCGATATTAAACAATGGAGGAAACACTGAGAGCAAGCAGGACAGCCAGGATGAGGTGAGAGCTGCATGGGGACAGAGCATTAAGGTATTTAGAGCAGTAAGTTAGGTGTTAGTGGACACTGAGAGACATACAGATGAGGTCTGGTTATGAGTAACAGGGACACATACTGAGAGCACAAACAAACAGTAAGGGGAAGTAGAGGGTGGGACGTGTCAATTCCAGAGTAGGGAGGATGATAGCCAAATAATTCAAATACTTTGTCTCATCTTTTTAACAGTTCCATATCAGCCGAAACTAAGAACCAAAACTAGGCCAAAGGCATTCAGTGTCTAACAGTCAAAGATTCTCAAAGACAGTGATTGACACACACAATAATGGCACAAAAGTGAGTGCCAAGACCCTGTTCTTCCTTCCCCTTCGTCCTCACAACTGGGCCCAAAAACCAACTGCAGTCTCTGACGAACTCCGAGCTTGAATTCTGGCAAGAACTCTTTCAGCAAACACACATATTCTGTCAAGCACATACAGGAGAAAAAAGGCATGGCTGGATTACGGGAGAAGCGTGGAGACAGGCAAAAATGTTCCAGCGGGAGTGGGAGGAAGGAAAATGACTTTAGTTACACAAAACCAACAGAAACCATAGAAGAACCGAACACAGAAATTCAGGAGAGAGACATCGAAAATGATAAAGGACGGGAATAATGTGTGTATGTGATTACTTTTCTTTCTAACATAATAATTTAAGCTTATGTCGAATAAGTCAGCCCCCTTTTTTTTTTACCTTTTCCCGCGTTTCTTTCCCGATTCCAACTTGATTCCTCCTCTCTGTCCTCTCTTCCTCACTCTCGAGTTAGTGCCTTCCCTCTTGACTTGCAGCCTTGCATCTCTATTTCACTCCAGTCTCGTCACATTTTATCCGCTGTTGCCTCATCTCCTCTTCCTCAGACACCATTGCTCTTTTCTTCACCCCTTCCACGCTCAGGACTTTGAAGGGAAACATGCCCTATGGACAAAGGATATCAACGCTGTGAGGAAAAAGTACTAATCCTGTACTTTTTCCTCACAGTGCTCTGCTGGAGCTGTGCAGAACCGGTTCCACCGTACGCTATGCAGAGAGGACAAACACACAAAAGTCTCAGTGCTGCAGAGAGAGAAAACGAGAATGCAAGAGAAGGAGGGAGAAGGCATCAGTCATCGTGTGTGTGTGTGTGTGTGTGTGTGTGTGTGTGTGTGTGTGTGTGTGTGTGTGTGTGTGTGAGTGCATGCATGCAGGGTAGGAATGAAGGAGAGAAGAGAGGGAGGGACAGAGATTGAAAGAAAGGTGGGAGGGAGCATACGTGGAGAGAGAGGAAAAGGGGAGGAGACATTTTTTTCTTCGTTTTCCTGTTCACATTTTTTGCATTTCCCCCCCTTTTTTTGGTGAAATTATCCCTCTACTGTCCCCGCGCACACAACCGCCTTGTCAATAGGTCATTATTCTGCCTTTCCACGACACTTTTCCCCTTGCCATATTCCTCTTTGTCGAAGCCAGCTGTGTCTTTAAGCCCGTGCACTTGAACTCAGAGAGTGCTTTTCCTTCTCTGTGTACTTCCCCTCCGCTGGCCCCCAGCACACAGGAAAGAGACACAGCTTGCAGGAGAGAGAGAGAGAGAGAGAGAGAGAGAGAGAGAGAGAGAGAGAGAGAGAGAGAGAGAGAGGACAGAGGGGCAAAAAGGGGCAGAGAGAGAAATGCAGATGGGGGAGGGGAAAGGTTTGTAAATGGTGGTTCAAGGGTTTGGAAGACTTGGCAATCAGTTCAAGAAATACAAAAGATGTGCAATGAACAAACGTGAAAAGATATTTCAACCAAAGCACAAGTTTTCTTCCTATCATCGAGAGCTGAATCAATATTAAAGGAATGTTTAATGTGTTTGTAGGAAAGGTGAGAGAATAGACCGCTGTTGAAATATTGATTTGTGGTATAAATTATGCCCATGTGTTTATAACATCATGAAAGCGCGCAGTCGAGAAAGTGCAAGGGTAAGGTCAGACCATTAAGCAGAGCTTCACATATCTGCACAAAATCTCCATGGCAACTGTTGACACACAGGTGAAATGTTTCATTATAAGACAACTTGTTTGCATTGTGGGTCATAAAGTGGACTATTATACCAGCTTATGCTTTTATCTATTTGTCAGTTTTTTGTGAAAAAGAAAGTGAGTGGGCAGTCCACTCACCTTGACTGATTTAATTGTTGAGACAGCAGAGGGAGAGACAGAGGGGAGTCAGGAGCTCTGGCAGGATTCGATCGTGGGCCAGAGCGGGCACGCGGTAAACTGAACCACCCGACGCCTCTCACAGCACAGACTTGAATATGTTAAATTGTTCTGCATTATACAAGTAGTCCCTGAGCAGTTACGTATGCAGTGCCAGAGTTGAAGGCATCCTAAAAAACAAACAGAAGGAAGTTACAAGCTGAGTAGTGCTTAATTGGGAAACAGGTTCATCATTTTTAAATTATTTAAAATTGGTTTACTAGAACACACAATGCAAAATTTGTCCACACACATAAATATAGTTCAACATACACAGACAATAAAGAAAATCATGGATGAATATTTAAAGTTCTAGGGTGTAACATTTAGGAGGATAGACCGAAATTGAATATAATATTTATAACTATGTGTTCATTAATGTATAACCACTTAAAATAAGACCTAAAATACATTTTGTGGCCACCATAGTTTCTCCTTTGCGCTTAGAAGGGAAGGGTGCCAGTGAAAGAGGTGAAAGAGTTGCAATCTGTAACTATACTGCTAGATGCCACTAAATCCTACACACTGGTCCTTTAATTGGGTTTAGGAAATTCAGTTTTTCCATAAATGTGATACCAAATTACATTACAACAGGAAATTGTGTGTGAATCACAGGCCTGGAAAAATAATGTGTTCAGTTATACAAAGAGTTAATACACACAACACAGTGCCGGAAAATCCCAGAGTTTCCCAGCAGTTTTTCTCACTTGTATTTTGAAACTCAACACCAGGCTGGAACTTTCACATTTAAGTTTGAAAACATCAGCAGTGAGCGGGGAGGAAATTTGGTGGATTCGGGGGATGGTATCTTTAAAAATATTTTTAAAAAAAACAAGAAATGTAATTGTATGAAACAGAAGGCAGACGTTTGGAACCAGCAGGAAATCAAATGAAAGGTAGTGTACATGAAGTTTGTGAAATAATATTTATTCAACAATTATTGATTTATTCATTACTTACACCCTCCTTTATCCATTTCTGTATTGTATTGTTTATTCCTAATGCACTTAGGAGACGGTTAGTGCTGTAATGTATGCTGTGTTTAGACTGCAGCTATGTGAACCAAGGAGAGGGACTGAAATATAGGCAATTAAAAAGTCACCAAACAAATTCAATCTAGTGAGAAATGACTTTCTTGCTGATTTAATCCTATGTAAGCCTTAGATCAACAAGATGTAAGGGTGGATGTAAGGCCTTATCTACAGAGAAAACATGAGTGGAGGGAAAATGTCAACATGACATTCACATACAGCACTTGAACCCAACAATGAAGAGCCGTCTGCAAAACGAGTATGGCTGCAATACTTTATTGGAACTACTGAATTGATGTTCTCTTCTCAGATTGTTTAGTTAGTGTCAAAAACATAAAATAATTCTTTTTAGCAGCTATAATCAACATTGTTTTTAAAATTATTATTAAAGGATCAAATGACTTGTGTGTGAAAGGTGATGTTTGTAGTCATCAAACATCATGTGACTCTGAAGTTGCCCTCAGCTATAGGGAAGTTCATAGTGTCTTTTTACTGTCCGTTTTGACTTTTTGGTCAGCAACTTTACTGCTTTACCCTCTCTGCTCTCACCAGCTGTGTGTTCGGCCACAGCATGAAGCTGTTTCAAGAGATAAAGCTCTAAAATCTCACCGTTCACTACCTGCTCAGCACCAAATAGCTGGTGAACATAATGGAGCATTTAGCAGCTAAAGAGCTAGCGCAATGAAGTCCCGACCACACCGGAGGAGAAAAGAATTTATTGCTTGAGCCTTTAAGAAGACAGAAGTGGATACAGGCAAAAAACTGCAGAGGCTGAAGCTATGAAGGTCCTGATTTTAATCTGTCTTAAATTAAGTGATGATGTTAGCAGGTGATTCAATCAAGTAGTTGCAATTATCATAGTATTTCATTTCTGGCCTTTCAGTGGGGTCATTTCTCCAAAAAAAAAAAGCAAAGGTAAGGGGAAGGGACACTAATATAGGGTTAAGTAGGGTTATATATATATTCCAAATAATCCTTTGACATGGTGAAATCTATTGTTTTTACCAAGCTACAGGAATTTTGTTTCAGCCGTTGGTTGCCAATTGTTTTCCCTCTGTCTGCGGTGGAAGGAGTTTTCACAGTATGATGCATCATGTTTGGTTTTTAAAGGATCCACCACACTCTCTCTCTAGTTGCTATAGCTTACTCCACCACTATGGTTGCACCCCCCTTTAGCCCTGACAAACCAGCCGTTGCTGTTTGACGTAAAACGCGTCACTACTGGTGTGCTGGCACAAGAATGTCGCCACAAGCACCAGATTTAAAAACTCAGGTATACTGCAAAATTTACTGGGTGGTGACAGGCTTAATCAGTTGTGTGGACTCTTTTGGAAAGGGGTCGCATATAACAGATATATAGCCATATGTAAAAGTTCCGCACTCCAGTTCATGTCAGTGTTGTGTTCTGGCCTAAAAGCTGAGATTGGTTTAAGCAGGAGAGTGAACATACAATTTCAAACATAATTTTGAGGAGTAGAAATGTTTTTCTCCTTCTTTCTCATCTTATTAACTATTTTAGTTAGTTAGCCTCCTGATTTTTTTTGTGAGGGTTCAGACCATGCAGCAGGTGAAGGACTGTTTCTTAAACACGTAGAATATTTATGGTGGCTGGGACTGAGGGTCTCTCATCATGTCTCAGCATCTGTAATCAAGATTTAGAAGAAAGAAGTCTTAATTTGTGCTTTTGTTTCACGGACAGACAGAATGTGATTACACTGATCTTAATGGTTTAAAACATAAGAAAAAGGTGGAAAATAAAAAAACAAAACATCTGCCCACTTGGTGTGATTTGCCTGCAAGGCACCAAACTGAGAAAAGCCAACTTTTTCAATCTAAAAAGAGGGCACTGGTCTAATGCATTGCAAATACAAATAGGTATCGACCCACTGAGAGGTGGAGAGGAGGAGGAGGAAGAGAAGGGAGGGGGGATGGGCAGATGATAAAGGTCAAAGGAGGTGTGTGCTGCATTCGCTCAAACCGTTTGTCAAAGAAGCAAATACACGTTCCATACTTAACCACATTACTGGGGACAAGAGAGGAAGGAGAGGGACTGGATGCCACGAGAAACACTTCGCTCTCTTAATGCAAACAAACTATTCCCCCAGCCCAAGGACAGTCATTACCTGAGGGGAAAGAGGCAGCATGTGTGTTAGGGGAAGAGATGCTTATACTGGCGCTGATCTTGAAAGGGCCTGGCTGATCGATCGCATTAAGCTCCCTGCGAAAGAGAGAAATCAATATGTTTTTAAAGGCGAAGCAGGCTGCATGTGGTGTATGCGTGTGGGCTTCATTGATACCGCCAGACGTGTTCAGAGAGAAGCTGTTCCTGAAAAAGAACGATCACATTTCGAGGTCAAGTGCTTTCATTTCCAATACTTAAATACAAAAATCATGACACTTATATAATATAATAAATAAAGGTGTATGCGTATGTTTGTATGATGTGTCCCAGTTCGGGTTCCCATTACCACAGCAGAATACTGACCATTGTTTGAGTAGCATAAATGACAAACTGACAGGGAAAATCAATAGTTTTCAGATGGAGAAAGTTGTGCAGATGAAAGGAAGACAGAAAGACCTGTGACTCTTTTGGAATATTAATTGCTTGTTTAAAGACACTATAATGCAATCAGTCTTATGGTTAACAACAGGAATTGCCTACAGAGGTTCACCACAAGGCGATAGAGTGGGAAGGAGGTCAACAACAGCAAAAGAGTGAGAAAGAAAGACAGAAGGAAAACGGGTACAGAGAGAGCTATTTAATTTGCACCAGCCTTCAAACAATGCTAATCAATACCAAAGACACCCACTCTTCAACATTTTCTACCTCTCTCACATCTGTTTCTCTCTATATATCTATTTCTATCCCTTGCATACACACTCACAGCAATAATTTACTCTTGAGTTGGCATCTGGGACAGGGAGTGTGACCCAGTAAAGGCAGGAGTGAAGAAAAATCCAAACAGATCTGACCGATGTCCTCATCGTACCTGCACTGACACTAACACACTCACACCACTGTAACTGTTATAGGTGTGAGAAGAAGGGGCATTTAGGTGTGTGTAGAGGAAAGGACAAAGAAATTGAGAGTGGAATAGGAGATTTTAGAGAGGTAACCAAACACTGCGCGGAGAAAATCAACTTCTCCATTAAGCATTAATTGCTGACTTTATTGTTTTATTTCTCCCCTGTACGAGGCTGCAGAACTTCCTACAAAAAAGCAATACTTCAAATAAAATCAGAGCCTTATATTCAATCAAAAGACACACAATTTGAGGGATGGTGGTTTGATGATAGCTGACACGTGCAGGAATTGAGCGAGAAAAAGAGAGCAGATGGTAGAAATAAAGACTGAAAAATAATTTTGTAAGATTCTGCTTTGTTTAAGTGCAACGTGCTTTAAAAATATGCAACCAACATTTTCATGTGGATGAAATTCGAGAAAAGACACCAGGCTGCACTCTAGTGGTCACAAAGAGAAACAAACACTGTCTGGTCGAGAGTGAAATGCAACACACCGATCGATATCATCTAAGAAGCAGTTGTATTTTACTGGAATATTTCTATTTCATGACACTTCATGCTTATTTTTCTCTGATACCTTTAACATTTATTTTACAGCTATAGTAACCTTTAAATAAGATGGATATAGAATAGATAGATATATAGATAATTAGAGGGGCAAAAAAGGACAGTACTACCTTGTTAATATTATATGAGCCTGTACTGTGTGATTTAGAGCTGCAGTCGTTCAGTCTGTGTTGCTGTGAACTGCTGGTATTTATGGATGCTTTATTGATCTTAAACATACAGACTCACAGCTTGTTATGGCTGGAGCTCTGTGGTCAAAAGAGCACTGGGTGCATAACACAGATGGGACAGTCTTTGAAAATAAGCCAGAGTCAATCCAAACAGGCTAAATGGTGTCAATTCCCTGTGAAACAAAGCAGTGCAGCATTGATCCAGAAACACATTTTAGACATTAGGAGAACCAGTAATCATTTAGAGTTTTACATTCCAGTGCAGTTACAGTACAGTTAGTTTGTCCATCCACTTTTTTACAACAAAACCCCTAAAAGCAAAACAACATAACAGCCAACCTAAATGAGAGCAAGGAAAAGTACATTTACTCATCTACTGTGCTGAATGTACTCTTCTCCACTGCGTTTCAGACGTAAATATTGTACTTTTTACTCGACTACATTTATCTGACAACTAAAGTTACTGATTACTTTGCAGATAAAGGTTTTAAAAACAAAACATAGGAGCATCTTACAAAATAAGATACATTATGTCAAAATAGATAAACACATATGAAGTTGTTTAAGTTAACTTCAATTCAACTGGTTACATTAAAATGCATCAACAATTATCATTTAACAATATAATGTATTTAATTAATATAACACTCACAGTGGACTTTTACTAAGATTATGTCACATTTATATAAAAAAAATAAGAATAGTTGTTTTTTGTTACCTTAGAAGGATTTTTATCGCAGGTCGCCTTTGGTTGACTCCGCCATGTTGACCCGCCATTTGTCTACAGTAGCCCAGAACAGACAAAACAAACACTGGTTGGCTGTTTTTTGGACTTTCATGGCCACCGTAGTCTCTCCTACGTCCTTGGAAGGCGAGTGGTTATTGAGTTGGCTGTAATCTGTAACCTCAGGCTAGATGCACACACACACACAAACACACACACACACACACACAAACTGGTGCTTTTAATAAATGATCTGAGTACTTCTTTTAGGAAAATGTGACAAAATAGTAAAAGACATAATCACTTTATAATAAAGCAGCCTTTAAAAACGTGTATGGCTTCATATAGATTAATGGTTAATAAATATTTTACTAGTGCTTTATCAGATATAAGCTATTAATAATAACAACTTTTATTGTCAGGTTGTGAGAAACGTCTCCAATGGACAGTTACATTTTTTATGATCTGGAAAACGAAAGGTTCATAACATCCAAAATAAAATCACTTAATTAAGAACTTATTAACATTTAAACTGTAGATTTGTGACCGCAGTTTCTCACCAGTGATGTAATGTTTTATTTAAGTAAATGTGCATACATTTACTTCCCGCTACTTCTCTACTCCATTTCAGAAGTTAACATTGTACATCTTACTCCCTCCTTTTATTTGACAGCTGTAGTATTACAGGTTCACACTTATGACACCCAAAAAAGATGTTACCATTTAAAATGATGATACATTATAATAGATTAAATGACAGTGTATGTTAATAATAATAATAATAATAATAATAATAATAACATGTATAATATCAGCGATAAAGGCCATTCTGCTGCACAATAAGTACTTTTTATTTTGTTTATTGTTAAGATTATTGTAACGAGTAGTTTCACATTGTGGTATTGCTATGGGAAAATGATGTTTATAACAACCTAGCAACTACAAATATGTTCTTATTGGCTTACAACTGATCTATATGGCATTGTAAATAACTCACACATTAATTAATTAGTTACACATTACACCACACATAAAGGGCGCCTTTGTTAGGAAGGAGAACCACCTGTCACCACAGTGTCACGGTTATATCTGCCGCACACAGTAAAGCCATTGACACAAACACAGTTAGGGATACATATCAAATGTCATACGAGAGTTGTGATGAGCCGGAAGCAACAAACGTAAGAGTGAAATCTGTTGTTGAAATCCCCTCAGTCAGCTGTTTACCTTGACTGCCCATATTTGGGCCGGGCGGGGTGTCAGCTCGCGCGGGGAGCCAGTCAGCTTTTGCTCACGCTGCTGCTGAGTAAAGGAAGTGAGTCACGCTGACGGTAATGTTACGTCTCTGTTGCAGCAGTAGCAGCTAGAGCTGAACAGAGAACAAGGAAGCAACATGTGCTGACCATAATAACTCCAACACATCGGCACAGACAGAGGCACGCAACCGCGAGAACGAGAGACACAAGGAGCCGAGGGCACTCACCGACCGCTGGACACTTTTTCACGTGAGTACCGCTCTGCTTGTCTTTATTGTTTCAAATGTTTTTAAATGTTTTTGTTGTTGTAAATGTAGCCAGTTCTGAAAACACGCGTATTTGTTAATGTGTCGCTGTTGTGTTTTTTTTTTTTTTTTTTTTTATTGTTACAGCATTTTTCACTAGCTTTTATGCCGTTATGTTTATTTTTAATAGTTAATTTGTTTTTGTTTTTTAAGTAGGTGTTTGACCCACTACGGAAACTTTTTCTAACAACCCCACTTTTAACATTTTCTAAACTTGCTAAATCGCCTTGTTAAGTTGGTCCAACTTGAACCTGTAGTAATCTAAGCAAACGAAATGACACCGTACGTCTGTTTCTACTCATTTCCACTGGGGGGGTTTCCGCGTCTTTCAGAAAACCCAAATGCGTTATTTCCAGCATATGAAGTTTCCTTCATCACAGCAGAAGGAAACCGACTAAAGGGTTGAGAGTTAATTCAGCTGTCGTTTGGTCTTTTTTCTTTATCTTTCTAGTTGTCTGAGGAACCCATGAGCAGCCACACACACACACACAAACACGTGTCTTCTCCTTCACATACAGTTGTGTCTTTGTTTCTTTGTTGTGTCCAGTGCCTGAATTGGATAAATAAAAAAGTTGCCAGGACCCTAATTCAACACAACCCTAAACACAACATGACCCCCAACCTCTAATTCTTTTCATGTTTCATCCTTTTTAAGGTGGACATTTTCAGTGCTTTTGTTCTAGTTAGTGTTAACCCCATACGTTTACACAGGGATGCAGGTCACCAGTGTTGCTGTACACAGACAATAATTTCACAGCTTTTATTGTATACCCCTTGGGGGAAAAAAATACTGGTGACCTCAGTGGTGGGTACGGCCATATTTACCAGAGGTGGCAGAACTCAGTAAGAAGTTAAGTTAAAGGTACTCATGGGGACAAAAAACAAACAAACAGAAGTGCTCAGTAGTGGTGAGTACTCGCCCATTTCAGGCACTGGTTGTGTCTCCTTTGTTTTGTTTGTCACCCAGAGTAAATGTTGACGAAACCAGACAAAATACCTCAAATGGGTCAGATAGCTTCACCTGTACCTGTCTGTCAATCACATCTTCCAACCCCTCATCAGACCTGTTTGCGTTCTGTTGTGACAGCTGTTTTGCCTATAGTTTGAGAAACACGTAAAGTTATGGTATGCTAGACAAAACATTGAACCCAAGTAAGCTGTCAAGTGACACACACACACACACACACACACACACACACACACACACACACACACACACACAAGAAAGGATCCAGCCTGTCCTCCAACAATACACCAACATTTTAACACACTTTCACAGTTTGTATGCAGTTTTGGCAGACTGGGGCAATTTTGTGTTTGCAAACGGGTCAAGTTGTCTTCACACATAAAATGAAAACGGTATCAGCAGAGTCTGTGATAATGGCCGTAGGTCACTGTTCAGTAAACAGACAGATGGTAAACATGGTGTACAGATTGAGGAGCCTGCTCTGGTCGTCATGGCTGTGAGCTTTTTCAGGGCATCACTGGACCTCTGATTAGATCGAAGGAATGACATGTGCATGTGAAGTAATCGGAGAGAACAAACGCCATCAGCGATGTGGATGTCTGTATGTTTCTTTAGTATCTAGACATTTTTTTTTATTAAGTTGGTGTGACGCAAGCTAGTTGAAAACATAACTCATCTTGGCTGTCTTTAGAGTACATTATAGTGAATCCGTGGTAATAAGTGGGATGTTGCATGTTTGCACTTTAACACCCTGCCACAGGGCCAACAATGACTTATGACTTAATGTCGACTTTCTTAAGAGCAAAGCAAAACAGTCCTGTTTCAGCTTTGTGAATGTGTTTAGATAATCCGAGAGGTTTTTAAATGGTTTATTAGTTTGCGAAGTAAAGGAACAGTTAATACCTAAATAACAGAAAGAAATCACTGGCTCCATTTTCTCAAATGTGAGTGTTTGTCATGTCTGTCTGTTGGACAAACCAAGCATAGACTTGGGTTTAAGATATTGTGATGATCCTTTTTACTGTTTTCTAATATTTTATGGACCAAATGATTAATCGTCAACAAAATATTGGAAAAATAATATTGACTAAAGTCACAAAATTTAGAGATACATGGTTTAAACAACTCAAATATTGATATTAATTGATACTACAATGACCTATATTGAAGGATACTATAGGTCATACTGCAAACTGAGTATTTCTTTAATATAAAGAGTATTTCTTGAATTATTTCACGGAAACATGTGAAGCCTAATTTGTGTTTCATCCCTGATTTCAGATAATTGGAATATGAATAATCTCAACTCATTTTCATTAGTCCATCACAAAATCATTCTGTTTAAAGGCACAAACACAGAATAATAAGGTTGAGAGGGAACAAAAAACGCTGTAAGACACCTACTAAAAGCTCTGTCAGCGAAAACACCTTTTCTGTTTTGAATTCCTGTGGCCTCTTTAACGCGGTATTTCGGGGAATTAGTACAAAAACTGCTTGAACATTCCTCACAGTAGCAGTTGAAATCTGGAACTGCAAAGCTGACCAGAAAAACCTGTGTGTGTGTGTGTGTGTGTGTGTGTGTGTCAGACAAAGTGACAACCTGCAGGTCAGCATGTTGCAAGATTTCTAACCTTTTTGCTGGTGGGGACTGTTGGAATGAATATTTAGCTGCTGAGTGACAGACAGCAAAACGGCTCTATAACTGAAGGAGCAGCAACAACAACAGAAACCCAAAGAATACCTGCAATTTCACCCTGTTTACCTCCCAAAATAATAACTGACTGAAATATATAAAGCTGCTGATCGAACATCTAAACATAAGGCTGATAACACACAGATGCTCTCATAGTTCAGGTAATGGCAAAACACATTTGTTAGAGATTTAAAGTTACTGCTACTCTCAAGTGGAGACTGTGGCTTCGCCTACCGGGGCAAATAATAATTTTCTCTCGCAACACATTACACAGGCTGAAACAACAGTGGTGTGTTTCAAGCCTCAATAACAAATGACTGTCTGCACCACAAAGTTCAAGGCACAACTTCACATCAGCAGGATGTTAGCACGCTGAGCATAAGCCAGTTTGGCTGCAAGGTTTGAATTGCCTTGGCCTTTGTTGAACACACTCTTCTCTCTGGTCAGGCTGACATTGGCACCCCAATCCAAACAGACACGCTATCAGAGGATAAACAGCATAGTGAGCTCATTGGATTTGCATTTTAGAATACTTACATGTCAACACAGCAGCGCTAGTTTGCATCTTGTTTGCCTGAATACAAACTCTAGACCTTCTATCAACAACGAGCCATGTCCATAGCTGTAAAATGCCTGGCACCCTTTTACACAGACCTCTCCTGAAGGTCATAAAAATAGACGGCTCAGGGGCAACTGCACAGGGAAGTGTTGTTATCACCGCAACTGAAGTTCCTGCTCCCCCCGCAATCTCATTTAAAGGGAAGTCACAATCTGTTACCAAAATCTCAAAATTCTTTGTACTCTGGTTTGGAAAAAGAACAAAAAAAACAAATCTCTGTGATATGTGATTACAGAGCCATATACTATCTTATCATACACAGAAACACCAAGATAAATGTGTTGACGGCTTCAATTTATACATTTTTTTTTCATCTTCTGTTTCTACAGACACCATGAAAAGAGAGGTAAAGGCTGGAGTGGACTTCCTCAAACGCCTGGCTGTGGCACGTGGCAAGCTTGATGAAGCCAAAGCAGAATTGTTTTCTGAGAAGCTACAGAAGCTTTTATGTGACAAATATGACGACCACTGGTACCCAGACTGCCCTAGTAAAGGCCAGGCATACAGGTAATGATCAGTGTGAAAACTGTATACAGCGGTCTCCCTTCAAAGATCATAGACCAATATCCCTATTTTTGAGATCTACATAATCTTTAACGCTTAATCCACAGATGTATCCGGATAAATAACGGAGAACTCTGTGAAGTGGTCCTAAAGGCATGTGAGGAGAGCGAGCTCACACCCAGTGAGATAGGCCTTCCGTCTGAGATCACACTGTGGATTGACCCACTGGAGGTGTGTGCAAGGTGAGTCACCGGCTGGCCGGCTGAGGCAGAGGCAAAGAATGACACTGACAGACATGCTTTATCAACAAAGACGCATTTCTCAGTCTAGCCAGGAATAATGAGTGAGTGTAAGTCATGATGCATCTGTGAAACGATGAATAACAGCAAAAAGTAGGAACATGGTTGACTGTTGCATTTTCAACAATCCACTCCCTCTTCACAGAGCTGGAGAGAACAGCAGGCCCTTCACAATAGCCTGTTTTGAAGAGGAAGACGAGGAGGGAGAGAAGGGAGAACAGGATGACTCCTCTGTGGAATTGGTAAACCTGGACACATCAGATTACCACTCTGCTACCTCTTCGGATTGTGGTTCCACTGCATCGAGTGACACAGAGGAGGAGGCAAAAGATGGCGAGAAGGAGGTCGTCAAGAAGGAAGAGGCAGAAGGCGACACCTACACCATAGCAATGGTGCCCAGGATTCGGAAGCGGAACAGAGAAGGACCAAATAAGGTCAAATACGTCAGAAATATGGTAATTATCTTTCTTTTAGGACCATCTGTTGGTGTCTCACAATTAAATGATGAAGCTGCTCATATTTTGTACTTTTCTTACAGTCAAGAAATCCCATGAAAAAACAACTATAAATTCATCCCACTAACACATATTGTCTGTATAGGCAAAGGCGGATATAATTTATCCCTCTGTGCCAGAGAGCTTCATTTTATTGAGCCTTACTGATTACCATTACACAGGCACTGTAGTGTGAGTCACTCCCACATTCACTTCCCTGCTGCTGTAAATACTTCCTAGAGCATCAAATGAGTAATAATCCGCAGCTTAAAATAGTCCCCAGGAAATGCACCAATTACTAATTTTTGCTAAAAAACAATACAGTTTCAACTTGTTTTAGGAAATTACTGAGCCTTTTCAAAGCAAAGGCACTTAATATTTGTGACCAGCTTTTAGACATGTGAGAAACTGAGTAAGAGATTGTTGGTTTTATGGGATTTGTTGACAATGTAATGATGGGGTTTCAGTATTACATGTTGTAGAAAGGAAAGTACTGTTGATTCCTCCCATATGGACAAAGTGTGTTTAACACTCATGCTGGAAACTCTCCACCTTCCCCTTCTAATCTCTTGTACTCCTTCCAATCTTTCTCTCTGTTCAGATCCCCACTAGCCTCCAGTACTTCTACCACCCTGCACCAGTTTGGCATCAGTACAAGAAGGGCGCTCCAGTGTTTCTGAACACAGTGTGCGTGCCTCCTGCACCGCCGCCTCCGCCCCAGCAGGTTTTTGGCTACTATATCTTACCGCAGCCATCTCCGCAGTTCATTGTGCCTCAGGCCACTCTGCAGCCGTGGGGAGCTGTAAAGGGCTAGACCGTCCAGGATGTTTTGGGTAAAGGTGGATAGAGCGTTCCAAGCTCCTTTTAACTGAGCCATGTCGTGTCAGGTCTCTGAGTTCAGCTAAACTTGGGCCAAAAAAGAACATTTTAACTGTAACTGAAAGTTATTTCTTGTAAAACCTCTAATAATTCCTCTTTCCTTTTCTTTTCCGATGACTTGTAATTGATGGCTTGTACACTGGACTTCAGTGAAAACAGTCTTCTTTTTATATATCTGTTAGGTCTGCACTGCTATTTTTTTCATGTACTGTACACGTGAAGAATGACGCCAGTCACTGGGTGCTAGGAGTAACTCAGGAACTCACAGCAATATTCTTAATGCCAAATACTTGTCTTTTCAGGTGTTATATTTGTTATTATGTCAGTTCTCTCACCAAATGTGGTTCACAGTGTATATGCCACAGTTAATCAATGTAAAATGTGATTCAGGGTTTTAATCTATTGTAGCTAGAGTGACAATATCTGTATATTAAGAATATTTTTACTAAACTGCTTGTAAATAATACAGAACTTAGATACAATAGACGGACGCACACTTTCTAACCTCACTATCTTATTGTAATTTATTTGGCCACCACTGGATGGCACTCAACTCACAGCTAATACATGAAATTGTATATTTTTTTATTAACAGTGGCTGTTGTATATTTGAAATATAGCTTCACAGAACACAAATGGGGTTTTTAATGGCTTAAACTATCTCTGATGTCAGTAGAATGTATAATGTTCCTTATTCTGTCTGCTTAAAGCTATAGGTTTTTACAGTTTTCATTGTAAATAACTTTCCTTGCTATAAAAATATGCTAGCGCTATATCCTGAATACTCTCACTCACTGATCTTTATGTAGGCTACTGTGATTATCTGATCATTTTGATGCATATTTATTTAATGTCCACGCAGCTTTGAAGCTCATCTGTGTGCTTTAGACATTAATTTGCTTTCACCTTTGCATCAACTGTTTACCTTCTTATTGCAGCTGATTAAATAAACTCACATCTGATATTATAAACTGTTATTTTGCTCATTCCTATAATCAACACTTATGATTGCAGAGGTCGGTGCTGTGTAGACGTGTGGTCTGTGTGTTCTGTCATAAAAATATTTTGACTTGACCTAGAAAAGCACCTGTCAGTCTGAACATTACTTAAAGTTGTTCTGTCACTCAGAGCTGTGCGGATCATTACAGGTCATTACCTTCAGCATGAGCAGCAGGATGCTGCAGCGGAAGGGCTCCTGTGCGCTGGGTGCGTCATTTAGCCCAAGGTCATGACGCTGTTTCTCCTTAAACAGGCCCAGTAAAGAGGCGAGGGGAGAGTGTGTGTCACTTTTTCGTTTGGCCTATGGAGCATTTGCAGGAAAGGACATTCTGGCAACTGAACTAATTGAAATACATTGGGAAGGCAGCTGGATAAGGTAGCACTTAATCCAAGAGAGGCGCAAAAGTTAAGCAGCTAGGGCATGGATGGGAAGTATGCCAATGAACAATAAGGGCATATACAATATACAATAATTGATAATTTAATTAATTTTTTATTTGAAAGAAAAAAAAAAACACCATAGAGAAAAATACCAGAAAAAAACAACCGAAGACTGAAGGCCAGGACAGATATGGGTCGTTGCCAATGTTGGCAAGCCTTGACTAATGTTTGGAATAGACTCCGAGGTTGAAGGCACTCAGCCACAAGATGTCACCCTGTAGCTGCTGTTAGCAAAAATTAAGTAAAAACATGTAAACTGAGATTCCTATTTTTATAGATTGCCTTACTTTTGTTCATAAAATAAAATAAAAGGCAAGCAAGTGGCTTGTTCCTTGGTAATTAAACAATAAAATATAAAACAGTGGAAAAATGTATATAAAAAACAAACCCAAACCAAAACAAAACAAAAAAACCTATTTCTTTTCACGTTTCACACACACACACACACACACACACACACACACACACACACACACACGCACGCACACACACACACAAAGAATTTATTTGTGGCTGACTGACGCACACTCTTAAAATAATGACCCATGCAAATAGGGAGTACATAGCCATACTGCCGTGGGCAAGCAGCATCAGTGCGCGTAACCAAGCCGCGCCGGTTGGTAGGAGTGTTAAGGTGAGGGTGTGCTGGAGGCAAAGTTTTGTTCAACCCGCTACTTCGATGAGCGACAAACGAGAGAAGGGCCTGGTAGACAGTGCGCCCATCGGAATATGCCTTCCCCAACTCGGGAGGAAAGCAAAGGGGAGAGCGGACAGGCAGAGGACGGAGCAGCGGACAGCGACGACAGGGAGAGAGGGACAGCCGCTCGTCTCGTGTGCGCTCTGGAGATGGAGATGACAAACTGCAGCCTGCGCGGCAACTCCAAAGTGGACTGTGTGACTTGTGATGGTCTGATCAATCGAAACGGCGGGGACTCGGCAGAAGTGTCCGTGCCGCTGTCACTTCCCGGGAAGCGGACAGCTCCTATGGAGGGAGACAACCTCTACAGACTGCGAGACAGAAAGTTTTTATTGGAGGATAAAAAGCGCCTGTGCGCGCTGGCTTTGGGCACCGCTGTGCTCGGGATACTGCTCATGATAATCCACGCCGAGTTATGTCCCTTCATCTATACACCGGTAGGTTGAAGAAATTAAACACTTATTTAAAAGTTTATTAGGCTGACTTCAGTGTGTAGGAACTGACCGGATAACCAAATCAAATACTTCGATTGGACTAGTTTGAAATGTGATACTTTGGTTTTGTTGACACTTGGCCTTAAAGCTGTAGTCTTACAGCACGCTCATTATACTGCCCTCTGCTACTAAACTATAATCTCACAAATCAAACCTAAGCTTGAGCTAATGAAATGTTGCACTTTTGCACACATTGCAGAGGGTTTTAACTTAGAACATTCACACTGCAGTACATGCTTTGTAAAGCAGCCAAATGTTTGACATAAAAAATTCACTTTGTGTTTTTAGGCTGGTCCAGACAGGCCCTTGAACTCATCATCAAATTATAAAAATAATCAGCGAAACCATCATAATCTTGTTTCCTGCATCATACAGTGGAAAGCAATGTTAATTATCTGCTGCTGTGCTCCTCTTTAACTACTTAAGGAGAAGTTACAGGAGCTCAAAATAGCTTTTCACTCAGACTATAATACAGACAAATTAATGGTATTATATTAAACTATGTATGTACTAAACTAACATATTTCAGTAGTAACATTTATCATAACTGGTGCAGAAAAAAACAGTTACACAACTGGCTCCATTTGTTGTCATAACAACTTCCTTGACAGTCCAAGACCCATGCAGCACAACAGCAGAACCTGCACCTGGGCTTTGAACCTTTCTGACCTCCTGATTAGTTATTCCATTTCCAGACACACTATTTGGTAGCAGAGCCTCATGACATTAACATGCAGATCTCAGTGGATAACAATGCCAGGCCACACAATCAACAAATTATTAACTCCCCCTGACTTCCTACAGCACACGCCAGTTCCACATGTGGAAAAAAGCTCTCATGCATGCCGCAAAACAGCAGACCACCTCTATGCTGTGAAGTCAGTGATTGATTACAGTGTCAAAGAGCCCCGCATTTCTAACTCACATAAGCTACAATCTTTTTAGAAACCTATGGAAATATGGCCTGACCTGCAAAAATAAAAAAAATAAATAATTAAAGGCCTGGTGCATTCAGAGAATTGGACCTGCAGAAACATGGTTGTGAAATTTACGGTGCTTGCTGGCACGGATACGACATTACTATTCCAGTTTACAAATACGAACCAAGAACAGGTGTTGTCTGTCCATTCCTAACAACAGGCATCAACTTCGGTGCCATGGAAATGCTGATGCACTGGAAAAGTGTTCTCTGCAGCAGTTAAAGCAGATTAATTTGGAGAGGCTGCAATGTTGATTTAACAATTCAGTGTATAAAACCATTTTCGGCATTCATCTTTAAACTTCATGTGATTTCCAAGTCGTGAGTGTGAGCTGTGACATCTTCCTCCTCCTGTGGACTGACGTGACTTTTGGTCAAACAGGACTGTCTTAACAAAAGTAGAGCTCTACAGTATTATTGGTTTTCATTTTTTTTTAAAGTTCACTGCAGGATATTTTGGAAAACTTAACTTGCATGCCTATCAAAGTTAACTCCAGTCTACAAATTTATATTTTAAGATTACCTTTTCATGGTTATGCACGAAAAAACAGGGCTATTTACGGAACGTTTTTCCACATTTCACCTCTTCCCCTACAGCGAGATTGCTCACAGTACACAGGCTATCTTTCCACATCATTTAGTGTATAATTAGAGTGTTTGCATGGCCAGTCTAAAAGTCTCTATGTATTGAGTTCGGCTGTGTTAAAGCCAGGAGCATGCACTCTGACCTGGATGCAACCTGTGTCCTCTTTTCTGCAGCTCTTTGACGACTTTCCTGGAATGACTTCACAGACTTCAAAAGGCTAGCATGATTAAGAGAATAGAGTAAAAGAGAAACACAGTGTGATGTGAGGTTTCCTTTACTGGGGAAATCTGAACACTTTTAACACCTCCATCCTTTTGAACATTCATCATTCTGAATCATTCAGCTGGAGATAAGTTAGTTAGCATAAAAGGGGACATTGTTGTCTCGAGGAGGAAAAGAACCCAGTTTTGGGACATCCCTCCATTAAATATGTGATACAACTACTCTTTCAATCAGTAAAGGAGCATCTTATTCTTATTCATTTTCATAACCAGATCTGCCATCATACATAATCACTGCATGCTTGCCATGGCTGTTGTTTTCTGTCTGTATTTATCAGACTGTGTCCATTGTCCTTTTTGTCCTGCTATCTTAAAAGTTTGTGAGTATATATGTTATATGTTGTCATGTTTTAATTGTCTGTGCTGACTGGCAGCTTAACATGTTTTTGTTTTGTATTTATGCTTTCATTGTACATTTCTGACTTGGTACACCACCTTTTTTACCTTATTTGCTTTGTTGTTTTAAAGTAACGGGCCAGGTCCAAGGGCGAATGAAAGTGCAGAAGTATAATGGATGATCATTTTGTTGTGTGTACTTGGAGGTTTAGTGCTAAATGCCACCTCTGTATAAAATGTAAAAGTGCGGTGCTTGGACTTAAGCCACTGCAGATATCTAAAAATTATTCATCAGCAAACAAAAAAATATATTAATATATATATTACTTTTCCTTTTCCTTATCATTTAAAAAAAGATATATTTGTTTCCAACATTTTGTCATAGCAAACACCATCCCATTCACCTCCCCTTAAAATTGAAATGCAGGTGCCACTATATTTTCTGAAATGAGACCGCATGCTGCAATGTGGTTGCAGCTCACCCCCATACTGAAAACTGGCTTACGTATAAAGCCTACCTACAGCTTATATGCAGTAGACAAAACTCACCCACAAACCAGGATGTCGGCTCTACCTGCTCTTGCTCACAACATGTTGCTACTCATCCCCAAAACCAGCATCCTCTGTGTTACCCACATTTGGCCTGAAAGCATTAATGTAAGACACACAGAGGCTGATATACACTTCCACACTACATATGAGTCAACTATGGCCCAAAACAAGGCGAACCTGTGTAAAATCTGTTGCCATCTGCTGGAACTTGGTGGGCGGCTGTGGCTCAGAGGCAGAGCGGGTTGTTCCTTAATCGGAAGGTTGTGGGTTCGATCCCCAGCTCCTGGTGCCACATGTTGAAGTATCCTTGAGCAAGATACTATGCCGTGCATTGGTGTATGAATGTTAGTTTCTGTTCGATGGACTTTGCCATCACTGAGTGAATGTGTGTTAAAGGGTGAATGTCTCATGTAGTGTAAAAGCACTTTGAGTGGTCAGAAGACTAGACTGTACAGATCCATTTACCAACTTAGTCTAAGATATAGGTGAACCTTATCTGGGTTGTTTCGCTGATCAACACATGCACAAAAAGAGAGCAGTAATTATTGGATGGTGCTGCTGTGGTCATTTGTGATAATGAAAACATGTTGACTACTGAGTCATGAACCACTATCCTCATCCAAAAGATAACTATAATATTACTGTAGGGCAGTGGTTCTCTCTATCTGGTAAGAAAGAAAACCAGCAGTGCTAAGGGTGTCACGGACCGGGATGGAGAACTGCAGGGAAGTGACATCCTACTCACATGTGGTCTTTCATGGCTTTTTTAAAAAAATCTCTGACAACTAATCAGCCACACTTGTCCTGTACAGTGTTTAATTGGAACCATCAGTGCCATGATTTCACTCATCAGCATACTTACGCCCAACAAATCCACCAGTGTTGTCTGGTGCAGTGTTTGACTGGCATGAAGGGTCACTCTTTGTTTTACCTGCTGTGATGTTTCCTTCCCTGTGACTGTCCCACTACATCCCTATAATGTTCTTGCAGGATAATATTTGTAAGCCTATCCTTAAGTGTATTACAGGATACCCCTAGTTCCATGAGTGACCTATAGCATGAGAATCTCCAGGAAAGCTAATAAAACCACACATGAATAACAAACTAAATTAGAAAATTAAAGTCAGATGCATGTATTATTTCTTTTGAAGTATTTATTTATTACAGTACATACAAACCAGACCACCTTCTTTTGCATTGGATTCAGTGTTTTATTTTAATTTTTTTTGCTATGCCGTGGGTGGCCTGTCCCGGTGATGGTGGCTTGTTGTATGTCCAAGACGATGATGAGAAACAAGGTTAAGGTTAACCCAAATTAGTTTCACCGGGCCTGAAATGAGTGTTTCCAACAGGAAAACGTTACAAAAACAATTTTTAAAACTCGGCAAGAAACATGTTGTTGAACTCTCCTTATGGAATGTGGTGAAATGTTGAACTTTTGTGGGGTCTTCTAATTAGCCCTGGATGAAATACAGACATGATGTGGATGCTACTGTGGAAACTGGCGTACCCTGCCAACGGACGTCACATCGTACCACCTACACACTAAAGTTTCCTCAAGTTTGAAAGTTTGTAATTATCTTTTTAACTGTAAACCACAATAAACTGCACTTCCCGTTAAAAAACTTCCATTGACGTTGCATTAGTCGCACGGAGATGCATGAATGAAGGGTATCATTAACCTGCTGACATCCAGGTGATATGACAGAGGCCTATGCTTAGTTTTCATTTTCAGTTTGTGAAAACAATCAGACAATCGTGTGTATCGGTGTCCAGCTGTCAGTTCCCTAGAATGGAAAGTATTTAATTACAAGCACTCTCGCTACTGTAATTGAGTGGCTTTTTAAGTACTTTATTTGGAGTACATTACAGAATCACTAATTCCACTTTCATTAGGTCCAAGAACTGTAAATTTCTAATGAAGCTCCTTTTGGAAAGGCAGGAATTACATAGCCTACAGTTACGCTGTTGTAACACAATCAGCAGGATATTGCATTTAAATGACTTCTAAATAATCTTTTATGGAAAGGAAATCTCTAACAAACCCTTGAGTATAAAGAGAAAATGGTTAACACTCTTTTGAAAGGGAGATTCATTTTTATTCATTGTGGAAAAGACAATACAGGAGTAGTTCATTCTTCTTACTGAAAAGTGCATTTTTTATAGATGTATCCTGACCTAGATGTGTACCATTTGATCCTCCATAAGAGTACAATCAGGGTTCAAACTATAAGGTAGCCAGATGGAGCTGGACTCCTCTTAATAAGACACAAGCTCCCCTAAAAACATGATTTGATTTGTGAGTCTCTAAACTACTGACAAAGTGCTATTTTTGCCATACATTTCTATTGTTTAATATCCCTTTATCATCATGGATTATGCATAAACTTGGGCTACTATTGATGTATGATTTGTGCAGGGTGATTCATCACTAAATCACTTTAATAAAGATACTGCTATTCTGGCCATCACCACTGAAGCATGGCAGCACAATATCATTAACTTCAGATCAGAAAATATACATAAAATGAACTTTCCTTTTCATTATTTCTCTGTTTTGTAGTCAGCATACTGTCATACTGTGCAAAACGATCATTTGGGAAGAATAATGAATCATTTTTGTTTAATAAGTTATAAACAGTTAATTGATGTTAATTGAGCATTTCAGCTTTAGTTGAATATTCTTGTACTCTTTCCACTCCTGTTATTGCCACTGTGGACATGGAAACTGTTCTATTCAGGAGCTATTTAAAAAAAGAAAAACATGATAATGGAGAACATTAATGGAAAGAAATCAACTCTCAGCTGCTGCAGAAAGCCTTCCTTTTATGCCTTATCTCCCTTTTCTCTCTTTCCTTCCCAGGGCTCAAACATTGCCTTAATCATCAACTGTTCCATCAGCCTGTCCACTGGGTGTCTCCTGGTCTTCATTATAGCTTTCCATTATAAGGACATCAGGGTGAGTTTGACTTTTCCCCTTTGTTTCCAACAGTTCGGACGCCCTTATTGTGATGTGCCGAGCGAGAGCCTGTCTGTGTGCATGCATAGGTGCATTGCTGATCTTCAGGACTTTTTTATACCAGTTATGTTTGTTCCAAATTAGCGTGGTTAGAATGATATTTTGTTAGAGATACTTGGGGGCAATTGTTTTGAAAAGGAGCTCTCGGTCCACTGATGGTAGCCTCAACACTGATAATCTGTGTTATATTTGCTGTATGCATAAAAAAAACCCTGGACGAAAACCTTAGCCCACACAGGAATACACAATGTTGCAGCTGCGATATTTTTCCAATCCACATGGCTCGCTGCCGTTGTGTGTGAATTCAATATACATGAAGCAATTTGGTTGAAATTAAACAGAGTAAACACTCTTTCATTTGCCTTCATGCAAACTCACAGCATGCGTATTCAATAAAGCGCCCGTACTAACAAGTGTAGAAAGCACCGTGCACAGTATACTGTAGTATACTGACCCACTTTTCATGACTCAAGGTATCTTTTACTCTTTATCTGTCAGACTGGTGGGATCATGCTGTCACCTACAGAGTTTTTAGTTTGGTTGCAAGTCATGTGTGTCTGATACAAGTGGGGTGCATGCAAGTGCAAAGAGGAGATAAGGGAGGGTAGTTTTAGGGTGGAGACCAACACACAAGCAGTGTTCAGTGATGTCTAATGTAGCTTTAATTTTTTGCTGTCAGAGGAGACCAACTAAATCAAGCAAAAAACATCAAGATAGCTATTGAGAGGATTAACACATTCTCACTTACTTATATGTTCAATGTTTTTTTAAGGAAAACAGTTGTATCATAAGGTAGTACATATATATACAGTATATATATATATATATATATATATTATTTGATCACACACCATGCTTGTAGGCCCACCCCTTAAAATCTGATTTACAATGAGCACAGAGAAACTTTCTACTTTCGGCAGATGAATGTGAAAACATCCTTCTAGTGTCAAACTGTGCATACATTCAGTGAAGTGAAGTCCAAACATCCAACTGCATTTTCACTGTTTCCATCTTCATCAGCACTTTTATCATGTTTTTCTTACCTCACGCTCCATCTTAACTGTCCTCCTTCTTCTTTCAGCTCTTCATCATTGACCACAACCAGGTGGACTGGCGTATTGCCATGACCAGCCACAGGGTTCTTGTGATCACTCTGGAGCTCTTAGTCTGTGTCATCCATCCTGTTGGCACATACTGGGATGTGGGCCTCCATGTCAACTCCTCTTCCTCGGCTCCGCTCTGTGTTTCCGACCACCACGGCGAGGCCCTGATGGACATGGAACTGCTGTTGTCAGTGCTGATGTTCCTCCGCTTGTACTTGGTGCACAGAACCATCCTGCTGCACAGCAAAGTGCTGCTGAGCGCCTCCTACAGGAGCATTGGCTCGCTCAACAACATCAACTTCACCTTCCGCTTTGTTCTCAAGGTACTGATGAACAAATACCCGGGGCGCACGCTGCTGGTCTTCATCCTCTTCTTCTGGCTCACCGCATCCTGGATGCTCACTTTGTGTGAGAGGTAGGGAAGATAACTGCATGTGTGTGTAATCCTTACAAAAAGACTTAGTTATAGGTAAACCACTAGCAAAAAACTGACATGATGTATGTTCTCTATGCATACTAAACATTACAATCAGTACATAATATATTCACAAAAAAGAGACACATTAGCTCTTGCACCAGCTGGAGATTGACTGTGCATATAATGAGAGACATCCATCAAAAATAGGAATGGTTTTAAATGGGAAAGCATCAATGAAAAATCTACGCTGAAACAACAGGTATTCATAGTATTGATACAATTTGCAGCAGTTAGGTAAAAATTAATTGACGCCGCTCTCACTTCTGTACACTAATTATGAAGCTACAGCCAGGAGATGATTAACTTAGCTTAGCACAAAGACTGGATTCAGGCAAACAGTAAGCTTGACTCTGTACAAAGTTATGGTAAGGTAAAAAATGTCACATTGTGGTGTTACGGGAGGATATGTGCCAGACAGTTTCCTGGCCAGGAGCAGTGACTTCCTGGAGGTGCTGGTAAGCAGAATTGTTTTAACCTTTCGACAGAGTCAGGCTAGCTGTTTCCCCCTATTTCCAGTCTTTGTGCTAAGCTAAGCTATCCATCGCCTGGCTGCAACTTCATAGTAAGCATCTTCCGAGAGAGGAGTATCAGTCTTCTCATCCAACTCTAGGCAAGAAAGCAAATAAGTGTTTTTCCTTATATATTCCTTTATTCAGTACAAATTTCCCAACTTACAGCATGGGTATATTTTTGCTCTGGAACTGTGAGCTGAACAATGAAATAAACTGAATATGTGTGTAAAAACTTAACTTAAAATTTCACCATCCTACATAATCTTTGCTCTGAATAGTTTTATGAGAGCGCTGTCCACGCTCAACAAATATTGACTGGACTCAACACATAGACAAAGTAGCAGCAAGAATTGCTTTCTGCAATAGTCATTATGGTTTTATTAGATTCAAAATTAACATTCTCTATTTCCTTTATGAAAGTGAAGATTAACTACAATCAGATATCATGGATGGAGCAAACAAGAGACTGCCCCTCTTTCACTGGATGACTTTGACAGAATTTCAGTTATGAGGCTTTTGTGCAAAAATAGTCAGTAGTCTTTGAAATGATCTGACAGACTATACAAGAATGTTTTTGATTGGTTCTTCATACAGTCAGTACTCTTACAATAAATGACGACCATACCTGCACTAATGAATAATCACTGTAAAATTCTGTTTTTTATTCTCCTTCATGGAAGCCTAAACACACACACACATGCTACAGCTCTGTCCGTTACTATCTTCCCCCAAACCTCCACTCCCCGTCACACACACATGCACCTTAAAAAACCCCAACATGCTTGGTAGTTTAACATTCCTCCTCAAACCTTGATGGTCAATTTCACTTTCCTGTTCAGAATGGATTTCTAATAATGGATTTGATCATCATGATATTCTATTTTGTTACTCTAACAAATTGCTCTTTAACGCGAGCCAACTAAACGTCAGCCTTATCCACTGCAGCCTGTTTGGCTGTTTAAACAGTGTGAGGTCATTTGTTCATTTGAACCCTAATGGGAGGTTTTTGTCTTCAGTTTCACGTCTCAGTCTTGTGTGTTTTGATTTGTCAAAGGTAATAAAAGAGTTTATGATTGATGGCTGATAAGACCACCAACCTTTTCAACATTGAACTGTTACACCAGCCATTTTCTATATAAGCTGATCACAAGACAGATGAGCACTCACACCCTGTATGGCCTCTTTGTGTGGTTTCTGCCAAGTGTACTGGACTCATAATGTTTTACAGGTTTACATTAGTACCCACTTCCTTTCTGCCTAAGTACTGTAAGCATCAGTGCTGATAACACAGTTTGATTAACAAACAACACCTTTATCAAACACAGAAGACTCATTGTCTTGGGTGCTTGTTATTGCTGTATTTAAGACATAAAGTTATCAAGTCCATTGAGTTATGACAGATTCACAGACCAGTGGGTTGGGATTGGGCATATGGTTATTAAGAAAGGAATATATAACTGTAATCATAAGAAGGTCCCTGTAAGAACAGTGTAATTTGGGACAAATTATAGGGGAATGGATTGTTGTGAACAGCATTGAATCAATCTATACAGTCAGGAATCAGTTCTAAAATGTCACTGGCATCCAATTAAAATGATAATGTTTAAGTAGAACATGGTTATGTATTCATACAGAATTTGAAAATAGTTTCATGTTTAGATTTAAGTTGGTTGGGGTTATATAAAAGTGGATTATGGTTTTGTTTATGTCAAGAATGTGGCCTTCTGCCCATAACTACAGTATCCATACGAATGAATTTAACAAATTTTGTTACAACACAGTCTCTGTCCTGCTTTCTTTCCCCTGCAGGAAGACCCAAGAATCGACAGGCCACATGGACACGGCTCTGTGGCTCATAGCCATCACCTTCCTCACAGTGGGCTATGGTGATGTGTCGCCCAACACCAGCTGTGGCAAGGCAGTGTGTCTCTTCACTGGAGTCATGGTAACTAGGTTAGGTTGCTTGTTGACAAATGTAATGTATGTAAGAAAATGTTATATTCATTATGATATAAAAAGGTTTTGTGCAAGTGCTAAAGAAATAGCATGCAACTGCGTGCATATTTAAGTATAAAACACACAATACTTGTTGAGGCATTCCTTTTATTTCATTTCAAGTGGTTGTTTTGGCATCTTTGGCCTCTTGTTTGAAAATTTCTTAGCCGTAGTGGTGTGAACGCAAAAATACATATAATGCTCAGTTTGATAACCACAAAAGAGCACATCTTATCTTTGTTTCACTTCTGTATTTGTTCACAACCAAACCACCTGGCATTTCTCTGTGTGGACTACCAGCTTGACAAGGCACTAAAACAAGATGTTCTTTGCTGTTCTTTTCATTTTCATTTTCATTTTGTTTTTCTGTGTCAGTACAGGTCCATTTTCACACACCTTCACTTTTCATGAGTTCTGCTTTATTCTGTTCTGCTCCTTTCATTTGTCTTCTACTCTATTCCATCCTCATGCTGGTCTCTATATTCAGTTCTATTCTGTTCTGAGTTGTTTTATTTTATTTCCCTATGTTCTGCACCATATTGTTCTGCTCTTTTCTGCTCCATATCATCCTCTCTGGTTTGATTCATTCCCTTCTGTTTCTGTTCTCTTCTGTTCCATTGCAGCAACTCTTCCCCCCATTTTTTCCTATTTAATTTTCCCATTTCATATTGGGTCAGTTCACTTTGGCTCACTTTTCTCCTGCAGTTTTTGTGTTCTAACCAATTCTGCACTATTCCACTTGTTATCTTGGACCCCTTTTACCCAGCTGCACACCCGAGATGTGCTGACAGACCTGAATGCCTTCATTCCCCTGTGTGTGTGATTTATATCACAGCTTTAATGTAAAGACCTTGGTGGTACCAGGCACTCACGTGATAAGACTGATGGAGGGAAACTGTCAACATGCAGTGGGTGCTGTGCAGTCCACGAAAGAACACTGTATGGAGTGGGATGCTTCTGCTTAAATGAACTCATCCTTCAAAGAAGCCCTGAAGTCTGTCAGTAGTTATAATAGTCAAATTGTTTGATTACACAGTGCAGTTTTTTTTCTATAACAGCAAGACAATATTGTGGTTTTAATGATTACGCAAAGCAGTGGCAAGGTTAGGACTGACAAAAAGGTGGAAGGGAGGGTCGGAGATAGAGATGGCGGGGTAAAAGGAATGGGGAAATGGTATTTGAGATAAAACACAAAGAGTTACAGTAAAGTAAGATAAACAATAAGTCACCGAGAGCGAGGAGTGGCAGTGTGTTTAAATAGGCAACAGACTTTGGTTGGCTGCCTCACGTCTGCTGTGTTAAATTCTGGTACAAGCAGATAAGTGTCACCGCTGTGGTTCTGGACGTGGGCAAGAGTCCGGTTTAGACACCTCTGTGACAGAGTAAAAAACAATCTTTTCCCTCTCTCATTCTCCATCTGCCTTGTTTTTATAAGCTTCCCCCCCTTTTAAGGGAAAACTTTCCACCATATCCATTTTTAGGTGGTTTATTGCCTTTGGCACCACTACAACAGGAGGGTGTGCCAACCTGTGCCAGTGATTTGGAAAAAAATAATTTCCTTCTCCCATCAGGGCAGTTCTAGGAGCCAGTCACTGGGGCTCTCACACCTGTAATATGGCTGAAAGCCTCTATGGTCAGCACTTCTGCTTAACTCCAGCCATAACTCAATTTGCAGCTGTGTTCAGGGGTTGACAACACTGTTTGCATCCCATCACTGTGTGTGGATGGATCCAAGGAAAGAGTTTGTACCTCCCAGGGTTCACAGACGGTGTAATGATAGATATTTTGTGGCTGTTGGAGTGATGTACAAATTGAAAACTCTGCTTTGTGCTTTCTTATGCTTGATCTCTCTTTCTTTCTCTCTGTTTCTAATGCAAGCTGAAAAGAGGAAAACAGGTAAAGACTGGTTATGTTTCATTATCCTTGGTGGACGTGATATCAGTGCAGTGTTTATTGTCTGTGTTTCGTATGACATGTCTTTTTGTGTGACTATGTGGATGTGATTTTCTCTGCAGCCCAAATCTGAATCTTCACCATCATCCTGTAGTTCCCTGTCCAGCAATAGCACAAAGCTATTCTCAGAGGAAAGCAGCACTATAGCAGTGCCACAGAGGCCTAGCCATTGAACTCTCTGTGTAAATATAACTTTGATTTATTGGACAAAACCATATGAGGTATGAGGATCAACATTCAGTTTTCTGAATAAGTGCCTTCCCTTGGGGGGAATGGTGGAGCAAAATATACAAGACCAACTGTTGAGGATTTAGACAAATTCAGGCTTAAAATCAGACTGTTAAAGTTAACATCAGTTTCTCTTGAGTTCTGCCTTGTTGATGTCACTTCAGTATTTAGGATCAGTCTCCAACGCTTACATGATTATTGAGAAATTGTCGAGAACACAGAAGGCAGATGGTGAATATATTAGTAACCATGCCAACATCTGTGTGTGTGTGTGTGTGTGTGTGTGTGTGTGTGTGTGTGTGTGTGTGTGTGTGTGTGTGTGTTGGGTTTTAGGGTGTAGCCTGCACTGCCATGCTGGTGGCAGTCGTTACCAAGACGCTGGCTTTGAACAAAGGGGAGAAGCATGTGCACTTCTTCATGCTGGACATCCAGATCTCTAAAAGGGTAAGACCAAAATAAGTTATTAAGCAAAAGTATATCATAATGTTATAGTTTACATTATGAAAACACTGTAATGTGTCTATAAGTTCGACAGTTTTCTTCATCAGATACGACTTTTGGATGAACATGCATAACCATTTCCGCTTGCGATTTCTTATCCTTTGCATCACTATGACAGGCTTCATCTGATAGGTGTTACTTCAAAGATCATATACTTTTGCATGTTTTGGCCCATTTACTACAAATCATGGGTACTTTATGTTACTGCTAACTCTGTTTCAAAATGCGCTGCAATGTTTTAGTTTTCTTTTAATGTACCTTCCCTCTAATTTCTGTATGAAAATCGGCTTGCAGGAACTTGAAACCTGTTCAAGTTTGGTAATCCATCACAATGAAGACCAAGTCTGTGTTTATTGTTGTCAAAGTCACTGGAACATTGTGTGGTACTGCAGCTGTAAGTGCAGAATGATTTGAAAAGTCTGCACGGCATTGCCAGACAACAATAACATAACTCAATAAAAAAAATAAAACACTTTGGTATGCTTGGAAAATGCTCATCAGTTATGTAAAATATGTTATTTATATGGAATGGGCCAAAACGTGTAAAATTCTGGTTGTTTAAAAGAAAAACACCATAAAGCAACACTTTCCTGCAGAGGATTTAAAGGAAATAGAGTCTTTACACGTGAACAGCTCAATATAGGTCAGATCATTGACGCTTAACTTTGAAAGTCACCGTAGAAGTGGTGTCATGTGACAAAATGTCACATCAAAGGCCCTCCTGTACCAACCTTGACAAAGACATACATCTACATTTAAATGTCCAATATAGCAGTTGTAACAAATGGGCAATATAAGTGCTATTTTTACATTTGAGGTTTCTCTAATGGGCTCTTATTTTTGTATGTTTGTGATAATATGTATCTAATAATGAAATAAACTTCCTTGTTTACAGTAAACAGTAAACCTTTCATCAAAAGTTACTCCAGTGTAGCAAGACAAATAAGAGAGATGATAAAGCGGACGGAGCCGTCAGGATGGAAGCGTCACTATTTTCTGTGTCGCATGCATATTTTGGTTTTTGAGTCTAATTTTAATTCTTTTTTTCCTTAAATAAGAGACACCAGAGGATGGGATAGTGTGGGAAAAGAGGAGGGAGATGAGGTCTGCCTACCTCTTTATAGCATTTTCAAGGCATCAAACAGAGGAAATCATCTGATTTCTGTCAGGAAAGAAACTTGTGTCAGTTCAGGACGGTGCAGCGACCGGCAGGAAACTGGTTGAGCTTACGTGTGTGTTTGTGAGTGTGTGTGGAAGTGGCTTGCAGAGGGCTTACTCTGTTTGTAGACTTGGATAGGATTCAAGTGTTTGCTTATTGATGGGAAAACGTGCTTGATGAATAAAAGCTCACTAGGAACGTTGTCGTAAAGCCAATAAAGTGCCTTAGGAATGTACATACGTGTTATTGGCCAGATACGTATATCTGTAGGCCATACATACAAGAAATCTGACTCCGGTTTTACGCTGCTCTCAATGTATATACATAGAAATAGGCAAACATACAGCAAAAAACAAAAACAAGGTCAAATATGTAATATGACTGACATAGCTCCTACAATCTTAGTTTCAGTTTGTTCTCTGTATGCACTCTGAAGCAGTGCCTGACTGCAGTAGGTGCACCGCTTTGGAGGATACAACCATTTCCTTTCTCCCGGTGGCTGCATCCTGTCACTAGGTGCATCTTTATGCCTTGCTTGTGGTTGTTCTGGTGCGTGTGTGTGTGTCTGTTTTTGTGCTTGCATTCTTCCGAGCTATCTGGTGCAGTCCAGATTTACACTGATGGGAACAAGGGAAGACATCTGGATGCAAACACTGACAGCATCTATTAATAACCCTCACAACAGGGCCTGAGTGACATCATCACGGGGCAGTTACAGTGATTTGTGCAGGAAGACAAACAGACGTGAATAGAATCAAAGAGAAAAGTGCAAAAAGGTGATGTCTAAACATCAGTTATAGGCTGTATGTCAATTCTTGTATACGAGCATCTCTGTGGAAATAAGTTGTGTTTTATTTGAAATCTCTAATCTGAAAAATAGTTGAACAGGAAACACTATCTGGTTTCAATCAGCTGGTTTAAATGAAAGTTTTTACTTGCTGTACCAAAATGATTGACATAAACAATTTGATAAGCGCTATGTGTTTTTGTCAGTCCGGCTTGCATGTTTGATTGACTTTATCTTGATGGTCTTATGGTCCATGTTTCTGCTCCTGGAACCTCCATGTTTGATCAGTCAGTTTTGACGTTTCTGTTCTTTCACCAGATCCGCCACGCCGCTGCTAATGTGCTAAGGGAATGCTGGCTTCTGCACCGCACAAACTTGACAAAGGGCAACCGTGGTGAGCACCGGAGACACCAGAGATGCCTTCTGGAAGCCATCAGAGTGTGAGTTACTGAACAGCAAAATTATACCTTCAGGCAGGATGTGTGTGTGTCTGGGTCAGGGATGTAAGTGGGTGGTGGTTTGTGTGCATTACATGTGTATTTTATGGGTCATTAACTTCGTGTCAACATGCTCAACCACAGAGTCACAGTTTTTAATGGCTAATTTAGATTACTAATTAGACTTGTTTGCATTTTTTATGTGGGCAGGGCATGCGTGAACAAGGGTCCACCCCTTTATTACACAGAATTCAAGGCAAGGTTCTGAGACATGCTGGCAAATGACCTTTTCCCTTTTTTTTTTAACAGTATAATTTGACAGTAACACACAACATATTGTACATCTTATTCTAAGACACTTATCAAGAAAAAGAAGGTGGAAACCAGTACCATTTGAGTTGCGTCTTCTTGTTATTGACTGGACTGCACAAGACAGGAAGTCCAGAAGTGTGATTGTATGGTTCATTATCCTGACAACAGGGTTATGTGTGTGAGTGTTTGTAGCCTGGGTGGAAGGGTTGTACTTCCTGCTTTACACCAGGCAGAGCCACTAAAAATAAATATTCTGTGGAAAGTACGAGCAGGAGGGACCTCCACACCTTGGGATTAGGAACAGTATAAAGTAATGAGACCATCACTCTTCAGAGTTGCATGATTGCAATATTGGTTTCCATATGGGTTTTCACTAAATGTTGGCCTTTTCCACCTTTATATGTCAAAACCTTCGAGCAATGTTTTATAGGTATTTAACAAACACAGCAGGATTCCTGCATGTTGAGTAGTGGAATACTCCATTGTCAGCATATTCCTCCACGAATCAGGGGGTTTTGTCTTGTGCCAGAACTGTTCTGTTTGTCCAAAAATAGGACGCTCTGTCCGTAGATAGGCACTTCAAAACTCTTATTGGAGCGTTTAAACCTTGAATTCTACACATAGTAACATTATATTACTTTATTTAAATAAAATCAATGGACTTTGAACTGTTTCCCTTTCTGTCTCAGTGCAACATTAAAGGTAATTAAAATACGCTTATGTTTGAAATACATCCACATGACTGAGATCTACCAAACCTTTGTTGTTTTCTGTGCAGATTTCGGCATTTACGCCTCAAACAAAGAAAACTGAGAGATTACGTCAGCGAGATGGTGGACCTTCCAAAGGTAAACGACAGCTGTCACTGGAATATTTTGTACATGTTCTACTGGAAAGGCCAACGCCATATAAGATGACAAAGTTCCTCTTAAAAACACTCACTACTTACATAGACTATTATGCAGTATTTTACAGGCTGCTGTTTATCGCTAGGTGTTCAGACACATTAAATGCTTGTTAAAAAATCTCCATAAAATGTCTCAGGATTCATTTGTGTCAGGAATTCATAGGCCCACATAGGTTTTCCATGTGGAATAAACCCAAGGTATAAAGACATTACCCAGTGAGACGCACTAATGTGTAATTTGTGCCTTTTTATTCTCTCTATTGATTTATATGGAAAACAAGCCTAGTTTTTCCAGACTGCAAGTGTTGCCCCTTGGTAAGATGACAAAAGAAAACCATGTCATGGTCACTTTGCAGTCTGTAAGCTGAACATGCTGCTTTACTTGACTCTTGCCCAGTGAGTTGGCTTAAAAACTGTCACACAGGCCCAATATAACAGTGTGTCAATAAGTCGGTAAAAGACATTGCATCTCCAGAGCTTCACTATAAAATCTGCAACATATATTTAAAATGTGTCTGCACAGATTCCAGCAATATGGTCAGGTTTAAGGCTGTAGTTTGACCCCAGTGTTTTCCCCTCGTAAATACTCACACTTTTTTTTCTCCATTTGCATTTCATTTTCATTTAGATGCAGATGATCATGTGTGACCTCAGTGCCAATTGGAATAACTCCTATCGGGAGCTGGAGCAGCGTATCCTCTCCATGGAGCAGAAGCTGGACGAACTGAGTCGCTGCTTTCAACAAACGTCTGAGCTGCTGTCTCAGGTCCTACGTCACCGAAACCCGGAGATCAGGTTAGCAACGCTTACAGCTCCCACCCAAATTGCGCAGATCTGCTTACAACACAGCGCAGCATGTGGTGTCTAAGCACTGTCTGCTATGTTTTTTGTGTTTATTTGCAGGTGACATGGCTACATACACTTCAGAGACAGCTAATCTGTCTTCAGCGTTTTCATCTACGGTATCCACGAAAGTGAGACAGTAAATCCTCTCCACCCAGAGTTGCTCCAGACTCTAAACATGCTGAACCACTTGGAGGACTGGCATACCTACTAAAGATCTCATCTTCTGGCTTTGTGCTGAGTGCACGGCAAAGTGACTCATAGCTGTAAAATTGTACAGATAAAATAAGACTTCCCTTCAGTGTGGGAGAATCACAGTGCATTTTGAGAAATCTGTTGTACTTTCAGCAGTTATATTTGTGAGGGTGCACAAAGGACTGAATTAATCTCAAACAGTGAGTGTGGAGAGCCTTGTAATCCACTGTCAAAGGCTCCAGGGCTAACCAAGGGTAACTTTTGTATTTTTTCAACCTGGACATTATTTTCCCATATTTTTGTGTCAAAGTGACTAATGGGGAGAGGTTTGAATTTGGTCCAGTATTGAGTGAGAGCGCTGCAGCCTGCAGCCGCAAAATGGGCTACAACGTTATTATTACGGGCAATTGCTCACCATCAGAATACATCCATTAAAAGTGCTTGTTTCTGCCAGTGACAGGCTCACATTGTTACTATTAGTGTCTCACCACATGACCCGACAAATTAATCAAACACTTTCTGTACTTTTTGCTTGATCCACTTTGTCTGCGCCTCGTGTGCTCTTCAATTTGTAGTCTTATCCGTATACTCCGGCTTTAATGAATATGGGTGGCCATCAAATTCAAAGGCCTCATCCAAATCAGCTAAATATTCAGCCAAAATCTTTCATATAACTCTAAGCTCCAACACAACAAACTTCCTGGCCGATATTTGCAACGCTCCTGTTACTACTGTTGTCTTCCTGCAATGAGTCAACTCACGGCTCTTGAGATATCAGAAAGACTTCTCCTAGAGCGAGACTTGGTTAGACACACAGCAGATCAGCACACTCGTAACAACTGGGCCTATCAGTAGCAAAGGCAAGCACTTTTAATGGCTGTATTTTAATGGTGAGCAATTTCCCACCAAATTCAAAGGTTCTTGTCCCCATCAGTCCCTTTGACACAAAATTTTGAAAAAAAGGTCAAGGTTGAACAACACTGACGTTACCCTTGAACTTCTATTTGTAAGGTTTCATTGATGGACTCCATCACTGCCTTATTCCTGTGGAATAAGATATATATTTTTCATCTTAATTTTATTTTAAATTTCTTGCAATGTTTTTGTGTTAGCATAATAATAAAAACCTATCGCAAATCCTCTTTTTCATCAGCAGACAGTTGAATGGTTATCAAGGTGATTATTGTTTGCAAACAGGCTTTTTGAATACGATTCCGTTTCTTACAATTCTTCATTGTTCTGCTTTCCTCTAACCCACCAAGTGAATTGTGCATGAAATGTTGTGTTTTGATGAGCAACCGAGAGAAGAAACTAAACTTCAATTCCAGTATTGTGGGAAGAAACCTTTATTTCAAAGCTGAAGTACTTAGGGTTTTAAGGGATGTCAACTTAAACTCATAGATTAATGTCTACATTTAAGGTTGTAAGCATCAGTTTACACCTGTTCTGAGAACAATGAAACTTGAGTGTAAGCTGCCTTGTGGACTCATCTTTCAGCAACCCAACAACTCCATCTAGTGGACAAGAATTAAGTAAACTACATAATATTGAGGACCGTTGACGTTAAAATTTTAAAGATTATATAAGAATGATAAAAAAATTCATATGCTATTTTCAACCTGAATACCAATACCTCTACAGTGCCTCACAGGAACGTAACATTTGAATCAGCTGTAGAGAAAAACAGAAAACAAGAGGACTTATACTCCCTTACAAACCTCACTGTTAAGAATGCACTTTGTGAGAACCATTAACAAAACTGGACTTATTCTTTCTCTGGAGGATAAACTGGAGTTTTGATGTGTTTTAAGATAATCCTATAGTGGAAAAAAAAGTTCCTTGTGGGTTATTTTGTACTTTGAATATGTTGTAAAAATAATTTCTGAACTTGTTCTAACTCTGTTTACTATGTATCATTTGCACATGGTGAAAAAAACATGTTAACAACCATCCAGGACATGCTTGTAATTAAAAGCCATTAAGAATGAACGCATATGTGATTTTGCTTTGATTTTGTCACTTGGTAGTACAAAAATTAAACAAAACAGTGACAATCAGATGACATGTGAAAGATCCCTTTTGATTGAACACCTTGATTCAGTGTGGTGCACAAACCATGGGTAAAACAGAGATATGTTGGTTCTTCGTCATTTCGAGGGCTTCTTCGATTGTTTTGTTTTTGTCCTGTTTTGAAGTTGGTGCCATATGTAAGCCGAAGGCCTAAAAAAGAGTTGTCCGCAGTCACACATAAAGGGCATTCTGCACTTTCTCTTAACTTTACGTTTCCATTTACATCCAGAACGGGCTTTTTTCCGTGACTTGCCCTTCATGTGCTCGGCTAAGAGTTTGGCTCCCGTGAAAGTCTCCCCACAGCTGACGCAGATGTAGCTTACGGTCTCTGCGTGCTGAACACAATGTCGCAGGAGGTGCAGCCGGTGCTTAAAAGCTCGGCCGCACTGGCACTGGTGTGAGCGGTGGCCTCGGTGGAGGTAGCGGTGGCTGATGACGAGGGAGGGCTGCCGCAAGATGGCGCCGCACTGCCTGCAAGGGTAGGGGGCCTTTGAGCGCCAACCTGTGTTCATACGTTTCATCAAAGCCACGTCATGGCTGCCATTTTCAAACATGGCCATAATAGTGGGCGTTGGTGGGGAGACGGTGTTGGTGGGTGCAGTGGCTGGAGTTGTGTCAGTGGCACTGGGGGCAGGGACAAATGAAGATGCAGAAAG